>NC_046335.1:4812767-5122857 GCF_000738735.6 Corvus cornix cornix
CGTCCTGGCCCACCTGGAGAGCATTAACGTAATCGCTCAGAGTCTGAGCACGGAGAACATTAAGACAAAGGTGGCAGTGCTGGAAATCATGGGCGCCGTGTGCCTGGTTCCCGGGGGCCACAAAAAGGTACTGGAGGCGATGCTGCACTACCAGAAATACGCCAGCGAAAGGACTCGTTTTCAGGTGGGTGTGTCTCCACTCACCCCTCAGCCCCTGAAATTCAGCATTCCTGTCCCTTTCTCCCCCTGAATATCTAAATGGCTGCTTGCAAATGTTTTGTTATGGCTGCTTGCGAGTCCAGAAATCCGGAATTAGCCCAGAACCGTGTCTGATGAGATCTGCAGCCAAGCGAAGAGGGAGGAAACAGTTACTCAAGGCAACACCAACCAAAAAAAAACCAGCTTGCTTGTGCAGGGTCACTGGGATCACAGCTCTGCAAGGCTGCAGCATACCTGGATGGGCTGATGTTAGCCCAAGTGGGTGCTGGGGTGGCCAGCAGCTGATGGTGCATCACCAGCTATGGGAGCATCGTGAGGAGTTGTTCCTGCGTGTGTTCCCTGGCTGTTTTTGCAGCACTGGGGCTGTCACGGGGCTTTAACTGACACCGTGTGTTTGGCAGACGCTGATCAACGACTTGGACAAGAGCACGGGCCGGTACCGAGATGAAGTGAGCCTCAAGACAGCCATCATGTCCTTCATCAATGCCGTCCTGAGTCAGGGGGCAGGCGTGGTGAGCGCCGGGGCTCTGGGAGAGGGAGGCCTTGGGGTGTGATTGGGGTGCTCTTATTTCAGTGAACTTTCTGAGGATGTGCATCTTGTGCTGAGCCCACAACTGTCCCTTGCAGGAAAGCCTGGATTTCAGACTCCATCTGAGATACGAGTTCCTCATGCTCGGGATCCAGCCAGTCATTGATAAGTTAAGACAACATGAAAATTCAACCCTTGATCGGTGAGTAGTGACTCCCAGCCCACTTGGGATTTTTGTTTGGTGCCCTTGCTTCTGGTTTTGGCCTTTGGGGAAAGCACATGGCTCTAGAGTCACACCTCTTACAGAAATTCCCTGCTGTCTCCAGAGACGGAACAAAATATTCCAGCGTGGTTTTGCTGCATTCTGATGTAGGGTTGAGCTGGGAACGATGTGCCATCAGGGGTCCGGGGATGCTGTCAGCCCTCATCCACCTCTTCTCATCCCAAAAGGCTCCTTGGACATGCTGTAATGACTAGGAGGTCGAGGCTGAAGGTTCAGCTGGTGTTTCAAGCCCTGCCAGTCTCTGGGCTGCTGACAGATCAGGTGTCTATAATTTATTAATTGTCACATTTGTATCTGCTTTTGACAGTATTTTTTTTCCTTTCTTTCCTCAGGCACTTAGATTTCTTTGAAATGCTTAGAAATGAAGATGAGCTGGAGTTTGCCAAAAGATTCGAGCTGGTGAGTACGAATGCCCCTGATGCAGACACTGGCACTCAATGTCACAGTTAGTTTTAAAAACACCTGTGTGCCCTGGGACAAAGAGTGGTATTCTGGATAAAATGTAGATGTTGGAAATCTTTCCTGTTGCCCTGCTCTTTTGCAACATCTGTCCTAGAGCCTCCTTTAGCCCTTTTGTCCTCTGGCTGCCCAGCAGCTCTCTTTGCCCCTCGCAGGGCAGTGGGGCTGATCTGTCCATCAGTTTTGGGGTAGGGGTGACTCGTAGGGTCTGAAGCTGAGACTCGGGGAACAGGAGATGCTATTGTGGGTGCAGTGGCCTGACCTTGCCTGGCTCCTGTCCACAGGTCCACATCGACACCAAAAGTGCAACTCAGATGTTTGAGCTGACGAGGAAGAGGCTGACGCACAGCGAGGCATACCCGCACTTTATGTCCATCCTGCATCACTGTCTCCAGATGCCTTGTGAGTCCCAGGAGAGACCAGGAAACCCATGGCTTGCTGGAGGCTTGGCAGCCCAGCTCTCCTGCCCAGGGGCGTCACAACCTCCCCTTTGCTCACGTCAGTCTCTCCCCTTCCTTCCCTGCAGATAAAAGAAGCGGTAACACTGTCCAGTACTGGCTGCTGCTCGACAGGATCGTGCAGCAGATCGTCATCCAGAGTGACAAAGGGCAGGACCCCGACGCCACTCCCCTGGAAAACTTCAACATTAAAAATGTTGTACGAATGTAAGCGCTCAAGTGTGACTGTTCCTTACTTGTCGCTGTCACACAGTGATGTTCCTTGTCCTCAGCTGGACACAAGCCAGCATCCCTGGAGCTGTTGACTTGCCAGGACTCACTCACCCCACCTTATAAATTAAGCCCGTCCTTTCCATTAGACAGCACTTGCAGACAATACTTGAGATTTAGGAGTTTTTGCATGTTCCCTGATAAATTTTACGTAACCCTGCTGGAGGGAGACACAGCAGAGCTGTTAGGTGTACCAGTTTGGGAACCTTAAATCCCACTTGCTCAGTCACGTTTCTTGCTGGTGATGGTCTCTTATTTGCTGTAGTAGGATTGTCTCACGTGCTACATCCCTTTTCCTTTTAGGTTAGTCAATGAAAATGAAGTGAAACAGTGGAAAGAGCAAGCAGAGAAAATGAGAAAAGGTGAGTCATGGAGAAATACACAGTGTCAACTTTAACCTTGGCTTAAAAGTTAACATACACATGTATTTATGTATTTATTTATACATGCATCTGCAGCCTTTATTGAGGGGCTGAGATAGTATCATGCCATGGGGCTGACATGGGAAGTGGGCAAAGCAAATACTGCTTCTTTCATGGAGAGGCTCCAAATGGGGTATTACAGCACAGCACAGGCTCCCTTTTGTCAGCTGCAGTTTCTCTGCAGGGCAGCGTTGGGTTTAGCCCCACCACGGGCTGCCGTTGGCAAAAAGGAGTGCTTGTCACCCAAAAGTGGTCTCCTGGGGCTGTTTCAGAGCACACAGAGCTTCAGCAGAAGCTGGAGAAGAAGGAGCGGGAGTGTGATGCCAAGGCCCAGGAGAAGGAGGAGATGATGCAGACGCTGAACAAGATGAAGGAGAAGCTGGAGAAGGAGTCCAGCGAGCACAAGCAGGTCAAGCAGCAAGTGGCAGATCTCACAGCACAGCTCCACGAGATGAGCAGGGTGAGACCTCGAACCTGCTCCCTGGTGTGGGCCTGGTCCCAAACCCCCTGCAAATGCTGTGGGGTGATTTCAGGAGGCTGAGCTGCATGGGGAGGGGTGAGAAAGAGGCTTGTTGGGGGAGCCACCAAGATGTCTGACCCTTTTGATGGGATGATTTTGTCTTTTCACTTGCATTGAACCTCAGTCAGGAATGCTGACACTTTTGCATGCTCCCTTTGTTTCCTAAATTTTAACTAAGAAAATTAAAAGTGAGCATGGGGATGTTTCTTAGGTGGTGTCCCCCAACTCCATATGACCAGTCCCCATTCTTCTTTCTCTCCCAGAGGGCGATCTGTGCTGCCAGCCCTGGAGGACCTCCCATGCCACCAGGAGCACCTGGTGGCCCTTCACCTTCTCCAACTCCCGGATCTCTTCTTCCCCTCCACCACCCCCACCGCTCCCAGGGGTATGTCCGCCACCGCCTCCCCCACCACCTCCTCCAGGTGGTCCCCCACCTCCCCCTGGCCCCCCACCCCTGGGTGGAATGGTGCCTCCCCTTGGAGCACCTCTGGGCATGACCTTCAAGAAGAAGAGCATCCCTCAGCCGACGAATGCCCTCAAGTCTTTCAACTGGTCCAAGCTTCCAGAGGTAAGCTGGGCAATAATTTGGGCAGTGAGACTAGAGGTGCTGTAAGGGCAGGAGACCCCCAACCTGCAGTGCTCCCACTATCTTGCAGAACAAGCTGGCAGGCACTGTGTGGACCAAGATAGATGACACAAAAGTGTTCAAAATCCTGGACCTCGAAGACCTGGAAAGGACATTCTCCGCCTACCAAAGACAGCAGGTAACAGCTGGCCCAAGGTGGGCACACCTGGGGACCTGGGCAAGGTGCCACCATTATGGGATCACGTGGTTTCACGTGTGGTCCCAAAACACATCTCCCATCATTATTTCATACCAAAGCTGTGTTTGCCACATCGACTTCATCTGCTTTATCCTCTCATGCACATGCCAGAGCCTTTGTGTTGAGGCAGCCATTCATGGCTCACTGTGCCTGGTTCCACCCCTGCCCACACACCTGCCCATGTGTACCATGAAGATGGATCACCAAAAAAACACACACACAAAAAAAACCAAGAGACAGGGAATGTTATGAAAATAACCCCCAGATGTGGCCACAGTTGGGCAATATTTTTGGATTGCTCTTAACAGCAACTGCTTCATGTGTCTGTATTGGGTGGAAAATTTCTATCCCTTTCTGGCCAGGAAGGACTAAGTTTTGCCCACATCTACCATGGGTGGGTCTCTTCTTTTATTTTTGTAGTGAGCCAAGAGCAAAATGTGAGCTTTGAACAAAAATCCCAAACCAAAATAATGTCATTGCAGGCAAAAGTCTCCGCTTTTTAATCTCCTGCTCAAGCAATATAGCCCCAGTTCAGAAGTCATCAAAGCACACGAAGAAAATTAGACACTTATTTTACCCCAGGCAGGATAAAAATGGGCAAAAGCAATGAGTTTTTTGAGAAGGAGCAAGGAGAAAGGCTGAAAAAGGATGTTCACCTGCTGAAGACCTGGCTGTGTTCCTGGGAGAACAGCTTGTCTCCTTCGTGCCAGGCTCAGTCAGAGGAATGGTGCCGGGAAGGAGTGGACCAGACCCATAAGCTCATTAGGCAGCGTGAGAGTTTAATCTCTTCCAGAGGCTAATTGAGAGAAAGATCAGGGTGAATTAGAGCAGGGCAGATATCAAGAGTAACCCACCAGAAGTACGTGCTGCTCCAGTGTTTTGGAAATAGGTGACCACAGCAATGTCTCTTTCCCCTGGGATTTTTGGAGCTTGACTCATGCTTACTGGCGGGCATGTCTGAGGACAAGGGATGGAAATGGAAGAGAAGCAAGAATAGAAACCTGAGTGTGGGCAGGATGGTTTGCCCTCAGGCTTGCCTGCCCGAGCCCATGAGTCACCTGGTGTGATGCGGATTATTGCCAAGCAGGAATTTAAAAATAATTTGGCTTGGCTGAGGTCCTGCTGGGTGAAGTGGATGGTTAGGTTTGGCGCCAGGAGGAACAGGGAGGTGGCACAAGGAGAGCCGTGACACGGGCTTACACCCCAGATGGGATGAGGACCATCCTCAGGTGGGAGCTGAATGTAGGAGGCAGGGTCTGGGGTGGGACTGGCAGAAGATGCTGCAAGAGCGTCTGGAAGGCAGATGGGAAAGACAAGGCAAAGTCCCAGCTGTGAGGTGCTGCTGGGGCTGGAGCTGCCCTTGGGGACATGATGCACAAGTTCCTTGTGGTTCACCTAGGCTTCATTTTGTGTGAGTGGAGCCATGGGACACATCTCCCTGGACCTGAGGGATGTGGTTATCTACCTTGAAGTCCCCAGAGTGCTCCCAGCCTTAGTCCCAGGATGGAGAGGGGATGCATGGCTCTGCAGCCAGCAGCAGTGCACACACCAGCATGTGGGGTTAGATGTGCTCCATGAGATAAAGTGAAATGTTCCAGGCTGGATGGGGCTCGGAGCAGCCTGGTCTGGTAGAACGTTCCCTGCCCATGGCAGGGGGGTTGGACTAGATGGTCTTTAAAGTCCCTTCAGCCCAAGCCATTCTGTGGTTCTGTAACCCATGCAAACCACGGGGCACTGTGCATGGTGGGGGGCAGGGGGAGTGAACAGCCTGTCCCTGAGGCACAGTGAACTAATAATGATTTAATAACTCACAGCATTTCTAAGCTCTAGCAAAACTTGGTTCCTGTCACGAAGAAGCAGGGGAGGAGCAGGGTTTTCTCCTCCCTGTTCCTAGCCTTGAGCCACTTGCTCAGAGATCATGCCTCTCACTTGTCCTGAGTCACAATATCCACAGGACATGGGGTGTCAGGGGCTGCCTGTCTGCCCATGCCCCCAAACAAACCAGGGCTCTGAAAACGCATGGTCAAGCGGTGCCACCCCTGTGGCCAGCGCCCCAGCAGGGCTTGGGGAAAGCAGGCAGAGGTGTGTGCAGTGCACAGAGCTCTCTGACCCTCCCCAGGTGGCTGTTGTGGGGCTGCCTTTGCTGGGATTTGTCTGGTTTTGTTGCCAGAGTGCCTGGGAATCCCTGAGTGCTGCACAGACCCGAGGCTTAACGATGTACTTAAGTTTAAGCATCTCTTTAAATGTTTTTCCCACATCACAGGCTGGGATGTAAATGCAGGCTATTAAGTGAGCTTTGCAGCTTTTGGGAAAGGCCCTTTCCATGCAGGGAGGACAGGAACCCTCTGGGCTTCCTGGGGCTCAGCCTGGGAGCATCCCTGCCTCACAATTGGTGAAGCTGTTAGGAGAGCCTGTATCCTCCCTGCTGAGGCTCTGCAGACGTCCCTGTCCCCAAGAGAAGGTCTCAGCCCTGCAGCTGTACAGAATACCAGTTATTTACAGAAAAGCCAACAGGAGCTGCTGAGTTTTTGGCTGTGGCTTGAGGACTGGTGGGAGCTGTGTAAGGGTATGCATGTAATGATGGAGAAAGGCGAGTCCAGGGCCATCAGGGCTTAAACTACACAGGGGTTTGTGCCTCTGCCAGGGATGTCTTGAGAGTCTTCAGGGGGGTAGAGGCTGGGAGTGATGTTGATAAGTAGCAGTGACACAGCCAGGGCAGTCCTGGCAGGTCCTGCAGCGGTGAGTGATGTAAAAGAGTCAGGGCCAAGTGGAAAAAATACGTGTTGTTGAACCAGGGGCTTAGCAGTGAGCTGGGAAAGAATTCATCTCCCAAAAAAGGATGAAGGAAGTAAAGCCTCCAGCTCCTCCATGCAAGGGAGAGTGACCTGCACAGGGGCCAGGGACAGCAGGGCTGGGAATTGTTTGTGGGAATGCTGAGAGCACATTTAAAGCTGCTCCTCCTTAGACCATCCTGCAGCAGAGGCTGGATCACGGTTCCTGTGAGGGAAAGGGTCAGGGATGAGGCTGGTTTGAGGCAGAGAGGGAAGCTTTTTCTAGTGAACCCTTTCTCTACCTTAATGCATGAGGAGCCCTCCCTCTCCTAGAGCAGGGCACTGCAAAGAAAGCCACCACGTCCTTCTCCTCTCCAGCATCCTGGGGCAAGTCTGAGCATTGTGGGGTGGGTCTGAGGGTTGAAATGGAAGGAAGACCTCCTAATTAGGGACCAGTTAAACAAAAGCAAAGATACCAGTTGCAGCTTGTGGGTATGCTTTGAGCCTGTCCCACAAAGGAGACTGCTGGAAAGAGGTTGATTAATGAAACCCTGATCCTTAGCCTTAACTGAACCAGAGCCTTCTAGCAACAAGACTCTTGATCAGCACAGCTCAGCCGAGGGAATGAGGAAGGAAAATCCCCGTGTGTGTGTGCACACGTGTGTGGTGCCAGCTTTACTGCAGCTGCTTCCAGTCTGTTGGGGGGAGCCCAGCAGGACAACGGGGTCTTGGGAGGAGCATGGTGCTGGTGGGGCATTAGGGTGGCATTTGGCCAGGCTGCTGAGCTGGGAGAAGCAGGGAGGAGGAGAGTGAGAACTCGAGGGAAGTGTGTTGCCATGGCAAATGGTAAAGCTTTGCTGCATCCAGATTTGCTCCAGGATGAGCCTCTCGTTGCTTCCACTTGAAAGCCCTGTTTTTCCTGGCAGTCGCATTGGCATTTCAGTCCCTCAGATGTGCAAGAACCAGCAATTTTCCTCCTGGCACAGCAGGCTGAGCAGTGCTGTGCCTTTGGGCCAGTGGCAGGGCTTGGCCACCATCCTCCCACCTCATCCTGTGTCGCCTCCTCACCTCTGTGCACAATGTACCTTGGCCTGATCCATTCACGGAGCCACCTCTTCCATCAGCTCTCCCCTTCTGCACATCCTGTAATCCACATTTTCACCTGCATCCCCCCTATTTTGGCACTGGCACCCCCAAGCCCCCCATACTGCATGTTTCCCTTCTCTGTGCTTCGACTCCCTCTGGTTTTGCCAAGATCACTGAACTGCATGTGTTTTTACTGCCTTTTTCCATGCTTCTGCTATGGCTGTAGGACTTCTTTGTGAATGGTAGCTCCAGACAGGTAAGTGAGCACCTGCAGGAGTGTGGCCTGGGCAGGGTGAGCATGGGGCTGGGGACAGGGACACAGGGGCACGTGGGTGCTTCTGAGGGGGGTTAATCAAATGGGATTGAATCAGGGAGGTGCAAAGATCACCAGAAGGAGCAGCTTGAAAGTTGATGCTGGGGAGCCTCTCTGCCCTCTCTGCTGTCTGGTCTGAGGTCAAAGCCAATTTCTGAGTCCAGGAGCTGGATTATTAGATAGAGCTGAGCACAGAGGAGCCCCTGCAGCATTTTTTGTTTTCAAAAGATGGAAATAAACTCACGAGTTGAAGCTCTCTGCTTGGTTAGAGCAGGCAAGGCACAGCAAGAGGCAGCTGGTGGTGACTTGAGGCTCACTTTCCATCACCTGCCTCTCTTCCCACTTCTCATATCTGTGGGTCTTCTTCATTCAAAAAAGAAAATGCATAAAAAATGGTAATTTCAGTGCTCAGTCTCAGCCCTTGCAGTGCCAGGTCTCCTACGCTCATGGACGTTTAGTGTGGATCTGTAACGTTCAGGACCTTGCAGCTCTAGATTGTGTTCCTTCCAGAAGGATTAAATAGCCAGCTTTTAATTTATTAACCTTACTAAAGTATGCAATATGGTAAATTAAAACCTGGGGCAACATGAACTCCTTGGGCAGCCCTGCAAAACTGCTGTTATGTAGATCTGCCCATTCACAACCACAGTATTGCTACTCATTGGAAGGCAATGGATTTAAGCTGCTTAGGACATATAGGTGCTTATGCCCCACCAATTCCTGCTTTCAAATCCCTTATTTTGAGAGAATTTCAGTGAAAAAGCTGACGGTTGTTTTTGCAAGTCTGATAGCCTGGATTGGTTAGCTGGCTTGGGGGGACTGATGCATGAAGGGTAATTACAGATGTTTGGAGCAGGGGTGAGGAACAAGAGCGATGCTGAGTGTGTGCAGCAGCCCGTAATGAAATATTCCATGCGAGGATTTAATGAAGTATGTATGCTGAGAAAGCCCACCTTTATTTATTCAGCAGCGCCCGTGTGTTTGCAGATTTTTAAATCTTCCCTGTCTGAGAAAATATTTACATTTCTAACCAGTGGCTTCAGAGCCAGCTCTGGTTTATGAAATGACTTACTGTGTTTGGGTTACAGGCAAGGGGCTTCACCCGTGGTGACGCTCCTGATTAATGGGGGCCCGCTGTGTATCACGCTGCTGTGTGCTGAGAGTACTAAATGTCCTTGCTGCTCCATGGCTCTTCTCCAGGATTTTCTTCTTACTGTTTTCTCGTAGAAGGAAGATGCCATCGATGACACTTTGAGTTCCCGGCACAAAGTCAAGGAGCTTTCTGTCATAGACGGCCGGAGAGCTCAGAATTGCAATATCCTCCTCTCCAGGTATGGTTAATGCCTTGTTGCTCTCTGGGACTGGGGGCGATGCTCTATACCCTGCCCTGGGCTGCCCTGAGTGTGCTCCTCATCCCTGGAGCAGGGGGTTGATGACAGGAACCAGTGCAGCAGGAGAGCCAGTGACACCTGAACCCAGCTATAGCCTTACATCCTCCTGGTGGGGTGACCTGAAGCGGGGGCAATGCCATTAACTGGGTACGTGGTGTCCCTGGAAAGCCCCCGAGGGGCTGGGATATCCAGTGAACCTTCACAGGAGGTGGAAGGGGGGTTGATTTCACCTCTTATCTTTCTTATCTTCTGGGTTTTGTTTGCTCTTTGCTGGTGGTTGAAGAGGGTCTCTCTCTGGGCTAGGGAAGTGCTGGGTATCAGCAGGGTGCAGAGAGCAGCAGTAGTTCGGCCAGGACCTTGCTGCCCACATCTGAATTTCAGGAAGGGAATGTCCCTCTCTTACAGCTGCCCTGCTGGTCTGACAGCCTCCCTCACACCCCTCACCAGGCAGGCTCAGCACTGCTACCAGCAATTTAATCTGATCTCCAGATTGCTGCCGAAAGGATAAAAAGGGCTTTTTTTTTTTGGCAAGATGAACTACACCAATAAGACTGAATCCTGAGAAAAGCAAACCAGGTTGCAGTGGTCTGAAAGGATGAGCCATCAGTGTAGCTACTTGGGAAAAAACACCCAAATAGCAGCAGAAAATGCCACTTGTTTCTGACTCACCCAGCAAAAAAAAAAAAAAAAAGTTCCAACAGAAGTAAAATTTAAAAATATTCACTCTACTGTCTGTCTGGAGGCACAGAAACTTCTGTGCCACCCAGGACTGGCCAGGATGGAGCAGCATCACTGGCAGGTTGGGTTTGCAGCCGCAGTACCTGAATTTGGTGTTTTCCCAGACTGTGGATTCCGTCTGATTCTTCAGGGTAGATGGTGCCTTGTCTGGGCAGCCCAGCTGATTTCCTTCCCTAGAAAGCTTGGAGAGGCTGATGTCTGCAAAAAAACCCCTCTGGGTGGGTAACTCTGCCCCTGGTGCTTCTCCCAGAGGCGGTTGGCAGACCGTGGGCAGTGAGAGCAATGAGTGCCACAGCATTTGGGGGTAAATCTGCCCTGTTTATGCTGGCTCTGCTCCGGGCTGCTTCTGGGGTTTTTCATGCTTCCTAGCAGTCCAAATAAAGAAGGATGATGATGAAAGCAGAGTTTAAAGCAGCAGGCAAATGAATATGTCTGTGGCAGGCAGCTATTAGCAAGTAAAACGATGGGATTTGGGGCAATGGCTGGGCTGCTCCCGGCATATGTAGGCTGAGCGTTGAGTGGGTTTAGGTGTGATTCAGCCAGAGGTCTAAGTGTATATTTGGAAGTTAAGCACACAAATAGATCCTTCAGTGGGAAGGGGAGAGACCCAAGCACTCAACTTCAAAGGCATCTTGCACGTCTTACTGAGTAAACGTTTCAATTTCATCTCACCAGCAAACCTTTCTCTTCCAAGAAAGCAATGGCTGGAAATGAATTGCCAGTAACTAATCCCACAAAAAGGGCAGGATGGATGTTGCTGCTTGCCTGCCTTTCCCTGTGGGTCATTTCCTAGGGGAGAAGCAGGATCAGACTTGCCCTGCAAGGTGGTCCTCAGGCCTCTCATATGTCTTTTCCCAGGCCTGTCCTCATGCAGGGACGAGTGGCTTTGAGGTTGCAGTGACTTGCCCCAGATGCTGCTTTGGAAGTTCATCCCATGGTACTCCCAGGACCACAATTGGGCTTCTCTCCCCAAGCATCCTTTCGGATTTTATCTAGGGATAAAGCCCAAGCATCCTTTTAGTGGTCTCAGGTCCAGCTCCTGCATCTCCAGCAGTCTCCATGTATCACTGGGCAAACCCTTTCACCCTCTGCCCGCCTTGGCTACCCATCCCAAAGCTCAGCAGAGCAGTGGGTCCTTGGTCCCAGTGTTCCAAAGGCACTGGTCTGGCAGCTGAGCTGATGCTCTCCCACCTCACTCGCACAGCCACCACGGGGCTGAGCAGACTTTCACATGCGAAAGGACCTGCAGGCTTGGCCCCTGATTTAGCCCAGACGTTTGTGAGCTCACCAGGCATTGTCTGGCTTACAGCGTGGAAAGATTACGGCCAGTGAGATACTTTATCTCTCTCTGTAGATTCGGTTTTTTGCCTGTTTCCCTTGCTTTGGGAGAAATTACTGCACAGTGAGATCACTGGATTTTCCTCCAGCTTGTAATGCAGCACAAGAATATTTTTAACACGTGTTTTTTTCTTCTGTGTTTTTGGAGAACGCTTTGCTGATGTCAGTGCCTTATCGTGTCTTCCTCTGTGAACCCACCACATCCTTGCTTTTGCTCCCTGTGCATGGGTGTGTATTTTTAGTCCTGCATTCTGCCAGATGCAAATCCACCCCTCGCTCCATCATTTTCCGCCTGTGCTGGCAGTGAATGGCTCGTTTGATTCCTCTCTCCCGGCGAGGCGATGTGAGGCATTTCTTCTCTCAAATGAATGTGGCTTTTCAGGAGGGCGCGTCCCTTTCCCGGCGGAATTTGTTTTTCCCCTTCACACTTATTACATCCTCGGCGGGATTCGACAAAAGCCCCGCAGAACAGCCCCGCGCTTCTCGGGCTGCCGAGCTGTCACCTCACATCGCCGGGCTGCTGCCTTTAAATCCCTGTGACAGCAAGTCCTGTGACCCCGTTCCTCTCAGACGGCTCGCGTTCGACAGCTGCTGCCAACAATGATAATTATTGTGGTTATAGATAAGCTTCTAGCTTTCACTGGCCCCTTTCCCATCAAATTGTCTGAGAAGCTGTTTTCTTCTGGCGCCCCGCGCTTGCTCTCTGCTGATGCAGGGGCAGGCTCTTGTTCTTGGCACTGGGTTGTGATGATTCCTGAGAAAAGTTTTGGGGTTTTTTTCAAGCTCTTTCTTTTTAAATGCATTTTTATTGTTGACTTTGCTTTCAGGGAGCAAGGGCTTGAAAAAGTCACCCTCATCTTTCACCACCCTGCTGGAGATGGTCATGGTACTTTAATGTGCTTTAGGTGTTCGCTATGGATGAGGAGTAGCTGCCTGCCCACCCCCTTCTCCCAGGAGCATTTTTGCCTCCCAGGGATCCCCAAATGTCCAGATCTAGCCAGTGTCTGCTTTTCATCAGGGTGGAGACCGGTGTTGGTGGTCTGAGCATTCCCGTTTCTGCTTGGGTGTAAAAGGAGTTTCATATCCCACCTCGGATCATGTCCCATCCTGGCCACTGCCATTGTTAGGGACAGGTAGGGTGACCCCAGGATGTGGCAGCAGATGGGACATTTTCCAAGGATGAGAAACATGAGCTCATAAGGAATGAAGATTTACGTACCAGGTCTGTAAGATCCACCTGCCTCGACAAAGCTGATCCTTCACTTCCAGTCTTGAGCAAAAGATTTCAAGCTAAACCAAGCCCTTGCTACCCTGGCCTCAGAGACCAGCACCCTTCCTGTGTTAGCTTCAGCTTCCAAAAGCCAGCTCCACAGTCTCAGTCTGCTCCCTGAAGAGACATGGGGATGAAAATTGTTATTTAATTACTCAGAGTGATCAAGTCAGCTCCCGATCTTCTTTTTGAATCTGCTGATCAGGTTGACTTCCAAGGTCTCACATCCTGCTGTAGGGTGTGTTTCTGGTTTCAGCTCATTCCTTTGAGCCACATCCAGTGTTTCAGCATCCCTTGGCAGCACTGATCACCGATACTGGGGCCATGGGGTTCCTCAAACAGGTCTTTTCAACTCTGCGGTTTTTCCCTGCATGCAAGTACAGGGAATTACATTTTTAAAACTGGATCTGTTGCAATGGCTTTAACCTCGACTGCACGCTGGGCAAGGGAGAGGATGTTGGTAAACGGAGTTGCAGGAGTTTCTGGGCTTCTGCTTTATTTAATTTAGATTATTTTATAGACCACAATGCAAAGAAGAAGAAAAATACGTGTGGTTTTGCAATCAAAGTCCTTGCAGGGAGCGGTTCCTGGGAGTGCTGCAGTCAAATTAAACTGTAATTAATGGCTGCTCTAGCCCAGGAGGTGCCGAGGGCGTCTTT
This sequence comes from Corvus cornix cornix, assembly GCF_000738735.6. Taxonomy (NCBI): domain Eukaryota; kingdom Metazoa; phylum Chordata; class Aves; order Passeriformes; family Corvidae; genus Corvus; species Corvus cornix. The sequence goes on from NC_046335.1 coordinate 4,826,318, forward strand.
CCATCTCTCTGTTGCCTCAGCTTGGTGTGGGCTGCTGGCAGAAAGATCCCTGCCAGGGAAGCCCAGCCTGGTGGTGCTTGCTGTGACACAGTGGTCTGTGGTTTTGCAAATCTCCAATTTGAGGCTGCATCTTCAATTCCTGTTAGGTGAAGTAGAGGAAGAAAAAAGTGGAGGAGAGGCTGGTTTCCAGCTTCTTACACTTCGAAGCGCATTGAATCCCCACCCCTCCAAAGAAAACCAAACCAATGGGTTTCCTGGGGTGCTGAGCATCCACTTGTCCAAATTTTGGATTTCCTTCTCATTTCTTCCTAGAGGAAGATTTCAGCTGAAGGTGGTCGGGAGAAGTGGGAGAGGCAATGTTTAAATCCAAGAACAGCAGTGGAAATTGGCCAGATTTTCCTTAGGGGTTGTGGCAGTGGGTTCAGGGACAGTGCTGAGCTGCATGCCTGAGCCTGGGCTGGGCTATGCTGCCGGTGGGAACGTGACCCCCTGGCCCCATGGCCTTTGGGGGTGCTGGAACTGCAGGAGCAGCATTGCTATGGGCAAGAGTTTCATTGAAAGTTGGATATTTAATGTACTGCTTACAATCCTTACATAAAGTACTATACAACAGGGAAACAGGGAATGTCAGCTGCGGTGTGGGGAGAGGGAATTGGCTGGGGAGGCTTGACCCCCTCTGTTTGCAGCAGGGCCAGGGCTGCTCTGTGCTGTGCTGAGCCTTGGCAGAGCATGGTCCTACCACATTTCTCACACATCCTTCTTCAAAACATGCTGGATAGAGCTGTTTGTGATTCTGCTGCTGGCTGGGGGTTAAGCTGTTGCGCAGGTGTGTAAGGAAACACTCCTGAACCTCCCCCCGATTGCTGGGGAATAAGTGGGAATAACTCTCCTTTCCCTCCACCTCCCAGGCTGAAACTCTCAAATGAGGAGATCAAACGAGCGATTTTGACGATGGATGAGCAGGAGGACCTCCCAAAAGACATGCTGGAACAGGTGGGCAACATGTCTCATGCTCCTTTGTGGTTGCCTCATGCTGAGACGACACTGTGCAAAGTACTTGGGACCAAAGCACAGCCTGGAGTGTGTCAGGCCCCAAATTATTTACCACATGTTGACAAACCACCCAGGTGGGCTGGAGCAGCAGCTTGGTCATGGCATCAGTGCTGGGAGCAGCATTGCCCCCACGTGCCATTCCTGTACCCAGGTCTGTCCTGGGACCCTGAGGTGGGGCCAGTTGCCTGTTCTGTGGCTGCAGCTTGAAGTTTGTGCTCAGTGGTGATTTATTTTTGAAAGCTTAGACAGTATTTGTGCAGTCCTCAAAAGGGGAATCCCATTTTTCATCCCATCTGAGTCCCTTTGGAAGCATGTTGTTCACCTGTCCTTAAAGCTGAGCTGGTAATTGCACTTTGAACAGAGAGGTGGGAGGATTCATTGCACAAAATTTCCATCTGCTAATAAGTAGAGCTGCAGCAAATGGGAGTCCCTGACTGACATCTCCTCTGGCAGAGCTGGTGTTGAAACCTCCTTGGAGCAGACTTAGTACATCTGTTGTAAAAGCAGAGTGAGGCCAGGGCAGAGGCAAAAGACACTGATGTGCTGGAGTAATGTGAGGAAGGTCACAGGGACAGCAGTAACGCTTATTTCACAGGTGCCTTGGGGTCACTGTCTGTACATGCTGAAAAAGTGTTAGATTCAAGGAAATAAGTCACTGTTCGGCTCCTGAAAAATTGTGCATGGACCTCATGTCCACCACTGTGCTTTTCTCTTGTTTAGCTCCTGAAGTTTGTTCCTGAAAAGGGTGACATTGACCTGCTGGAAGAGCATAAGCACGAGCTGGACCGCATGGCCAAGGCTGACCGGTTCCTCTTTGAAATGAGCAGGTTGGTGGCTCAGGGGACACATTTTGGCACAGGCTGGTTGGGAGGTGGGTGTTTCATGGAGCCTGCGTGGGAAATAAGCCCTTCTTACTGTTTTTCACATCAAGAAATGAGTGGGCCAAGCAGATGGGAAGGCAGGCAAGGTGCTCCACATTATAAGGATCATTTGTGATGCTGTGCTCCTAAAATCAGGATTGTGCTCCCATACCACCAGTAGCTGGACAGAGCAGGGGAGAGGGGTGGGGAGATGGATTCTCTGGTGGGAGGTGTTTGCTTCCCACACCATATCCCGACACATTTTCCCTCTCATTCTGGGAAAATGGTTTAGGGGTGATTGTGGTGGTTCTGGGTTGATGACTGGACTAGAAAATCTTGACTCTTCTGACCTTGATGATTCTGAGATTCTGTGATCTAATCTGGTCTAGGGGAAGATGTCCCTACAGGGCAGAGGGGTTACGACTAAATGACCTTTCAGTCCCTTCCAACCCAACCCATTCTATGATTCATTGTGGCCCAGGTGGGAAGTGCTGTTAGAATGGTAACACAATGCTCCTTTCTCTTTCATTCTAATGAATATTCAAGCCTGATGTATATACATTTTGCCCTGCTGTGTAGATGAGTCCCACTTCTCACCTCCGGATTGACTCATCCCTAGGGCTCCTGAGACTATATGAGACTGAAAGGAAATGTCATTTCTTCCTGCTCCTGGTAGCAATCATTTAAGACTTAGGAGTCTTCAGGGATGAATAACCTTATCTATTGCATGCACATCCTCTAGAGGTGCCGGGTTAAAATCTTGAAGCTCTTATTTAAATTGAACTGAGCAGTTAGCTCTCTGAATTTCTTAGCTGAACTTCAAGCAAGTCACTTGTTGGCAAGGTCAGCGAGTTTTACAATTCGAGATTGCACTGGGAGATCAAAAATAGAAATGCTCCTGTGCTCCCCGAGAAACGCACTGCTGAGCACCGGGGCAATGCGCCGTGTGGTTGCTGAGTGTCAAAGGCAGGCAGGATGGAGCTGTGAAGTTCAGACCTGAGCCCTCGGGGCTCAGTGATGCTCAGAATTAGTTTTTCTGTCGCAGGTCACCTTTCTTCTTCACTGACTCTCGCCCAAGTGTTGCTCCTATGCCTTCATCCTTTGGAAAGCACAATGTGCTGGTGCAAATGTTTTCCTTGATTTCCAGCACGGCTTTTTAATTTGCCTTGTGGTCTGTAACCGAGTGTGATGTCTTTGTCACCTCTGATTAGTAAAACAGCGTAGCTCATGGCTCTGTATGTGAGCATGTCTCCCGTGGGTCCTTGGTCCAAGTGACTCAAATCAGACTGCCATGTGCATACAAGTGAGATCTTGTTTAGCCTGAACACAAGCCTGACATGAGCAGAGCCATCCCCGACTTGTCCAGGAAAGGGGCTTTCCAGCCCAGGCTATCATTTTGATGATCAGAAGGTCCAGTTTGATTATTTCTGGTCGTAGGTGAGCCTCTCTCCAGCTGCAGCTCGTCACAAAGCCGTGGGAAGCCCAGACCTCATCAGCACCTTGGCTTAGGAGTGGTTGTGAAAGAACTGTTTGTTCATACCAATAGGGTGTAAAAATGCACTTGTTGAACCTGCTGAATTAAGGATAGGCTTAAGCATGTGTTTAAGAACCCACTGGGATCTACCCCAGGACAGCTGTAGCTTCAGTTGTCAATTTTTCCCATCCCAGCACAGTTTCAGGGAGAAAAGGGGTCATTATTTTTTAATCACCGTGGCTCAAGCGTGCTTTGTTAGCACAGCTGTGAGCAGTGGAGCAACGGAGCTCTGCCTGGAGCAAGCAAAGCTCAACCTGCACCTCCTTTCTGTTTTCCAGGATAAACCATTATCAGCAAAGGCTGCAGTCCCTCTACTTCAAGAAGAAGTTTGCGGAGAGAGTTGCAGAGGTCAAACCCAAGGTGGAAGGCAAGTGACCAGATCTTCTAAGGGACTCTGTCCCAGCACAGGGATCGCTCACAAGGAGAGCATCCTCCGTGCTGGGATGAGCCTGAGCTGGCAGTGACACAGGGGAAGGGAGGGAGTTGGTGGTCACTCCTTGGGGATACTGAAGGGGTTGCTGGTGGTGGGCTGTTGTGCCAGGGGGTGATGTCCTACCCCTCTCTGCTTTCAGCCATCCGTGCCGGCTCCAAGGCAGTGCTGCAGAGCAGCAGCCTCCAGCAGCTCCTGGAGGTGGTCCTGGCCTTTGGGAACTACATGAACAAGGGCCAGAGGGGCAACGCCTTTGGGTTTAAGATCTCCAGCCTCAACAAGATTGCGGACACCAAGTCCAGCATTGACAAGTGAGCAGCCCCTGCCCTTACCCTTGGTAGCATCCACGGGCCCCAGGGATGTTGGGGGAATGGAGGGGTCATTAGCATTACCTCTGGGACATGAGTGTGTGGGAGCAGTCCCCTCCTCCTGCTGCCCAGTTTGGCTCACCCAGTGATGTGAGTGTGCACTCTTTAAGCAGGACAGCTTTCGAGGGAAGCCAAGCTGCAGATCAGCACAGGGATTGATGGGGGGCTTTCCTTCCTGGGCTGGCTAAACTGCAGCCAAGGCTGATTAGTAGGATCATCTTCCAAATGCTTTTTAACCCCTTTGAAGAAGCCAAGAGCCAGAGAAAGGGTTTCCAGGGGCTTTTCTCCATGGCAGCCCCCTCTGCCACTCTCCCATGCTGATGCAGCCATTGCCTGGTTTGCTCTGCCCTGCTGAACTCTGTTCGCAGAGCAAGAGGAGCTGGGTCAGGTCTCAAACCTGCCTGGTCTCATCCATCAGTAAAGACAAGACAGTGGAGGACAAGAGCAGTGACACTCAAGTCATTTCCCCTGGGTTCCTCCTGTGGAGGACCCTTGCTTGCAAGGACCAGGCTGCTCTGCACTGTGGCTGTGCATGGGACTGACCCATCCTGTGTCCCCATCCAGGCAGAAAGCAGCATCCTTGCAGGAATCCTCAAATAGTTCTTTGCCAGGGTTGGGATTTAACCTGGGGTTTTAACTGAACTATGAGCTCCCCAAGATGCTGCCATAGTGACCTCTCTGCTCCTCTTTCCTAGGAACATCACCCTGCTGCACTATCTCATCACTGTTGTGGAGAAGAAATATCCCAAAGTCCTCCACCTGCATGAGGAGCTGCGAGACATCCCACAGGCAGCCAAAGTCAAGTAAGCGGGGATTGAGGTGGCACTTGGGGAGCACTGGGAGTGCCTCTCCCCTCGTTTCAGCCTGCTTTTCCTTATCACCCCACCCCTGCTCACCCTCCTGGCCAGATCCTGGCTGCTGGGCTTCATCCCATGCCATGGCCACGCTGGCCCAGAGCAGCCCAGGACTCAGAAGCAAACATCACCTGGCGGCTTTAAATCACAGCGCTTGCAGCAAAGGCTCTAAACTTCTGAGTTTGAGGGAGGAGAGCTGCTTGGAGCAGCCGCTTCCTGTTGTTATCTCACCGCAAAAGCATTTAATTAATTTCTAATGGTACATTAAGTAATCCGGGAGGAAGCGGTTGCGGTGTGGCTGCAGATACAGGGCAGCTGTTTATCTTCATGTGCCAGGGAGGCTCTGCCTGCAGCACGGGCAGGACCAGGCAGCTGTGTGAGGGGCTCACCTGCATCCAGGTCCTGCCTGCCCCTCGTTTTACCACCAAACATGGAGTTTCTGGGGTTTGCAACCAGTTTTTTAACCCTGCCGGGTGACCTGTTGGGAACAGGCTGCCCCAGTTCAGCAAAGCCCTTAAACACAGGCTGAACCTTTAAGTTCAGGAGGAATCTGCTGTTGCCCTGCAAAGCCCTCAAGTATGTGCTGAAATACCTCTGAAATCAATGAGGCTCTGTCTTGGTTTTAAACTCCAGCAGGAGCTTGCAGGCTTTGTTGCTTCAGGGACGTGAGCAGCAAAGATCACATGTTTCTGCAGCCAGGGCATATTTGTGTTAGCTGTGGACATGTAAAGGGGCTGAAACTGCACCTCTTTAGAGAGGGTGCAGTTAGAACAGGTTACCCAGAGAAGTTGTGCATGCCCCCACCCTGGCAGTGTTCCAGGCCAGGTTGGACAGGGCTTGGAGCACCCTGGGATAGTGGAAGGTGTCCCTGCCCATGGCAGGGGGTTGGAACTGGATGGGCTTTGAGGTCCCTTCCAACCCAAACCATTCTGTGATTCTACGGAATACGCACAGAGTTTACAGTGGCTTGAGGGTATTCCAAGCTTCAAAGGTCCTTTGTAGCAGTGGTGGGTTCCCAAGAAAGATGTGTACTGGACAAAACAAGCATCCTCATGTATAAAATGTAAAATAATCATCAGCCATTGGGATTGAGCACAGTGACAGGACAAATCTTGGTGTGCAGGGAAAAGTGTTTTTCTCCCAGAGGGTGGTTGGACACTGGAAGAGGTTCCCCAGGGCAGTGATCACAGCACCAAGCCTGACAGGGCTCCAGAAGCATCTGGACAACACTCTCAGGCACAGGGTGTGACTCCTGGGGCTGTGCAGGGCCAGGAGTTGGACTTGGAGATCCTTGTCAGTCCCTTCCAACTCAGGTTATTCTGTGGTTCTGTGGGTGTGTGGTGCTCAGTTTGCAGGCATCAGCTGAGGGCATGGCTGAGCAGGACATGCTCCCTGCTGATGGACTCTCCAGCTTTCCCATGCTCCAGGATCTGCAGCTGTTGCACAGACACACGTATGGGAAAGAGAACGCCTGCACAGAGGGTTTCTTTACCCCCCTAAACTTTATCATTTCGCTCTAAACTGGACACCATATGTAACATTTGGGTTTGGTCCAATCTAGAGTGAAACCAAAAAGTTTCTAAAGCTCTGGAAAACCCTGAATTCCCCCCAGCCCCGCAGCTGTGAAGCAGAAATTGCCGCCTCTGTCAATCCCACCACTAGTAATGAACTGCTGGAGCACAGGGCTCCCAAAACTGCATTTTCCCAGACTAAACCTGCCAGGAATGCTTGCCCCATGACCCGGCGTCAGCATTTCCAGGGACCCCAGCCCTCGCACAGACACCCCTGGAAAGGCATCAAGCCTGTGGTCACCGAGCCTTTGTGAGAAAGCTTCCCCTCAGACGTAGTGGTAGAAACCCGTAAGCACTTGAATTTGAAGCTCAGGGGCTTGAGCCTTGTGTAAACAAAGCCAGCGCCAGACGTGGTGATTTATTTTTATTTCTCTATATTTGGGCTGTCTCCCTTTGTGAAAGCCTCGCTGCTCGGAAGGATGCTTTGCCTGGTGTTCACCCAGCCGTGGTACCCTGAAAAGCTGTCTTCTGTGCACTGGGACAACGGCCCCATCCACTGCTGGCCCTGGAGAGAAATCTGTGCCCAGCAAGGCCCTCTTCTGAGCCCTCCATGCTTTTGGAGAGGGCAGGAGGCTGCTGAGCTTGCTAAACCTGTGCAGTCCCCTTGATTAAAAATACAGAAAAGTGCTTTCCTTTAAAACAAGCAACTGCAGCCACTTTGAGATAGTCCCAGCTTAGGGGCTGTCAGCCAGATTTGCTGCTCAAGACACACTGGTCTGCAAAAAGGAGGGTTGGGGTCTTTTCCATGGGAAAACCATGGTCAAGTTGGTCAGAGAGCTGTAGATGTTGCTGGAAAAGGCTGAAAATTAACATCCCGCTATTTCCAACAGCATGACTGAGCTGGAGAAAGAAATAAACACTCTGAGAAGCGGCCTGAGAGCGGTGGAGACTGTAAGTATTATTTAAATGAAGTATAGTCCAGCCTGGCTCCGAGCAGCACGGCATCCCTCCTTGGGGAGGCAGGCCAGGGAGCTCCCAGCGAAGCTGCTTTTATCTCACATCCTGGAGATCTGTTTGCGTTTCCTTCCTGCCCTGCACGTGTGCCTGTCCTCTCAGGGCTGTTTTGGCACTGAAGTTACCATGTGTGTTTAGGTACAATGCATGGTTTATGTCTAATGCATCAAGGGAGGCTGAGAAAGCCTAGTGATGATGCCCATGGAGGACCTGTGATGTGCAGAGGGGTCTCCCCTTGGCTGTAAAACCACAGAAGGCTGGGGAGCACTTCTGCAGCCCAGCTGGAGTGGTGATGAAATGGTGGAGGTATCCCAAAGGACCCACTTTGGGTTTTGCTGAATTATCCTGCTTCCGTAAGCTTTCCTGCAGGATTTGGCTTAAAAGCTTACGTCAGGCAGTGTAATCCAGTGTGTCATGCATGGCAGGGGGGGGCAGCAGTGGTGGTGCTCACAGAACCCCTGGCACTGATGCAGCCACAGTCCCAATGCCACTGCCAGAGGCCAATGGTATTTGTGTCCTTCATCAGCCAGGGCCTGACCAGATTTACGTTTTTGTTTCCCCCAAAAGGAGCTGGACTTCCAGAAGTCTCAGGTTCAGAAGGCAGGTGACAAGTTTGTGTCTGTCGTCAGCCAGTTCATCACATTGGCCAGCTTCAGCTTCTCAGATGTCGAAGATCTCCTGATGGAAGCAAAAGAGCTGGTAAGGCCACCAATGTCCCTGAGATCTGAGTCACTTTTCAGCCTCACCTCCTTCTCCTGTGTCTGTTTGGCACTGACCTTCTGACCCATGCTTGGGCATTATGATGGACCTCCCTGAGGCCGTGGCTACCCCTGGCCACCCTTTAGGACTGTTGACGGTAACCTGGCAGATACTCTCTGCAGTGAGTTAGGACTGTGGAGATGGTGACAAATGCTCTGCAAACTGTATTATCTTCTGCTGACTTGGCTGGATCTGGAGGAGAAGGTCTTGTCGTGGTCCCCAGCATCCCTGGAAGTCCACTCTGAAGCAATTTGCAGCTGTTCCCGTGGTGGGATGGGCTGTATGGAACACTCCATCTCTTTGCTTTTTAAACACATGTCCAGATTCAAATTATGTTCCTGTTTTCTCTTAGGAAAGCAGAAACATCCCTGTTTTATAACTTTACATCACATGTGGACATTTTCAGCCTTTCCTCCCCCACCAGAATCTCTTGTAACATGGCAGAGAATTTTAATATCTTGATTAAAATCAGCAAGATTAACCTCAATTATATTGACTTATATAGTGGCACCTCTCAGATTCCTCCCTGCATCTTGAAGTGTTAAGTCTCTTAAGTAAACAAAGAAATAAAAATGCACTAAATGTCTTTTGAAGAGCCTGGGGCACCCCTGCAAATAAAACTAAATCATACAGGCAGGCTTTAAAAATGTTCCTCTTGGTCTACCCTGCAAAATCAAAGCAACTAATAAATCTGTTGGTGCTTTGATTTTGTTTTTCTTTTCATTTAAGCGTGCTTATCTCCAGAATGTGCCTTCACAATTTTAACAAACTTGCTCTGCACAAAGAGTCTCCTTCAAGCTGGAAGTGAGAACAAAGAGTGTCAGTCCCAAGGACAACTCAGGGGCTGCCCGGGGACTGGGACATGTTGGCAGATTGTGGATGTCCTATCCTGACCTCTGCTACAGCCTCATTCGACTCCCTCACATTAATGGTGTGCAAACAGCACAAGAGGCCGGAAAACTCCCTATTTCCCTGCCCAGGGCTGTGCCTGAGCCTGGGCAGAAATCTCTTTTAGAAGTTTCACCAACACATTTGGTTTCAATAGCAGAGCATGTGGCAGTGATAAATAATACCCCAAAAATACTTCAAAGAAAAACTTAAAAGTGCAAGTTTCCCTTCCCCTGCCGTGTTTACTATTAGTTTTATGTCTTCAGTCCCACAGTATTTTGCTTCCTTGTTTTTACTGCTGCTTAGTTAATAAAGTGGAGCTGGGGCAGGGGAGGCTCAGCAGAGCCAAAGGCAAGATGGGGAGAGGGGGCTGGAGAGTGATCCAGGTCGGGTCTTGCAGGGCTGCAGGTAACACACCAGGTGATTTGTTTCAGGTTTAAATCAAGGCTTGATAAGGCAAAGCCCTGCTCTCTGCCATGGCTGCTGGAAGTGTTTCACTCTGCTCCATCAGGTCGAAGGTTTCACCAGTCCAGTGGATTTATCCAAGAGTGACGCACCCCTGTCCTCTCTCTTCCAGTTTTCCAAGGCTGTGAAGCACTTTGGAGAAGACACAGACAAAATGCAGCCTGATGAATTCTTTGGCATCTTTGACCAGTTCCTTCAAGCCGTGACTGAGGCCAAGCAGGAGAATGAGAACATGAGGAGGAGGAAGGAGGAGGAGGAGCGCCGGGCACGCATGGAGGCACAGGTGGGCACATACCGGCGAGTCCAGCAGCACCCCCAGGGCACCTGGGAGTGGCAGCTGTGTCATGATGTTCCCATGGTGGCCACAGTGGCATGGGGAAGGGAGCTTCTGTGCTCTTAGACCCACTGGCTTTTCACTTTTGATTACTTGATTAAATAATGACCTTGGGTTGGTGAGGTCTTGGAGCTGAAATGTGCAGCAGAGCTGGTGCTGTCTGGGGACTGCTGTGACACACAAGCAGCAGCTGTGGGGCTTTGACTTGTATCATAGAATCTCAAAATCATATAATGGTTTGGATTGAAAGACACCTGGTTCTGGGCATGGACCGTGGGCAGGGACACCTTCCACTAGACCAGGTTGCTCCAAGCCCTTTCCGGCCTGGCCTTGGAGCACTTCCAGGGATGTGGTCTATCAATAACCCTGACCAGCTCTCAGGTGCTAAGCACTGGGGTGGGAAACCACCCTTATTCCATGAGTTTGGGGATCACCATGCATGTATTGGGCAGCCCCACAACCACTTGTGTGAGACTGAGATGTCTTCTTTCCCCCCGCTGCCGTGACCTGCAGCTGAAGGAGCAGCGGGAGCGGGAGCGCAAGGCGAGGAAGGCGAAGGAGACCGGGGAGGAGAGCGGTGAGTTCGATGACCTGGTGTCAGCCCTGCGCTCGGGTGAAGTCTTCGACAAGGACCTCACCAAGCTGAAGCGCAACCGCAAGCGCATCACCAACCAGCTGGCGGAGAGCGGCCGCGAGAGGCCCGTCACCAAGCTCAACTTCTGAGAAACAAACTGACAACCCAGCAAAAGACAGGCGGGTCAGTCTTTCTGAAGTGGCTATGGTTTGGTTTTTGTTGTTTCCATGACACTGCCTTGCGATTCGAAGCGGAACAGTGGCACGCTCTTTGTCCCCGCGGGCGAGCGTGTGTGTGTATATACTGTGTATATAGTCGGGTCGGGGGGTGTGGAGGGAGGTGCGTGGGCAGCTCACGTTGGTGAGTGCCAGCCCCACCTCCTCCCCACTCCAAAAAGTAGTTCTCCCCATGCACAAGCACAATGCCGCGTCCGTGGAGCAAGAGAGGACCCAGCCCCGAGCCGCTGGCTGTCCCCATGGCCCCAAAGCCAACGGGAAGCTGCCTGCTGCTGCTCTCCTGCTCAGAACCCCCCAGGGCCGTTTGCAGGGGACGCCTTGCACACAAGCTGAGCGGTTTAAAGAAGAAAAGAAGAAAAAAGCAAAGTTGACTGAACTTTAATCCATTGTTTGTTTTCTCTCATTGTTGTGATTATTCTGAGAAACTCGCAGATCTGTGCGTTCGCGCTGGTTCCCGAGCTCAGCGCCGCGGGCGCTCCTGGCGATGCTCTTCCCGTCATCCTTGGGAAACGCTCTTTTTCCTCCTGCTGCCACCTTGCTAAAGGACAAACTTTACCCCAAAGTGCTTCTCGCTGTAACGCCACACTGATGTATTTATACTTTTGCAACGTTTTCCGGCCCAAGACGGTGGGAAAGGTTCGGTTCTCAGAGGAGACGAAGAGCATAAACTTTTGCGTTGTAACTTTTGTTCTTGCTTTCTGTTCAATGGGACAAACTGTATCCTCTGTCAAGGTGGGTCAGGACCAAAGGTCTCTGAAATACAAAGGGGTTGGGGTAAAACCCACCAGCTTTCGCCCACCTTCTTTTCCTTTTTTTTTCTCGGACACACAGAAGCAGCGATGCCAAGAAACACTCGTCTCTTAGCCAGGTCCTTTTTTGACTGGTTTGCTGTTCGTTGTCATTGCAAATTTGTAAGCAGAACTACCTGTCAAATGTCAGTCCAAAAAAAAAAAAGACAAAAAAAAACAATAATAAAAATAATTCAGAGCTCTCAGGGAGTAATAATTTAAGGGTTTAGAAAATTAAGAATTGGAGAATAAAAAATAACCACCGTTAACATATTAACATTTCTATTCTTAAATTATGCTGAGTATATAGAGGACTGTTACTTTTTACTTTTATTTATTTGTGGTATGTTTTTTAAGAAAGCAAAACAAAACCTTTTTATACCACCAATACTTTTGTGATCTTTTTTTTTTTTGTTTGTTTGTTCTTTTTCCTGTGGAGAGATGAGTTTGTCCCTGTTGCACTAGATATTAACACTATTTGAAATAAGGTTGGTTGTTCTTTTGTCAGATAATCGGTATTACTGGTGGGGTATGGGATGTCAGTTAACTATATGTACTGTATAGCAAAAGTGCTGTTTAAACTAATTTGTATAAAAAAAATATGGTTCTAAGCACCTGAAGGCCGCGGGGTCTGTGTGCTGAGTGAAAGCTGTGAAATCTCTCTCGAAGCAGAGTTGTCAAGAGCTGTGGTTTTACCATTTTGTTCTTTTCTTCATTGCAACGTTTAACGCACTGTAGATTTAAAAAAAAGAAACAAAAAAGAGAAAAAAAAAAAAAAGGACTTTCTGAGTAGCATTTAAAGCAGTAATAAATAAAGCAGGTAAGCGCAAAAATAAAGTCCAGCACCTCATATCCAAGCAGCTGCAAGACCTGCAGATTATGTTCAAAGGTGGAGTTAAGCACTTTGCTTTAAGAAGGAGGGGGAAATAAAGACAAAAGGTAATGATAATACTATTCCTTAACTAAAGTGCCTCTATTTATATTTTTTATTTATGGCTGAAAAAAATGGGGCTGATACAATTGAGGGAATGGACTATGGGGGGAATTGAAAATACATAAAACAAGAAGGAAAAAAAAAGGTTAAAAAAAAAAGTTTGGCTTCTGATGGTTTAAGGAATGGTTGGTCACACGTGTTTAATTGGACAGGTGGTGGGGGTCAGAAAGGGTGATCTCCTCCCGGGGTCCCTGGGTGCCAGCACCCACCCTGCTCCTGCCTCTGCAACCCCAGTGCCACATCAGGACCTTTCCTGACAGATTTCCTCTTGCCCTTCCAAACCTCTTGGGTTGGTTTTTTGTTTTTTTTTTTTTTTTTTTAATTGTTTTACAACAGCCTGATTATCAGGCTGACTTTGCCATTTCTTTGTTTTCTTTCAGAAAAAAGAAAAAAATATTATATCTCTATAAATAAATACAAAGGCTGTGTGCAGGTAATTCCATGTGCCATTGTCGAAAACTACTTTTAGATTGGTGCTGGTGTAAGTAGCCACTCTTTTCTCTTGGGTGTGTATTTTAAAGATGACTTTTTTTTTTTTAATAATGCCAAAAACAAAACAACAAAAAAAATCCATAATAATTTGTAAACGAAAGTTTATGTCTTGGACCTTATTAGCTTCATAGTGACTAAGGTAGTCTGTTAGGTGCAAGGATGTTAGTAGTTCTAGCTAGTGGGAAATGCTGTGTAATGTTATGAGACTGTACATTTTCTAAGATGGCAATATGCAATAAAGCAAAACGATTTCGGTGAGTGTACATGGCAGAGGCGTGAGTTATTTTTTAGGGGGAAAAAATGGGATATATAGGAATTGAGGCAGGTGTTGAAGAAGAGGCTCTAAACGTTGCTCTTTTTTGGGTGTGTTTGCAGGCACTTCTGGGGTCGACTGATAACCCCACTTGACCCTTTCCCTGAGTGCTGGGTTTTAGGAGGTTGGGGTATTTCCACTCTCCAGGATTGCAGCATCCTCATTGTAACCCACATGTGGGCTCTGAAATGCCTCACAGTTGGTGACCCCATTCATTTATCCTTGTTTTGTTGTTGCTGATGCCTGTTCCCACCTTGGTGGGAATTTTTCCAAAAGCCCACTGGGGTTTTTCCAGGATCCTGCATTGAGGCAGCAATCAGTTTTTCATCGTAGGATTGAATCCTATCCCTTTTTCCAGGAGAAGTGCTGGCTGGGCTGGCCACTGGGCCTCTAGCAAGCTTATCTAGTGATGTTTCCTTGGCAGTAGCCCAAACCCCTCCTGGCCTATTCCTGCTCACTGTTGCTTTTCCCACACACCTTCCCATCCAGCCTCTGTGTTACTTTTCAGCGTTCTTGAGCGAATTGTGCAGCACCAACATCCCCAGACCCCATTGCCCGTGCCACTGGGAGCATCTGCACTGTGCTCTGACCCATGGGCTTCCCATTTTGGATTGGGGCTGGCAGGGAGCACAGCTTCCATCACCACCCTTGGCAGTTGTGGGCTGGTGATGCCATGGGAAAGCAGCCCAGGGCTGTGTGGTGACAGGACCCAAGGAAAACAGCAATGGCTTCAGCTGCTCTTCCCATCATAAATCCCCAGGTCTCTGGCATAGGGCTGGTCGGGGTTCATCCATTAATAGATGTGAACAAGCCAGCCAAACCCCACAACCCGGTGAGGACCTGAAATTCTAGTTCATGGCAGATTGCAGGACACAGGACACACCATTGTGTGACACAGGATGGTCCCCAGGATGGGGGCAGGGTGGCGGTGGGAGATGTGAGCAAGCTCAGGACAGCTTTTTATTCAACCAAGATACTTCAGGAGAAAAAAAAATCTCCTGGGAACTTTCAAGCTTCCTAGCCTTAAAACCCTTCAACGTGGCTGGATTAGCAGCATCTATGGCTTAAGAACACAAATTTCAGATACAATATTTGTCATCCCAGAGGAAAGGGGACCAGGGTGGGTGCTGTGCTGGACTGGCACGGCTGTGCTGTGTGAGCCCGTGCCCACTGCCATGCTGGTTGGCTGAGTTTTCACCTGAAACAAGGCTCCTGTGCCCCAAATCCTGACTGTTCCCTCCAGTTACAGCCATGAGCCAGCACACCCTTGTGCACTGGATGATCCAAACCTGCCCAGACCCGCTGGTGCCGGGGAAGCTGCCGGGCACGGCGCTCCTGGAGGAATTGTCCCATGGGGCCACCCGGGTTGGTGGCACCAAACCTGCTCAGCCAGCCCTGACTGCGCTCCGCTCCAGCCCGGCAGCTTTCCCTGTTGCCCAGGGCTGGGGCGACTGTGAGTCCCGCTGGAGCGAGGAGTGCCAGGTGTCGCCTCCCGCACTCAGCCTGTTATCCTTGGCAGCGCGCCCCAGCTTGGAAAAGATGAGTCAAGGGGTTGTGGCAATGGCCTGATGCAGGCACGGCATCGCATGCAAAGCTCAGCTCATAAGTAGGGCAGGCACGGCTGGGCGGGGAGACACACCCAGCTCCCATCCTGCTGGCAGCACTGCCACTCTGCGCCACTGGCAGGAGCTGCTGGACTTCTGGACTGTTTATTTACTCCCAAGAAAAGGGACAGTGGGCCCAATGGACTTGTCAGGCTTTGATATCCCTGCTGGAGACCCTCGGGAAAGGGTAAGCAAAGCAGGGATGTTGCCAGTTCTGCTGTGGTTGGACCTGGCCCTGTCCCCACTGCCAGTGCCCATGTCATACCTCAAGCAGATGCTCTGGGGTAAAACTGCACTTTGCCATCATCACTGTCACACAGCCCCATCAGATCTGCAGTCCTTGTGCAGGGCTGGCACTGCTGGAGTGCCACAGGAACAGGCACAAGTCTGATGAGGAGCAGCTGAGGGAGCTGGGGGGGCTCAGCCTGGAGAAAAGGAGGCTCAGGGGGGACCTTCTCACCCTCCACAACTCCCTGACAAGAGGCTGTAGCTAGGTAGGGGTTGGTTTCTTCTCCCAAGTAACAAACAACAGGACAAGAGAAAACAGTCTCAAGTTATGCCAGGGCAGGCCTAGATTAAATATCAGGGAAAAGTGCTTTGTCCAACGGGTTACCAAACATTGGCACAGGCTCCTCAGGGCAGTGGTGGAGACACCATCCCTGGAGGTATCTAAAAGCCATGTAGATATTGCACTTGGGGACATGGTTTGGTGGTGAGCTTGGGGAATGGTAGGAGTCAACGATCTTAGAGATCTTTTCCAATCTAAACGATTCTGTGATTACAGACAATTCTATGATTCTGTGATTCTCAACTTCTGTAAAAGCTGGTTATTTCTGTACCAGCCTGTGCTTTGGGTGAACATGCTCGTCGAGCTTTGTTTCTGGGGGAAACAGGAGAGGCCAAGTGGTCATAAAGGTGATGTGTGCAGGAGGGAGGGGATGAGCCCCATCTCCACCCCAATCTCCTGCAGCAAATCCTGCAGACATCTCTCCTGTGAGCTCTCTCCCTGGCATTGCTCGGGGCCCTCCAGTAGATGCATGTGAAAAGGAGAGTTCTCTCTTTGAATCAGAAGTGCTCTGACCTGAAACCTCTGAGCATTTTGTGTCATTTTTAGCCTTAAACCAGGGTGGATGAGAGTGTGCGGGTAAGCCAGGGAGAAATCCCGTGCTGCCGGGCCCCAGCAGAGGCTCAGCAAAGGCTGAGGAAAGTGCCATCTGCCGGCCCTTTCCAGCTTCAGCATTTTAGAGCTGTCAAGTACAGAATCAACTCCGCTCCATGTTTTCCTCTGTGATCTCTACTGTGGTCTGAAAAGTTTTCATGCTAAATTTTCTATGTAAGTTTCCCCCAGCATGGTTGAGGAGGGCTAATTTTAATTCTCTCGAGTCAAATAGCCAAAGGTCACTGCCTGTGGCTTCTCTGTGACTTCTGGCAATGCCCGACCTTCAGGTTGATGCACTATGTGTGCACCAAAAATGCACGTGTGTAAGATAAACTAACTCAAAACAGTTTCATGGGTCATCTGAACTTACTTCCGTGGCTTTTGAAATTACCACAAAGTGCCCCTCTTGCCCCAGTGCCAGGGTCTGCATTGGGAGCCCGTTTCTACCCAGCTTTCCTTACACTTTGCATGCACTCTGTTGTCACACCGCAATGAATTTGAATTTAAGCTGGAGTTTCCCAGTTCCCAGGGTAACTCCGTGAAGGTAAGTCATTGAAATTGCCATTTTCCCATTACTTTCTTTATTGGCCCATATTCCAGGATTTGCTCATGTGCTCTCAGCTCAGAGGTGGCTCTGCAGGAGGGGAAGGACACACATACTTTTTTTTGGGCAACAGCAAGCAGAGCTGCTCTAAACCTGGCTTTACCTGGGCTTTGGGTGCTGTGGGGTACCAGCAGCTTTTCCATCTGCTTGAATTTGTGCCTGTGTATTTTCACATGGCTTTACTTTGCCAAACTCTGTGCAGAGCATCCCCTGGACTCAAGGAAAAGTACGGAAGCTGCAGTTTTGTGCTTCACCCAGCTCCTAATCTTTGCCTAAAACCCTTTTTACTATGAAATCAGTGAGAAGCACTCAGACAAGACCTAGTTTCTATGGCAAATATTTCCAGTTTAATAGCAGGAGGCGATCACCATTTGAGTTACATTTTCTGTAAAGACTCCACAATTCAGACGCTGTATTCAGAACATGACATGACCTCAGGGATGCTATATTACCAAATGTTCTGTAAAATGCTCCAGACTGGGCACAGAAGCCACAGGCACAGATCAGGCACAAGTGCTGCAGCACATTAAATTCCAGTGGAAAAAAATAAGTGACCTGGTTACTTGGAGCATTTTTTATCCCTGATGCTGAGATTAGTTCAGAGAATGCTGCTAAATCAGATAAGCAAATTACATCGTGAGGGAATTCCTGGGAGGCGAAGATGAATTTCAGAGAAATTTATCTTGCTGGTTTTGTCCACATCTACCCTGAGGGTAGGTGAGCCCTGGGAGGTGTGTTAATTTGTAGGGCCCACCCGGAGGGGTTTTGAAGCACCAGCATCCTCCCAGCTGCTCTCTGATGGAGTGGGGTGGGCTGGGCTAGCCTGGTGTTACCCATAATCTCACATAGGATCCAGCCCGGTGTCAGTGTGCAGCCCCAATCTGAGGACAATTTTACACCTGCTCTGAGCATGCACAACTCAGTGAATCTCTCTGGCCAAGCCCCCAAGCACTACCCAAAGTGTTTAAGGCTCTGCATCAGGACTGCTGACAGAAGCAGGAGGAGATATTCCTGCTGCCTTCAGCCAGACTGACTCTGGCCCCTGGGAGAAACATGGATGTTCCTCCAGATGTGGAAGGCTGATCAGCACTATTTCCACTCCCAGTGTCCATCCCAGGAACTGAGGAATATCATTTTCCTGAGCGATTTCCCCAAAGTCTTCACTTCTTCATCTTTCTGCTTTTCTTTATGGTGGTGAGGAGGTGTCCCCATGTCTGAAGGGAAAGCAGAACACGTGTGGAGCACTGTGGTTTGCAAACACCTTTAACTCTTCAGTGCACACAACAAAAGGCCCCGGAGGAAAGGCACAATCCTCTGGTCTGAGCAAAGCTTTTAAAAAAACTTTGTTACCTTTATGAATACCTTTATGAATACCTTTAGATGTTCCCTTAGTTTATTAGCTTTTGAACTGACTATGCAAGACGTAAGATTAAAAGTAAAGGTGAGAGTAATGGATGTATAAAATTAAGGATCCCAAGTACTCGGAAATTGCTCCCCAATCAGTTTTGTGGGCTTATGGCAGTGCTTGCCTTTGTGAAACCAGCTGAACTTGGAGGAGCTCAGTGCCATTATGTCAAGAAATAACACAAATAACAAGTGGTTCCTCTCACAGTGAATTTACTTCCTCTGCTGAATCGCAGCCGGATCCTACTCATCTCTTATGATCAGCCCAGAAGCCTGTGGGCACACTGGTGTGCTGTGCCACCCAGTACAAACAGCCCCAGCAAACAGCCCCCCTTGTTAAATTTCCTTCTGTCACAGCCTCCTGGGGTCTTCTTGGCTGAGATCATCCAAAACTCCCCAGATAGATTCATGCAGGCCTTGGTGTTGTGCCCTGGGGTTTCTGCTACTTTCACTTAGATTTCCCCAGTGACTCATCCATTTCCTGCCACTGAGAGGGATTTACAATCTGTCTCTCTCCACATCACCTTTCCTCCTGCTTCTTGCAGTGGTGATTTCCTAGAAAAAATACCTAGAAATGCTGAGCTGTTGCCCAAGCACTTCAGCTGTGGTGACTGTAAATGCTTCAGGACTCAGGCAGTGCCCTGCCGACAGCATGGCACTGACAACCCATCACTGCTCTGCAGACTGGGAACAGCAGGAGGGCTGGCCATGGTCTAGGAGGAGGGCTGGCCTTGTCCTCCCCCACCCAGCCCCAGGGCAGCCACTGGGACTCACCCCACTGGTCATGGCGAGCCCAAGGCTTGCAGCAGCAAAGCAGCACAGCGCAGCTGGGCATGGGGTCCCCCAAGCCTGGATCCTGTTGTGGGTTATTCCTCCTGTAGGACTCGGAACCTCTTCTTTCCAGAACTTAGTTACCACTTTGAGGCTCTGTAATGCTTTGCAAGCAGATCTAGATGTGCATCCATTTATTATTAATAATCAGAGTCGCCATGTGAAAGTACAAAAGCATCCAGCATGAAGAGACAGCTGTGCTGCTGAACTAAGCACCCTGCCAGCACTAGGACTGATCTCACCAGCCCTCTGGGCTGCAGGTTTGCTGCTCTGGCCTGCATGCACAAAATGCTGCTTTTCTGATGTGCTCTCCAAATTAAGCATTTCAGCCTGTACAACAAACTTCCCAAAGAGCAGCATGTGTTGAATCTGTCTTTCAAGCTAAGTTTCAGAGAGGTGCTCTCCGGGCATCAGTCACAACCCATCCTTACCCTGAGTGCTTGTATTTGGGAAGCAGCAGTCCTGGAGGCAGAGTGGTTGATCTCATTAACAGAAAGAGGCTTTTCTCAGGATCACTACCGGGAGAGCTGTGCTGGCTGCTTAGGTCTCTGCTGGCATCTACTGGATACAGGAACCAACACCAGTGCTGAATGAGAAGTGGCAATGGGGATTTGTACTCCTGATCTATCCCAGCTCTGGCGATTTATGGCAGCTTTTACAGCCCATCAGGCTGCCACTTATAAATACTGCTAATTGGACTGCTAATTGTTCACAGTTTGTAAGTTATGCACACAGCATTTGCTTTGAACAGAGGCTTCATCCAGAGATTAGGAAGGGAGTGGAAAATAACTACTTGAATGAATCTGATGATTAAATCAGCAGGAAAACTACCACTGCATGCAGTTGGAGCAGTACGTTCTAAAATGCTTGTCATTCATCAGGACTTAACGTTTTCCTTCTAAGATATAATGCATTAGTTCAGTCAGTGGCATGTGTATCATTGCCAAATAATAAGGTACTCTTAAACTGAGGTATGCTGGGAAGTCAACAAGAGACTAAAGAGCCCAAGGACTCATTTTTAATTTGCCTTTCACTGAAGTTGTCTCTGGTATCCAGAGCTGAACTGGCCTTCAAATCACTTGAACTCCTCTTTCTCTTATGCTGAATATCCTGCACAGAATAATCCATGTGATTTTTGGTGTGCTAAAATGTGTCCCAATATCCTTGTGCAAATAAGATTTGTGCAGATTTCTTTGTCCAGGCTCATCTCAAGGGAGGAAAAAAGAGAGAGGCTGGAGGGTTGGAGCCTCACAGCTAGTTTTGTAGTGTCTAAAACATCAGTGTCTTGCTGCCTTTGGAGTTCTTCAGCCAAGAGAAAGGGGATCTCTAACTGGGGTAACAGCAGCATGGGCGTGTGGGAGATGTGGTGGTGATGTCCCACAGTGGCTTGGCCAGGAGCCACCTGCTGCAAAGTTTTCTTACCCAAGAACAAGCAGCTGCAGCCATGGGCAGAGTTTTCAGAGCTAGAGCAAAACAGAAATCCACTGATTTCTTTCTCCCAGATGAACACACGGAGCTATTGTGAGGTGCAGGGACAGACCTTCTCACCCACTCTGTGGTGCTGGGTGAGAGGCAGCAACCTTCAGCAGAGCTGGGACTCAGCAACATCTCAAGTACTGTTTTGGCAGGCAGCCTGCAGCCTTTGCTGTGGTTTGTGTGTGTCTCTCGCTGCTGTTTGTGGTTTATTTAAGACCATTTGGTTGTATTTTTTAAAACATATATGAAAAAATGTGGCTGTAGAGACCTGTGTACCTGACTTGTTCAACAGTGCTGTGATATGAGGAGTGGCTGAGGGAGTGTTTAGCCAGGAGAAAGGGAGGTTTAGAGGGGACCTCTCTACAACTACCTGAAGGGAAGTTGTAGCCAGGTGGGGTGGTAACACAGGTAACAAATAACAGGACCAGATGAAAATGCCTCAAGTCGCACCAGAAGAGGTTTGAATTGGATATTAGGGAAAATTTCTTCAGAGAAAATGTTGCCAAACGCTGGAACAGGCTTCCCAGGGAAGTGGTAAAGTCACAATCCCTGAAGGCATTTAAAAGACATGTAGATGTGGCACTTAGGGACATGGGTTAGTGGTAGACTTGGCAGTGCTGGGGCTTGATGACCTAAGAAGCCTTTTTCCACTGAAATGATTTTATGATTATATGATTCTATGATTATGAGGAGCACAGGCCAGGCACAGCTTTAAAACACAAGCTGGCTCTCTACTGGAGCTGCAGCAGGTCCATGTCAAAAAGGATCAGGTCAAGAATCTCCCCTTGCTACAGCCCAAGTTAGCGTTTCACAGGAATGTGCCAATTTGTGATGCCTCCAAGACCACAGCCAGCTGCCCCCATTCAACTCCTCACATGCAAGACTAACATGCACCAGCCTGAGCTTGTTAAAAATATGTTGAAATCTGTGCTATAGATTTCAATAACACAGTGGCAGCTTCACTACCACTTTCCTAGAAAGCTGTGTTACTTCCACTCCTAGTGCAGCTCCCTCAGTTCTGACACCCCCAATCCTTCCCTTGCCATAAGTGACTGCCACAGGGATGCTTCCCTGGCCTGTGGTACAGTGGTCAGAATATGAAGTAAGTAGAAAAGGAAACCAGCATGAAAAAGAGGGAATCAGTGGTTGTTTAGTGCCTGAGTCAGCTGAGGTGGTGGGGACAGATAGGACAGGGAAGGAGGCCAGAGCCAAGCACTGAGGGGAGCAGGACCACCCTTTTCAGGGGCTTTCAGCCATATGCTCTGCATGGTCAATTATCCTCCACCAATCTCCTTGTTACCACCTGCAGCTAACCAGGTAAGAGTTAAATCCAATCATTCACAACCACCCCTTTCCATTAGCCACACACTGCTATGGAAGGGCAAGTGTGCCAGAAATTCCTGTCCTGCCCTTCCAACAAGCCACCACTGTTCACTCGCTGTCAAACAGCTCCTGTGAAAAGCTGTGGGCTTTCTGCACAGCTTCTTTCTGAAACAGCAAGAAAACACTGCTCAACTTGCAAAATCCAGTAGCTGCAGGGTAAATTAGCGGTGCTGAGTAGTCAAGGGTCAAATCTTTTCCTCATGGGCTTCAGGAGCATAAGATAAGAAGGTTACGGTAGTGCTTACAGCATGGAAACCAGCTGCATTAAAATTTCACAATTATATCTCCCTACTATCATTCATCTGGCAGTTTTTTACAGGAGTTCCCTTCCCAAGGCTGGCCTGAAAATGATGCCAGGCTGAGACACTTTCATCTCCTGCATAAAAGACAATTTATTTCTTGTCTCACTTACAAAATAATGATACTATGTTCATTTGCATCACAAACAGCTGAAAAATCTGGTAAAACTGAAACGTATTTTTAAAGCCTGTACAAGGAAAAACGCTGTCTCACACTTAACTCTGGCAAAGACAAATGAAGGCCAAATCTTAATTTCTGATTCAAAATACTAATTTAAGGCTTTGGGCCCTTGAACAAAAAGATTGCACTGATAAATTCACACGAATTTATGCTGCGCAATCACACTTGCATGGTGTTTTTTTCCTTTTTTTTTTTAACAGCAAACAGAGCTGTTTTTTAAATATTGTACTCCATGGATGGATTGTTGCCATCAATACAACAATATTTGTTCTGTGCATATACACATTTTCACATACTGCAGAGCGCCCAGGGAGCACATGGTATTGCTTTACCTCTCCTTTCAGACACTTCTCTCACACAGCTCCTCTAATTATGGTAAAACCCTTGGAGATGTGAGACACTTCGGATGAGCTCAAAAAGAAAACACACATCTTGTGCACAGCACAGTTTACGCCCACACCCTTTACCTCAGTCTGTCTGAGGAACTCATGTTTCTCGTATTCATAGTATTTTGACTGTACCTGCAAAAAAAGAGAAAAGGCTGCTGAAATTCTGACAACTGAGGTATCACCTTCCTTTCCTTCCCTCCCAGTATCATACATCTTCCCTTTCACAATTACTTTTTTGTTATGCTTCAGAGGTTTAAATCAAAAAAATAATATAAATAGATCACTTTTTCAGCCTGTCCTGGAGCCTGTGACTTTATGACTGTTGGCACTTCCACATATAACGGGTAAAAGCAACATTTTCCTGCCATGATGCGGTTTTCACAGTGTGGTGTTTTCAGAGTGGCTTCCAGCTGCCACTGCTCAGCTTTCAATTGCTTTTTTGGCACTTAACAAACAGCTCACAGAGTCAGTCAGTCATTTTGGGCTGCTTTGGTGTGTCGGCCTCTGAGCTTCACTGCGGCACTTTCTGCAGGACTGGAGCAAACACTGTCCTGTTCTTGCAGTTGAGCTCTTGCATTGGCTGGGCTTGGTGGCTGTCACTGGTGCATCAGGCCTGCAGAAAAGGAAGGGGAATTTCCCTTCCCTGTGGATCTCTTGCTGGTCGCAGATTGGGTCAGCAAACCAGAGCTCACACAGTGGACAAGAAACACAGTCCCATCTCTCCAGTTTCCTGGTAGTCTGGCTGCAAAGGGCTCCGAGCACCAGGACTTTCTTCAGGGAGACAGCCCCACAGCCAAACGCCTCCACGGCCCCCATCCCTTCAGAGGCTGGTGTCGACGGTGCCTGCTTTGGCCTTCAAGGTGGCCTCAGAGATCGTGTCCGGCTGCCCATCCCGGCAGAAGAGCACAGCGGGAGTCTTGCAGGCCCACATGGCCACCTCTCCCCCGCTGGCCGGGCTGGAGGAGGACAGGGCGCTGCCCGGGGGGCCGCTGTGCCGATTGATGTAGCGTTCCCGGACACGCTCAGCCGGCTCCGGGGCTCTGGCTGGCGGCCCGGCACCGACAGGTAGGCAACCATGTTTGTTCCTAGTCTTGTAGCCACCCTCGCGGCTGCGCCGCAGCAGCACCGAGATGTTGGGGTTGCGGGCGGCGTAGATGAGGGGGTTGATGGCGCCGTTGGCCCAGGCCATCCCGCTGGCCACGGCGTCCATGGTGGGCGAGAAGGGCAGGCGGCCGGCGGCAGCGGCCAGCCCCAGGATGCAGTAGGGCCCCCAGCAGCAGATGATGGAGACGATCATGATGAGGACGGTGGTGGCCGTGCGCATCTCCCCGTAGGCGCGCAGCAGGTGCCCGTAGGTGGTGAGCGGCCGCACGCGGCTCTCGGCCAGCCGCACCGCCCGGCAGATGTTGAAGTGGCAGAAGCACATGACGGCGAAGGGCAGGAGGTAGCAGAGCACGATGAGGGCAGCGCCGTAGGGCGGCCCGAGCCGCGAGGAGCCCCAAGGCAGCACGTAGACGCAGCGGTAGGCGCCGGGACGGGCTTCGCGGCGCCCCTCGCCCGCCAGCCCGTACCAGGGTCCGGCCAGCGCCAGGGCGGCCAGCCAGACTGCGGCCAGCAGCTGCGCGGCGCGGCGCCGGCCCATCTTGTGCCGGGGCTGGCGGACGATGGCACAGTAGCGGTCGAAGGAGAGCAGGGCCATGGTGAGCGTGGCGGCGATGCCCAGCCCGGCGTGGAGGGCGGCGCTGGCCAGGCACAGGCGCTGC
Source organism: Corvus cornix cornix (assembly GCF_000738735.6). NCBI lineage: Eukaryota > Metazoa > Chordata > Aves > Passeriformes > Corvidae > Corvus > Corvus cornix. The sequence goes on from NC_046335.1 coordinate 4,850,878, forward strand.
CCGAAGAGCCAAGCGCCGGGCGGGCGGCTGAGCAGGCTGAGGAAGGCCAGCGGCAGGCAGAGCAGGGCGCCCAGCAGCTCCGACAGCGACAGCGACAGCACGAAGGCGTTGGTGACCGTGCGGAGCTGCCGGTGCCGGGCGATCACCAGCACCACCGCCCCGTTGCCCAGCGCCGAGAGGGCGAAGATGAGCAGCAGCGCGGCTGCTTGCGAGGCCAGCGCCGCCGCCGACCACCCCGCCGCTCCCGCCGCCGCCGCCCCGCCGCTCTCGTTGCCGCCGCCGCCGCCGCGGGAGAGGTTGCCCGGCACGGCCGCCGCCGGCTCCATGCGCAGCCTCATGCCCCGGCCCCGCCGCGGCTGCAGAGGCCCCGCTGCTCGCGGCCCCGCCGCTCCCGGAGGCCCCGCCGGCCGCTGACGTCGCTCGGCCGCCGTTGCCCGGGGAACCGGCCCGGCTGGACCCGGGGGCGGCGGAGCGGAGCCCCCACAGCCGAGCAGTGGGGCCGGGAGACCGCACTCCACACCGGCGTCATCTGCACCCCAGAGTCGGCGATGGGTCCCCACGGACGCGCTCCCCTCGCAGCCCCTGTCAGCTCTTCTCCCCGCACAGTCACGAAGGACCAGCAACCCCCAGACAATTTGGTGGAAGTTGAGACCACCCGCCCCAGCTCACCAGGCTGGGGCTTGAGGGATCACCAGAGTTGAGGGATCAGGCCAGGGACCCCCAAATGGGCAGCAGGACCCTTTCTCCCCACTCTCATCCATACTATAGCTGCCTGCTGCCTCTACCTGAAAAGTTTCTTAGGGATGGGGGTAGAGAATAGCTAATGAAGGCTGCACCCCAATTAATGACTGAAGAACCTCCAAACATCCTGTGCTTTGTGACTTGCTGTCCCAGCTCCTCCCCAGGAGCCAGGCTGGGGGGCTGATCAGAAGGGAGATGCCCAGAAGATGAAAACACATGGAAGAGTGTGCTCCTGCAAGCATGGAGGGTGTCACTTCTTGTTCCCCCAGACCAGAGGCTGTATGGTACTTACAAGGGAGTTGCAGGAAAGCTGGGAGCAAGAGCCTTAGATGCTGTCCTAAAAAACCTCTGTTGGCAGCACAGTCGTATAAATCAGGGGATTTTTGCTGCCTCCTGCTACAAAGTTATTTTCAAGCTGACGGAAGAAATTCTTCCCAGGCTTTTCTATGCCAACCTTATCTAAGTCCACCAGTATGACTTTCTCCCTTCTGCTGCGTGAGCTACCAGGAGATGATAATTCTCATTTTCATGTCTCATTTTAACAAGCGCTAGTCCCTCCTGTGAGTGTCTTCAATTAACAAGTACCATTTTGTCCAGAGACACAGTGGAAGTGACAGGCCACCAGAGGTCTGAAGCTCTGCTCCTGCCACTCCAAATGCCTGGTATTCCCCTGGAGGGACTCTGGCAAAGCAAGCACTGACTGCACTCTGCTGCACAAGCTGCCTCTGGACTGACACAAAAATCAGTAAATAATTAGCAGTCAAAGGTCGTAATGGCTCAGACCTTCAAACACAGCTGCTCCTGTTGAAAGTTAACCACGGGGTATTTCCAGCCAGTGGTGCAAGATAAGCAAGAGAGGAAGGCTTAGGGAAGCAGCACAGCATGGACACTCAGCAGGGACAGGACGAAGTTCTGATCAAATACCTGCATCCAGCCCTGGGATGCAGGAGAGCTCTGGTGGGGTGAAAAGGGGTTGTCTGGACAGGCAGAGCAGGGAAGCTGGGGCATGAGACAGAGCAGCACAGCTGGCTGAGCAGGAGACAACAAGAGCTAGCAATTCAAACCAACAGTCGTGATACACCAGCAGAATCCTGGAAATGAGCTCTGGGAGTGAAAACAAGGAAAACAGCGGTGTTTTCAGCTGGCATTTAATACAAATCTGGCTTTGAAATTCATAATTTGCAGACATACAGAAGGCACGTAAATTTGAAGGCAGTTCTCCAAGATCAGCTCCGTTTTCTGAGAACTATTGGAAAGAAAGAAAAAAAAAGAAGAAAAACACCATGGCTTCTCAGAGCAGCTTGTATATGCTAATCACAGTGCCCCCAATATGCTAATCACAACAGGGCAACAAGCCTGTTATCTTGAAATGTGACAAATGCTGTCACACCACCCAAGGCTGTTCCTGTCACAACAGCCATGTGGAGAAGCAGAACAGAAATTCATGGGCAGGAGAAGTGCAGCACCATCAGTGAGACTTTGCCACCACCTGTGGCTCGGGTCACTTGAAGAAGAAGCCGTGTTTCAGTGGGTCCTCCTCTTCGACAGTGAAGGTGGCTGTACCAGTGTAAAAGGCTTCTCCCGAGACTTCCACGATGACGGCATTGTAGTTCCCAAACTTGGCTTCCTGCAGAGGGGTTAGGGTCAGGATAGAGGTAACAGAAGGTTCTCCACTCTCCCAACCCCATGGAATTCTAGTACTACCTGGCCCTTACACAGACACCTCTCACCGAGTGCTCTGCCCTACCCTGGTACATCCCAAAGCGGCCATGCAACACAACAAGGTCTTACACTTAGTTAAAATCCTTGAAGTATGAGGCTCATGGGAAAGCAAGACCTGCAGGCATCTCCCTCCTTCCCTACACCCTTCCCCAGGCACAGAAAGGTTTTTCTGCTTCCCCACTGAGCACATTTCCAGCAGCCCTTGAGACAGGGGGAAAGTCCAGCACAAGCCACTTGCCTTCACTGCCTTCCCGGTGAACAAGGAGCCTGTGGTGCTGCTCCGGAAGGTTCTGGTCTGGTCCAGCTGGATGAGTCCCTTATGGTATTGCAAGGCAATGCGAGCTGTCACCCCCGAACCTGTTGGACTTCGGTCAACCTACAGCAGAAGAGATGAATCAGCTCTGGTGTTTTGGGGTTTAGTATAAAATGAGATTGCTCCCCTCAGTTCTCTCTGCCACCTTTACGCTGCACTTGGGGGAAACCCCTCTAACCCAGGGTTTTGTAGAGAATCCAGATACATCACAAATGAGAAGGAAAAAAGAAACAGGTTTGGGGTACTTCTGCACTGTGATTGGCTTTGGCACAGTTAGGGATGGATGACTGAATAAACACTGAGGCTATTTAGGAGCACTTGAAATCTTCGCAGCATCATAGCAAAAGGACTGAGAGGGGCTGAAGCCACCTGCCCCATTCTCACACATCCAGGCAAGATTGGTTCTCCTTACGCTGAGGGGACTTCCAGCCAGCCTGGTTTTTAGAATCTCCAAAAACACAGTGTTGGCCAGCTTCTGAGGTGACCTGTCCCAGTGCTCCACACTCCTCATTGCTGGGAAGTCCAACCAAAACTTCCCCTGCCATTTATTTGATACATTATGCACTGCAGACAAGAACAGAATTTTAACACCCCATTTCTCTCTTGTTCTCGTCATCCCCAGCAGATGTTCCCTAGATTAGGACTTTAGGGACATGCACTATGTTGGGATCCTGTCTCAGCCCCTGAACTCCTGGAAAACTCCTATCAACAGCTTATGGGTATGAACCTTTTTAAAATGCCACCATCTAAGGTGTGCAGAAGTACTTCTGCCATTAGGAGCAAAACCAGAATGTGTGCATCGACACTCCAGAGATACGACAGCAGCACAAGCAATCACTGCCCAAACCAAGAATCAGAACGGTCTCTCCTCTCTGCAGTGGATGTAAGAAGGGCCAAAGGGACAAGGGTGGCACCTCATGTGCCTGAGAAGAGCCCCTTTCTGTACCTGTTCATCTGCAAACACACAGATGTTGGTGGTGGGCTCCTCGCTAAAGGTGTCTTTCCCATCTGTCAGTATGGTGCCGTAGAGGAAAGCCAGGTCTTCACTCTCAGGGTGATGAAGCTTGAACTGGGAACAGCACAGAGAGGGTCACAAATGCACACAACAGCAGCAAGTGCAGTGCAGCTTCTGTGAGAGACCAGAGGAAGGGGACAAGGCCACATTGCTGCGTTTCCACCACTGCTTTGCAGGTAACAGAGACAGAAGCAGGAAGGCTCCTTGTAAGGATTCTGAAATTCAACATGGGGCTGGAAGAATGGGACTTTCCCACCATCCTGAGCCTCTGTCTGGTGCAGTCGCCCCAAAGAGAACATGCTGGGATACCACAGTGCTCATCCATACCTGTTTCTTCACCGCTTCTGTCACTGCACTTGCAGCACTGACAAGGTCTCTGGTCTTTGAAGAGCACACGTCCAGGCCCAGCTGCTCGGCACTGAGGAAGGCATAGAAAGTGCCACCGTAGCCGATGTCAACCACCACCTTCCCATGGCCAGGGACGTCAACGGCCAAATCTGAGCGGAGAAAACAAAGAAGGTGAGGAGGGGAAAAACTTGCTGAGCCATGGACTTGCATACAGTTAAGGAACCCAGCTGCATGTGAGGGCAGTGGACAGGGACGACAATTTGAGTACTCCTATGCCAGAAAGCAGTGTGTGACACCTTACAGCATCCCTGATGACCTCTGATGAATTCCTCAGTGGAATTAGGGAGACGTTTGCCAGATGCCCTTCAGCCAGGCCACCAACCTCCAACACCTGCACGGCCACCACCAACCCTCCCAAAAACCCAGTGGTTCCCACCGGTGGCAGCAGCGAAGGCAGGCACGCTGTGGAAGCGCACGGGATTGCCGCTGCGGTGGCCGTCCCAGGGCACGAAGGCGGTGACGGGCCCGCAGGGGCAGCGCAGGAGGACGGCGGTCTCGGGGCGGGTGGGCGCTGGCACCAGCCCGTAGTCGAGGGCGAAGCGGCCGAGGGCCATCACGGCGTGGCCGCACATGGCGCTGTACCCGGCGCAGTGCAGGAACAGGGCCGCCAGGTGCGCGCCCTCCGCGGCCGCCCCGCCGCGCACCACCACGGCCCCGTACATGCCGGCGTGGCCGCGCGGCTCGTGCATCACGCACGTGGTCCTGCGTGGCCGCCACCTCCCGCCGCAGCGACAGCAGCGACAGCCCCGCCGCCGCCGCCGCCCGCTCCGCCGCCTCCAGCCGCGGGATGATGCGCAGCGGCTCGCCGCCCGTGTGCATCTCCACCGTCCGCAGCACCGCGCCTGAGGGCGAGTGCGGCGGCAGCGCCCGTCCCGCTCCGCCGCTGTCACCGCCGCCGTCACCGCCGCCCTGCGCCGCCATCGCGCCCGCTCCGCCGGGGCGGCACCGCGGGGCCACAGCCCCGGAGACCACGCCCACAGCGCGGCCCCGCCCCGCCCGAGGCCGCGCCCGCCAGAGAGGCCGCGCCCCCTCTGGGCGCCGAGCCGAGGCCGCGCCCCCGCCGCGCCCGCCCGGCTGAAGCCGCGCCCACAGCAGCGACCGCGCCGCTCCCCGGCCACGCCCACGCCCGCAGGCCCCCGCCCACAGAGCCCCGCCCCTTGCGTGCTCCCGCGCCCACGTTCCCGCGTGGAGCCGACCCCCGGCGGAAGCGGAAGCGCTGAGCCGGAAGTGCCGGGGGCTCTCGGTGCTGGGTTACCGCGATGTTCCGCGCCGGTAGAACGGGCCGGGCTGGGGCGCCGGGCTGGGGCTGGGGCTTGGGCTGGGAGCGAGGGTGGAGGTGTGGATGAGGATGTTGTCAGCGGATTGGACCGCGAGTGGCCCTCGGTGCCCCTCCCAGTAACGCGGCCCGCGCTCTCCCCGCAGCTGTGGACATCCAGCCCGCCTGCCTCGGGCTGTACTGCGGCAGGACCGTGCTGTCTGTGAACGGCTCCGTGGAGACCTACGGGGACTGCGGGGTAAGTGCGAGGCTGGGGCCGGGGAGGGGTGGCCCGGCGCTCTCCCGGTGCGGGAGCTCAGGCGGGTCCCGCTGGGAGCAGCACCGCGGCCCCAGCCCAGCCCCTGCGGGCCGGGGTGATCGGGGGCTGCTGGGGGCCGGCTCAGCTCCCTGAGCGAAACGGGAGCTGCACCGTGTCACGTTCCCGAAGGAGGTGCTGGAGGCTCTATGCTGATCCCGAGCTGAGTGGCGGGGCTGGAAATGCTGGAACAGAACGGGATGGTGTGGAGAGGTGTGCTGAAATAAATCACTGTGCACACTGATTTCATTGGAGTGCTAAGGGAGAACGAGGTCCAGGGAAGGTGGGATGAAAGGGAAGCAAGAAACTGGGGAACAGGGGTTGTGAGCAGCCTGGTGAGGGAGCTGAGGTGAAAGGGAGTGGTGTGATAGCAGAAGAGGAAAATGGAGGCTTTGGGTGAAAGTCTTCTAATTATGCTTCACCCTTGTTTGTATTAGAAAAGAAGACCCAGAGAAAGCAAGTCTAAGTTGAGAAATTACTGGGGTTATTGTTTCATTTCTTTAAAAATCTGGTGTATGTTTTGCCCTGTCCTGCTTCAAGCTGTTTTTCCAGGAACTGCAGTGATTTGCTGTTGGTACTGGGATTGTAAATACAGCCTCTGCTTTCTTTAGGTGTGTCCTAGAGGCCAAAGAACCGATGACAACAAAATCTGCCGGGAATGTATGGGATCTCCGGACCGCTATGACTGGCTGTACCTCGGCTTCATGGCCATGCTGCCCCTGGTTTTACACTGGTTCTTTATTGAGTGGTATTCTGGAAAGAAGAGGTTTGTGTACTCTTTCTCTAGATTAGTTATTTAAAATTGGAAATCTTTTGTCCATGAGTGTCAATCAGAGAAGCTGAATTGAACTGTCCAGCAGTTCTTAGGCTCCTAGACTGGTTTGGGTTGGGGGGAACCTTAAAGATCATCCAGTTCCAACTCTCTCTTGTGGGTAGGGACACCTTCCAGTAGACCAGGTTGCTCAGAGCCCCATCCACCCTTGTTGGTTGAGCTGTTCTGGTTGCATGTAAGTGTAGAGGAGCTGTAGGAGGGTTTATTTACAAATGTAAGTGTCCTGCAGGCCACCCTTTCCAGTCACTGCCCATTATCGGGCAGTGTGCCTCTTTAATGTGGTGGTGCACAGTCCATCTGGCAGTTCGGGTGGACTGGGTTTCCCAGCAGACAGGAGCAGGGAGTTGTGCCATCCCCTCTCTCCTGGGCCAGGGTCAGCAGGGCTGCATGAGTGCAACAAGAGAATGGGTTTGAGTTTTCTCTTTAAGAACATGTATTCTGGGTTTTGGTCTTGATAGCAGAGCTGCTGTGGCCTTTACATCAAAGAAGTTCTGTAAAAAAGAGATTTAAATCCACAGCTGCATGTGGCCATTAGGTGTTAGACTGGAGTTTTTTAAGAAGTGATGGCTCTGGAGTGTACTGAACTGTCCCTGCCCTTGGCAGGGGGTTGGAACTGGATGGTCTTTAAAGTCCTTTCTAACCCAAATCAGTCTGTGATTCTATAAGTCCTGAAAACATAGGGGACTGGGGATGTTTAATATATGAATGTTTACCATCTTTAACAAGGACTTGCAGCTTTGGAAATTCTGCTTATATCACATATAGCAATGTCACCCCTTCTGAGATGTGTGGTGTGTTACCCTCAGTGCTCTTTCCTCTTCCATGCTAAACCACCTGAGATGGTAAAAGAGTTTCCTCACTCAGTGGATTTTCACTCTATAGAAGGCTCTGCACTGGCCAGGGCCCCTCTTTTCAGCGGGTGTTTGGCTGTGCCCTGCAGCTGGCAGAGTGGCAGTGAGTGTGTGTGTGTTGTCCCGCAGTTCCAGCGCCGTGCTGCAGCACCTGACGGCGCTGCTGGAGTGCGGCGTGGCGGCCGTGCTGACGCTGCTGGTCAGCGACCCCGTGGGCTCCCTGCACATCCGCTCCTGCAGGGTGAAGAAGCTCTCGGACTGGTACACGATGCTCTACAACCCCAGCCCCGACTACATCACCACAGTGCACTGCACCCACGAGGCCGTGTACCCCCTGTGAGTGTGAAGTGTTTGTGCTCCTGTCTGCCCCTGCCCTTTGTACAGCTGGGTGTCTGTCCCTGCCTCTCCTCAAAGCTGCCAGAAGTGTTCAGATAGAGCTGGGGTCAGTGACAATCAATCCCCTGAATCTTTTGTGCATTGAGCTGTTTCACGTGAATTTAGCAGCACTTAATGACTTTCTGAGTAATCAAAGAAAGTGGCATAGCCCAGGGTACCACACAATCAATTAGGTTGGAAAAGACCTCTGGGATCATCGAGTCCATCTTATGGCCCAACACCACCACGGCACTGAGTCTGTCCTTAAACATCTCCAGGGGCAGTGACTCCACCACCTGCCTGGACAGCCCATTCCAGTGTCTGATCACCCCTTCTGTGAAGATACTCCTCCTGATGTCCAACCTGCACCTCTCCATATGCAGCTTGAGACTATGTCCTCTCATCCTGTCACTATGTAGCTTAAAAATTCTTTTTTTTTCTTTTTGTTTTCCTTTCCTTGGAAAGGAAACATCTTGACTGTTTCCCCTAGGAAAAGTAAGCCTATCATTCTGTGTTTACACCCTTTGCCTATAAAGTCTTTAGACTTCACTGACAAACCCCAAATTCCTTGGTTGTGACCCGAATCTCCATGAGAAAACTGCCCATTTTAAGGAATTTTACTTTTTTTTTCCCCAGGTACACCATTGTGTTTATCTATTACGCTTTCTGTCTCGTGTTGATGATGCTGCTTCGGCCTCTCCTGGTTAAGAAGATTGCCTGTGGTTTGGGAAGGTCTGACCGATTTAAAAGCATTTATGCAGCACTCTACTTCTTCCCCATCCTCACCGTGCTGCAGGCTGTGGGAGGAGGCCTCCTCTGTGAGTTCTCTCCTAAAAACACTCCTGAACACACCTATAAATGCACACTAAGAAAGGACTTAGGGGAGAGAGGGAAGGGACACGTTTTGCTTTGGGAATGAGGATATTGCATAGGGTTATTTTGAGTTTTGCCTGAAAAGGTTGCTCGTTAGGAGCTCTGTCCTCACCAGGCTCCTGACCAACACTGCTTCGCCTCAGCCATGCTGCTAGAGACTGTCACTTTCCCAAAACAGGAATAGAGGGGGTGTGAGAGGAAAATACTTCAGAGGGAGCTAGTTCCACTTTTTGCTAAGGCAGAGTTTGTGTGATTGGAGATGGATTTCAGTGTAAATTTGGGGAGATGGGCTATTTTTGGTTTAACTTCCAGCATTCTTGTCACATTTGGAGAGGTGCCACAAAATCCCCACTCAGCCTGACTACTTTTCTCATTATGTGCCTTTTTCAGTTCATGGTGTAAGTGTTGAGTAACTCTAGCAAGAAACAGCAGAAAACCTCAGAGGGAGCAGTTGAAGGGTTGTGCTTGGCTGACCCTCACTGCTGTGCATGTGTGGTGCCATGCTAAGAGGCAGCTAGAGTAGCTCAGATTGCTTCACACCTCTGGAAGAACTCTCTCTGCTGAAGGATGAGCCCTGCCATTTTTTGCCTGCTAATGTGTTGCGTGTTTGCCTTTAGATTATGCCTTCCCATACATCATCCTGGTGCTGTCTTTGGTTACACTGGCTGTGTACATGTCTGCTTCTGAAGTGGAGGTAGGTGAACACGTTTCCTGTGTTAAAACCCAGAGTAAAAAAGACTTGAGTGAACAGAGACCATTTTGTTTCTTGCCTTTTCTCCGTGGCGTATTTTACATTTAAGCCTCTTCCTTTATCCCTTCTCCTCTTGGAGGAATCTCACGTGAGAATTCCCTCTGATGGTGCACTGAGGAACTGTGTGTGTGTGCTGGAGGGGCTCAAACCCAGGAGGCTTCACATGGTCTCTGTGCTCTACCTGTAACACCTCTTAAATGTCAGGTACTGGGTGACAGGCTGAATGCTAACACGATATTGTGTTTATTTTGCAAGTTTTTCAAGGATCTGCTTGTGAGGAAGAAAAGGCTCGTTGTCCTCTTCAGCCACTGGTTACTTCATGCCTATGGAATCATCTCCATTTCCAAACTGGATAAGCTTGAGCAAGACCTGCCTTTGCTTGCCTTGGTACCTGCCCCTGCCCTTTTCTACTTGATGACAGCGAAGTACACAGAGCCCTCACGCATCCTCTCTGAAGGTGGGAATGGACATTAAAAGGAGCCTGTGCCAACAACTCTGACCCAGTGATCTGGATGAAGCAATTTTAGTGCTTGTCATGCTTTGGAAACTTCTGTTTTCAAAGAAGTTGTTTATGTGCCAGAGTTCTGGTGAAACACCTCTGGGTGAGACTGTATAATATTAAAAAGCTGCACTTTGTATTCTTCCTGAGTATCTGGTATAGATCGAAAGCAATGTCTTTTTATCTATTTATCACTGTGAATCTGTATAAAAAGCTTGGGACACATCCTAGTACAATGGTTTGCTTGTGTATTGTTCATTTCCTAACATGATATTTGAATAAAACAATAGAGCCTGGTTTTCAGTAGGCTTTAATAAAAAAAAAAATAGAGCTTGAATATACCAGAGAACTTGATTTTCTCATCACATACTCTAGCTTCTATCCCCCAGCAGTGGAAACAGACTGTCTTTTCCCTTCCATCAAAAGATAAAACATGTACATGATTCCTCATGATGTTTGAGTCTGACTGCTGGGTAAAAGGAGAAGAAATGCACTGTAAAATTCTCTAGAAGGTAGAGTTTATGCTCTGTGTGCTTCATGTATGGAGACCTTCCTGGAGAGCATTAGATTGGTAAGATTAAAGATTTTCTTTTCTTGGTAGTTGGGTTAGTATTGGTCACCATAACTTGGTGCTGCAGAGGGGTCTAGAAGAAGATGCAGAGCAGTGCTGAAGGGCCAAAACCAGAACCAAGAGTAAGAAGATCCTCTCAAATTAAACTGCACTATCTGGATCATTGACTGTAACAGTGCATATTTCTATGTATGTGTCACTATAATGCTTTTTTTATTCTGTCACTTACCAGTGCTGCTAAGGACAGAAGGTGTCATCTCAGCCAGGTTGCCTCAAGCTGTCACTCTCCTCCACAGCAGGTTTGATTTTGTTATTTTTTTTACTTCCTGAAAGCTTTGTGTGAGTTTTTGTTTTTAATGTGAAATGGCAGTTGACAGGTTCACTCCACCTAAAAATTGTGTGTAAACAAACTCGGTCTTGCATGCAGAAGCAAGGTTTTATTTAGGGATTAAGGAAGTAATTGATCTTCTTAAATCAAATGCTGTCTGTACTGCTACGTACAATATCTGATTTGCAAACACTAATCTAGAGGAGAGTTTGAAAAGTATGGAATTAAAATTCATGTTAAAATACCACTTCTAAGGACTTTACTCTTTCATGTATATTTCTCTGTGTGGACTATGTGCATTGGGCTTAAATATTGTGCTATATCTTGTTTTTAAAAAGAAAAGTAACAAATCCCAGGTAAAGGGTACATCTTTTGCTAGGTCTGGAGAATCGTGTGTTGATTTTGAAAGCAGAATGAGGGATTCTGTTAAAAGTAAAGCTTACAGGAAGGCAGTGCACCCCATGGACCTTGCCTGGCACCCCAACCACTAACCTTTCTGCTGGACTCCAGTGCTTTGGCCTTCAGCAAAACCCAGAATGTGAAATACAAATTAATAAAGTCTTTTTATCATCTCTCAGTAGCATTAGAAGAATTATATATATATATTTATATCAGCCACAGACACAGCAGTACACATTGCTCCCATTAAAATACTAAAGAACATAAACATTAATTAACCACGTAGTCCTGCTGCGATAACCACCCAGCCACAAGCTGCAGAAGTTGGGGTCTGTTAGTTTTATCTATCCTTTGTGGGAAAGCAAACACACAGTTCTGGGAAGATCAGTGATGCTCAGACTATTTTACAGCCCCCTCACTGCTATTATCACAGCTCTTCAGGAAGTGGAAGTTAAGGATGATCATATCCAGGCTGTGCCTTAAAGCGTTCTTGGTTCTTCCGATGAACGGTCCCAGTCTGCAGCAGGAGGATTGCACACACTGCTTGTGTTTTATAGATTCAGAGAATCATGGAATAGTTTGGATTGAAAGAGACTAAAAGACCACCCAGTTACACCCACCTGCCAAGGGCAGGGACACCTTCCACTATCCCAGGTGGCTCCAAGCCCCATCCAAGTAGCCTGGAACACTGCCAGGGATGGGGCAGCCACAGCTTCTGTGGGCAGCGTGTGCCAGGGCCTCACCACCCTCACAGGGAACAATTTCTTCTTCACATCTCATCTAAACCTCCTCTCTCTCAGTATGAAGCCATTCCCCCTGGTCCAGCACTACAGTGCCTGATGAAAGCACTTAAGAATTAACATACTGTATGCTTTAGAAGGAAAAAAAAGTGGAAAAATAAAGGAGTTCAGTGTATCTTACAGTGAGCACCCATTCAGGATCTTTTGACAACCAGAGTATCCAGTCCTTCCAGCCTGTATTGTAGCCTGCTATGAGTACCGCTGATCTCTTCCTCTCATTGCTGAATTTTTGTTGTTAGAGCTGGCACTGTGTTCAGCATTTCCCACTCATTTCCCAGAAATTCCTGTAGTGACACAGAGTACAATTTATTTTTTCTTAAAATGAAAAAAAAAAGCCCTCAAAATATTAAGAAACTTGTTTTGCTTCTCTTGTTTTCCCACAGCTTGACTGGCCACCAGGCCTGTAGCTCTGAAGGAACTTTTTCAAGTACCCAATCCTTGCATAAAAAAACCCCAAAGTTTGCCTTTCTGACAGGATAACTGGTGAAAAAACTTTCTTGATAGTTTATTTGAATTTCTGTTAAAAATTAAAGCCACACCCAACTGGAAAAATGTTACAAGGCTGATGACCTGAACATTATGAGGTACAGGATTAAGAAAAATTTGAGTGTCAGACCAACAAAAGAAATATCAGGAAAAATTGGTTTTATAGCCAAGACTTTTAAACAGTCCTGGAAAACACAGATTTAATAATTTGCCTCATATGACTTCAAAGATGGTAGTGCCTTATTTGCAAAAGGCAATTTCATTTTTTACATGGTAAGTGAAATAGATTTATGCAAACCAGTACAACAGAAAATTTAAGTTTATCTTTTGAATAAAGATCTCCTCTGACCCTCTCTTCAGAAGATTTACAGCAGAAGTAAGAGTTACAATGGGGTAGATTGCTGGGCCAAAAAAAAATATATATAAGATCTGAAAGATATTCTTTAAAATGTCTTCTTAAAAAGAAAAAAGTCACTTTTTAATAATTTTGAAGTAATTACTAACATGTTACCATGAAGCACTGTCAGGTCATTCAGGCTTTTGCCTATTGCTGACTTGAGTTCCCTGCAAAAATATCTTGTTTTATTATTGCTCTGTGAAAAAAAAAACCAATTACAACTGAGTATTACCACAGTTTTCTAAATATTTTCCAAAGAGCTCCACTGTTTCTAGAGAGATCAGGAAGAATAAAATGAGTTTTAGCTTATGGAAATACCAAGGTTAATGTATTTCTTTCAACAACATCATCCATTTCACTCTGCTGAGCAAATTTTAGGAGTTCCCAAAATCAACACGAGCCGCTCGTGTCTATGGCACCAAATAAAATGGGTGAGAACAGCCAGAGCAGCACAGATCATGCTCAAGCAGGGAAAATCTTCCTCCTTTGCTCCCACAAAACTGTGTGGACTCATTAATGTTGGATCAGTTCTATCAGTACCCAGATAAATTTTCTTCTTGAGGGAAGCCTTTGTTTCCAGACAGATATGATCAGAGAGAGCTGATAGCCAAGGGCCTGAAGGATGTACAGAATATTTTCAAAAGCACATATTCCAGGTTTCACAGGCCTATGCCACACCTCACCTGCATCCCAGCCCCCCTCACATGCCAGGGAAGCCTTTTCCTACAATCCCTGACTGAATGCACCAGACACACAATATTGATTATGCTTCAGGCAGGTGCCTTGCCCTTGGATATTCCTCTCTGTTTCCTTCCAACTTCCATCTTTCTTTTCTACAAAGCAGAGAAAGAGTTTTTAGACAGTGTGATGACTGAGCATTAGAGTAGAGCTTCTGTAAATAAAAGCAGGGTCTATCAGTAACTGATTGGCTTAACCAGTCTCCCTCTTTTTTGTTTTTTTAAATTTCGTATACTTCCCTTTTGTTTCTCTCTGGGTTTCTTCCAAGGTCAGCCTGCTTAGGTTTAATTCTACTTCTTTTCACAGTAGAAAAAAGAATACTGAAAGTAATCTCAAAAGGTCATCTTAGTCCATCTCTGCTGTACAGCAGCATCAATTAGACCTAAGTACCCCTGACAGATGTTTGATTTGTCCTTAAAAACCCTGGTGGTAGAAATTCTCTGTCTCTGCAACACTCAGACAGCTGATTCCAGTTTGATTCCAGGGGCTTACTCTGTGTGCTGTCAGTGCTTTCTAAGGGCCTTTTTCTTATGTTAAATCTGTTCTCTTGCCAGTTATTTGTCTGAAAAAAATGGACAAGGAGAAAAGCTTACTGGCTTGCTAGGAATTTTTATTTATTTGATAGTTCCTACCATGTCTTCTCTTAGACTTACCTGTTTTAAATGGAAAAGTTGCACAGTTCTTCAACCTTTTTTCATCATCTTTATTGAACTTCTCTTGGATCTCAAAATAATCTGCATCCTCCTTTAAACTCCAGCTCTGTCCTATACCAAAGCTATAGGTGAGAACACACACCTTAAAATTTGCCAGGCCACCTTTTCACACCCACTGGTCTGACTGTTGCCTTTTTCATTGCTACAAATCTTTGTTGATTTATGTTCAACTTTTCAGCTTTAATTCTGTTTATCACCGCTTAAATATCTCCCTCATGGTGGATTTGCATAAACAACTGTTTCTACCTAAATGCCAAAAAATGGATTTTTAAAAATTATTATTATCATTATGAACCTTTTTTCCTTTAAATTAATTTTCTGGCTTGCTAAAATAATTCTGAATTCTGGCTCTGCCCTGCAGAGGGTGCTCCCACTCTTATCATGTTTGTCATCTGCAGATATGATAAGCATTTGCTCTATCCTATCACCTTAAGGTGATGTTAAGGAAAAAAACAGATTAATTCCAGTATGAGGCCAGAGCTCCTGCAAACTAACAGGAATCATTATTCCATTCAGCCAGTAAAGCATGGGTAACAATTATCTAGGGTGATTTTTCCAACTGTTATTACTCAGCCTGAAAAAGAGGTGACTGAAGGGACATAAAGTTGTGTGAAAATCACACACGTCTTTGCTGTTGAGGAGTTGAGTAGATGAGTTACTGTTTCTCATAACACAAGAACTGCAGGGTGCCTACAAACTTTAGAGACAGCAGGTTTAAAGCAAGAGAATAAGATAATTATTGTCCATATTAAATAAACTATATAAGTTATTAGGGAGGACAAATTTATATGTGAGCTAAAAGAATTAATCAGTGATATGAGAATATTGCACTGAAGATCCAGCATAGCACAAAATTCCATCAAAAGCTATTAAAATGCAGATATCATCCTCATCCACAGAAGTCCCTGACACTCCATTTGTCATGGAGATTATACAGAAGAAGGGTCATTCTATATTTGACTGTTCTGCATTACTTCTCCAAGGAGAACTATTGATCACTGCAGAAGACAGGATCTTGGTAGGACCAGCACTGAGTCTTACCCAGTATGGCTATTTTGGGAACTGAAGCTGATTTGAACCTCACCCACCTATTCCTGATGAGCACTTAAATAGAATCACTAGTAGATCTGGCCAAAAAAAAAGTCTAATTTGATGGATGTGCATTTCTCAGCACAGTGGAATCTCATCTTGGTTACAAGTCACAAGTTAAATGACTTTTCAGTGGAAAAATACATCCCTTCTGTTTTGCTGCAGTAGGTAAAAGCATAGAACGGGAGGACAGGAACAATCTGTGTAGGCTGGGAGACTTGGAGACCAGAGAGACAAGATGATACCCAGGAAATAAAGCCACCAAAGGAATGAAACTGGGCCCAGGATGTGAAGCAACACAGGACTCTGAACTCACTTCTGTACAGGACTTCAATGTCAAACGCTGCACTACCTGTTTTTGTTGCCTCTGAGATTCTGAAGTCAGGTAAACCTGTCGTATCCTCTCCTGTGATCAAAGACTAGAAACATCAGATAAACTCAAAGTATAGATGTTTGGATATTCTCACGAGCTTTAAATATTTTTTAAATAAAGGACTGTAGTGGAAAAATCAGTTAAAAAAAGGAAAAAAAGAGTAAAATATGGAGAACAGAGGAAATGGCTCCCTTGGCAGAAACAGGTATGTGAGGAAGGCAGAGAAAGGTGAGCTGAGTCTCATTTCTGTGGACTACTTTGATATTTTGCATCATTGTAATGCTCCAAACAGAGAAGAATGAGCTTGATCTGACACGACTCCTACGAAGAAATTTATTCCCCTCACACACATCATATGCATAACACAGCATTCAGACAGAGGCATTCTGCAGTTGAAAATAGTGGAGGGCACGTGCAAAAAATACTGAAAGCCCCGAAAGAAAAATGGAGAAGAAAAAAAGCAACTTCAGTTTTTTCATCAAAATAGGACGAAATAAAACAAAGCAAGAAAAGTTGAAAAAGGAGAAAATGCTATGGGTGTGTCACTGAGTGAAAATAAACAGATACAATTGCTGTTTATACCTAGATCTGTTCAGGACACAAAAGAAAGGGCAATCCTCTGATAAAAGTCTCATCAGCACTGTATTAGAGGAGGGGGAAATTCTTTCAGAATGGATCTTATTAAGGAAAAGACAGAGTAGGAGAGTATCAAGGTATATTTAGCATCTCTTTTGTATGTTCTGCATAGCTCAGAACACAGCCACAAAGAGCATGAGAATGAATCCAGCACAATGGTTTACTCAGCAGCAACAGCCTCAGCCCTGATTTTTAGGGAGGCTTGAGGAGTTAGATGACCATGGCTGTCCCTTGTGATGTGGGAGCACAATCTCTCCACCAGCAGAATGAGAACAATCCTCAAGGCCAGCTGTAAATCCACCTTTCTAAGGTCAGACATGCAAAGAGGGTATTTCCTGCACTCCTGGTGTCTGATTTATCCTGTCCCAGATCAGACTGTTGACCAAGAGTCAGACAGTTTCCCTGGGGACTGAGCATCTGCTATAGACCAAAGGAGCTCCTGGAATCTTTGAAAGCTGCACAGTTCACATTCAGCATTTCAGTGCCCTACTTTGGGAAAGAAGCTCATCATTGTTCTAAGGAGCAGTGACAGCCAGTAGCCTTGGGGGATGTCTTGACCACCATCACTCACTCCAATAGATTTACTACAATAATTCAGAGAAAACTTCAACCAGTGCCTAAAATGGGGAAGTCTTGACAACAAAGGATGGGATGGTGGGCATGCAGTATCAGAGGAGGCAGGCAGGAGTCATGGGCCTGGGCTGATGGAGGCAAGTGCAGGAAGATGAAAGAGAAACAGGAATACAGGTGATTTGGGTCGCAGCTGTGAATGCTGTAGAAGAGCAGGTGGAGTGGCCGTGGGATGGGGACAATGTGGCTCCCACCTCATGCTGCCTAATCCCAGCATGGCAGAGCTTTTAATGGCCCAACCTCTTGTTTGATATGTACATTTCTGGAGGAGAGGTTATGGACACAGCTAGGAAAGCCCCCTTGGACAGATGTGTGTAGAGCCCCCACTAGATTTAGATTTTCCCCCCACACAGTGAAAGTCAGTAATAACATAAAAAAAAGCACAGAGCAAGTCAGCAAGGATGACTATGGAAACTGCACACTCAGCTTTCCAGACCAGGAACCTGACCTTATCCTTGCTGACAAACCTCCCCACAGTCCTCCCACATCCATCTGTCTGCCCCATCCTCTTACTGCACATTTAGTCCCTCCCAAATCCACATTCTAACCTCATCACCCCCTCTTCCCTTGCATCCCAGCACAAAAAACCTCTTCTTCAAGCTCATCAGACCTCTCAGTGCCTCTCAAGTCTTTCAACATCAGCCCATGGCCTCAATAGTAAAAACTCTGAGCCAGAATAAAAATTTCTCTCTTACCTTTTCAGATTAATTGAAATTCTTCTTTTCCTGGAAAATTTTTCATTGTAAAAGCAGTAACTGAGAATCAAGCTGAATCCTAATAAACAAAATCATTGTAGACATATTTAGGAGGGTGTTAACCAAATAAATAAAATTAAAAATTAAGAAAAAAATCATGCATTCTAATTTTCAGGTCTCTCATGTGAACGTAAGCTATGTCTCCATGCTTTTGAGCTCTATTCCATTCTATCTTTATTCATTAATTCTGTTTAATATTTCTGATGAGAATAAAACTTGCAAAGAAGGCAAGAACATACAGAGATAGTGGGATTTCTACTACAAGGTCTTAAATTACGAGTCAAGGAAGCCTTGTTGGGAGACGCAGTATTTTCCATAAAAAAGTACACAGGGAGAAATCAGATGCTTTCAGGTAGGTAAGTCCAACCTGCTGGTCTACAAAATAAAAGTTTGAGCACAGATTTACACTTCTTTCTTGGGTGAACATTGTCCCTTTTTGTGTTTCACAGGATGCCCTCAGAACAAGGGATACTTGCTTCCTTTCCTAATCTCCTACACAAAACAGGAGTTGTGCAAGAAGCGTGAGCCTACCCGAAGAAGTGTTTGAGGAAAGAACTCTGATACAGAGGAGGAGGTGATACCAAAGAGGAAAAACAGGGATAAGAAACCCCAGCACCCTAAGAGCCTTATAGTAAACAGATAGAGAACCAGAAATCCATGTTGATCAGGCTTTGGGAGCATGTGGCAAAAAATGTGAAGGAAAATGGGTGAGATATTTAAAATGCAGCACCCAGACATTTAAAAAACCCAGCTGAACAAACCAAACCCAAAAAAAGAGGAAGAAACAAAAAAGAAACAGAAAGACAATGCTTCTCTTCCACTCAGGTGAAATTCCTGGCCTGCAGCTCTCTGGTCATCATCAGATGGATCCTCGAAACAACTTGGTCAACTTCCCCAGCAAAAATTTTTCTACTGAAGTTCCTACTCAGAAGAGTAAAGATGGAACATTCATAACTGCCTACAAGAACAAGGGCCACGGCAGGATGGTGGCTGCAGCAATTACATTGTTAATTAATGGCAACATTCATTTCATGAGGACATTAATGAAATAGTCCTGCCACCAAGAAAAATAGCAGAGTTCTGAAAAATGGTTTTACACAAGTTTCCAGGAACTCATATTTTCTTCTTTTTAGGGATTCTTAGCTCAGATTGTACAGGGGAGTGGGTTCAAAAGTGGGGTTTGATTCACCATCAAGAGTCCCAGCTTTTCCCTCCTTCACTTTGGTCCTACAACCTATCAAAAGGCAGATCAAAAGAGAAGCAACTAATATATAATAACAATAATTATAAAATTTTAATTATAGTGCTAAATTGAGGATCAGCACATTGAGCTCCAGGGGAGTAATATGGACAAGTCCACAGAATATTTAGATTATTTGGCTTGGTCACACCTTTTGCAATGCCTTGCAATTCAGGTGACATTCAGAAGGAGAAACCTCCGTGCCACAGATTCTCTTTTCTAAGAATGCCAAAGTGTTTGTCTTTTTAAATTCCGTTTTTTTCCCCGTTGCTTGGTTGTTTTTTTTTTTAGTTTTGCTATGAGAATTAAATATAGCCTATAAAAATAAAACAGAATATGTCAAAACAAATTAAATTTTCCAAACAGCAGATAATGAATCCCTTTACTGCCAGGGGTGGGGGTTTTTTTAAAGTTTTCATAATATCTGCATGAGAATCTGCTATTTTCTAGCCCCTCTGAGATTTCACAGTTAAAATTTCAGCAGCCTGCAAAGAAAGAACACTGAAGGAGCAATGGTTAAGGCTGTATTTTCTGTATTTAATTGCATTCAGTCACAGAAAGAGTTAAAAAAATAACCAATGCAGCTTGGTAATGAAATTTTAAAATGTCAACCTGTGAGATCTACTATGTGAGGGACCCTCATTGCAGGATTAATTCAGGTTAAAGTTCTGAAAGAGTACAAACTCTTCCATAACATCTGAACAGTCTTCTTTTCTGAATTTCTTCCTATTTCTTACATCATAGTTTGCATCCACTAAATATATGTTGATTTTAATTTCTCCATTTCAGCTGGTCCTCCAAGCAGCTCCACCAGAGGCATGGGAAGGACTGGCATCCAAATCATCCTCTCACTGACTCTTTTTAATATTCCCTATAACAATGTCCCAGTAAATCGACCAGCACAGAGGAGCAAACTTTGTCATGAATCTGGTAAAAGCAGTTTATACAAACCTTGTACCTTTGAAAGTTATTTTATAGCCAATAACTGACAGTTAACAATGTCAGTCAGACATCAAACAAGCTCATTTTCTTCTTAAAAGGTAGGGACTGCATTTCTCTACAAATGCCCCTCACTTTGACCAGTTATGAAATTGAATTTTGATCTTTGCACTGATGAACCCAAACAATTGTGTATAGAATGTACCATTGAATTCAATCTTGTCAAATGCTATAGGTCCAAAAATTTTATATTTAAGTTTTCAAATTCAACTATTTTCTTGGAAGATTTTGCCTCCTGAGCATCAAGGGTATTTTTTTTCTTTTCATTTCTCTCTTCCATATTAAAAATAATGCAATTAACCGAGCAATGTACTGGGCAATGTTTAACACTCTAAATTAAAACATCCAAAGCCTTCCAAAATTAAATGAGCACAAAACTTATACTGGAAGAAAATAATTTTCTGCAAAAACCACAGCTATGTACCAAATGACAAAATTCTGTAAGATAAATAAACTATGACTAATTAATATATCATGCAAATTAGGACCTGATCAAATTTAATGAGATTTCATTCCAGTGTAAGAACCTGATTATACCAGATATAGTAAAAAATCTGAAAAAATTTTAATCTGGTAATCTGTCTTTATGTTATCATTCAGAAAGTATATCAAATATACACAACAAAAAGTAGGACAGAACATAAAAACCAGTAAAAACCAGTAAAACCTTATCCCACAGCTTGCTAGGAAATACAGGTACCTTTATCTGAAGCAGTCTGCCCGGAGGGAGTGAATTCCCAGCACGTGTTTGTTTGTCTCACAGTCTGTAAGAAGCATCAATGCAGATGTGACATTCTGAGATGCTCTGATAGAGGAGAAAATTCATATTCCATGTCTGTGTGTACATACAGTTATATACACCACACACACAGAAGTCAAACCTTTCAAGACGATCTCATTCCAGGTTTCCCTGCCCATGGCAGGAGGGTTAGAACAAGATGGTCTTGAAGGTCCCTTCCAACCCAAAACATTCTCTGGTTCCACCATTCTGTGTTTGTTGAAATGAATCCTTGCCTATCCCTACCTGAACAATATTAATTTACATTCAGTAAACCATGACATGACCAGGAGCTGTCATAAGACCATCTAAGACCATCTTTGGGTTCCAATGAAATGTACCAGTGATTTGTATTATAACTTTCAGAAAGTTATGCTTTTTCTGTTTTCCACCAGTTTCACTAAAAATGGAAGGGCTGCTTGCAAGCACTGGCAGAACAAAGAAAGCAGGAACAGGCTTCCCCAAAGAAGGGGCATTGTGATTTATTTTTGAACAGCTCTAGCAGCATGGCAGAAGGTGACAGTGACATGAAGTCTGGCAGGGAGAAAGCAAATCTCTCCCAAGTCTCTGTTGGAGCAGCTCTTGAAGAAGAAGATGGATCTCTAGCACAGTTACTGATTCAGAATTCTTCTTCTGTCCCTTTTTATTTTAGCTGAAAACTGTGATTTTTGATGAGGGAACACCCTCAAGTCGTGCCAGGTGAGACTTAGATTGGATATTAGGAAAAATGTTGTCATGGAAAGGGTGACGAGGCACAGGCACAGCTGCCCAGGGAAGTGATGCAGTCACCATCCCCAGAGGGATTTAAAAGATGTGTAGATGTGGCATTTAGGGCTATGTTTTAATGACGGGCTTAGCAGTGCTGAATTAATGGTTGGACTCAATGATCTTAGAGGGCTTTTCCATCCTTAATGATTCTGTTCTATAATTTCTGTCTGCAGCAGTCCCTTAACATTAATTGTTAAAACTCCAGTTTTCCCTCAGCGAGCTCACCAGGGCTGTAGAAGGCAGCCAGCAGCAGGCAGGCTCTGCTGTTCCAGGAAAAAAGATCTTAAAAACCTCTTGCTGCTGCAGCAGAGAGTTGCTTAGGAACATCAGCAGCGAGCTGCAGGGGTGAGGGCCAAGCACTGCTCACCATGTTTTGAGAATATTTCTGTTCTCCTCAATAATCTCGCCGGTGCAATTTTCCACACATGCCATGGTGCAGCATTCTCTCTTTCCAAAGGGTTTCTTTGCCTCTCACGCAGGAATTCAGTTCCATAAACACAACAAGCTGCAGCTGATGTGTCTGAGCAGCACTAGATTCACGTGCAGCAGTAACAAGGGCTAAAAAATAAATGCAAAACATGCAGAAGCCTCTTAGCCATAAACAGGTATTTAGATTTATAAGATAATGCATTAAGGGATTGACTTATAATCTTTAACTCTCTACTATTGATGCTGTCAGCTGGTAAAGGATAGCTGTGATTCTAAGACACAAACATCCCAGGAATCACATACTTATTCCAGTAGTTTAGTCTTACTACATTTTCCCTGAGTCATCTGCATTTATCAACGAGCAGAAGCCTGATGTGTTGCCACAGAACAACTGCTCTTTTTCTTGCTGTTTATCTAAGAAACTCACTAGACGTATAGTGAACTGATAAAAATTATTCCTTTCCTCCCCAAAAAAATCTTCTGCACAATGAGCTCTGGAAGCCAAGGATAAGGAGCAGGATCACCTGGCTTGAAATTCAGTATTTTTTCTCCCAGAAGAGCCACTGCTGTGTGAAAAGGAAGAGCATGGAGGCACCGGGGATGAAGCTTCTCTGTGCAGGTGTGTTGTACTACAGCATTTCTTCAGCTTATGAGATAAGAGACACACCAGGGTACATCCACCCCTACAAAAAAAACCCACTTAGGGAGAGCAGGATGGGAGCAAAAAGTACAAACAACCTTCTGTGGGCAGAGAGAGGTGAGGCAGGGAACTGGCTATAAAAGAAAGTAAACAACAAACATCAAACACTGCTGTGAGGGGAAAAAAGAAAAAGAGAAAAAACAAAAGGCCTAGTTGCTGTTTCTTGATGAATTTAAAGTTGTTCTAACTTTGTAGTATTCAAAAGAAAGCCAGCCCTGCTCTCCCTGGCCACCCTGCCATATTCCAATGCCTCCTCCTGTGCCACCACTCACAGTCATGCAGCCTCATGGTTAGCTGGATAAAGAGCTCCAACAACTCCCTTGCTTCTCCCAAGAAAAAGAAACCCTGACTTTGATCTCTATCAGCTCCCTGTACAATTTGGTTTGTGACTACAGTGCAAAGAGAAGGGTTGTAGCACAATAGGCTGTGGTCATCCTACAAGTAAAGCCACAACTGAGGGGAAAAAAAAAAGAGAAATAGAGCTCAAAGTTTATTTCATGTGGATATTTCTTTTGAGCTGAGGCTTTAGCCTCCTATCATAGCTAATGGAGAGAAAGAGGAACTTCCAGCTCATGATGAGCTCCAGCTCCAGCCTGGAGAAGAGGAGGCTCAGAGGGAAACTTCTCACTCTCTGCAACTCCCTGACAGGAGGGTGCAGCCAGGTGGGGGTCAGGCTCTGCTCCCAGGGAACAAGGGACAGGACAAGAGGAAATGGCCTCAAATTGTGCCGGGGTGGTTTAGATTGGGTATTAGGGAAAAATCTATTTACTGAAAGGGTTGTCAAGCACTGGCACAGCTGCCCAGAGCAGTGGTGGAGTCACCATCCCTGGAGGGATTTAAAAAATGTGTGGATGTGGCACCTGGGGACACAGGTTAGTGGTGGCCTTGGCAGTGGTGGCAGAATGGTTGGACTTGATGATCTTAGAGGGCTTTTCTAACCTAAATGATTCTATGATTCTTCTGACTTGCTTTAAGCATCTGTTCCTGGATGAAGGATGTCTGAAAATGTCTCTTTCTCTCCACTGTCCAAAAGGGACAGGTGACAACCCCACCCAGAAGCAAAGTCACATCAGATTAAGTATCATTATCCCTACCTCACAGAGAGGGAAGTTGCAGCACAGAGCTGGGATCAGATGAGAATGCTGCAGTTCTCCAGTCATTCCTCCAGTGCTTGTGCAGGGTCTTCAGCAAAGATGTCTCTCATTTACACCCTTAGGTGAGAGATTAACCCTCACAGTATCACACATCAGCAAACACTCATCTTCTTCCATTAATAAGTTATTATTATTAATAATAAATATTAGCAGTATTTTATAGAATATTTCATAGTATTTATAGAATATTATAGAATATTTTATAGAATAATTCAAATTGTTTAAACACATATAAAATTCAATTCTCTTGTTGGGGTTGGTTTTGGGGGGTGCTTTTTCAGGGCTGGTTAAGTCAATACTACCTGTCATCTCTGCAATAATCTCTCCTGGAAAATTCTGCATTCTGAAGCAAAGATTGTTGCTATTTATAGTCTCTTCTGGGCATTCAAGCATATTCCTTCAAATTTCTTCCTGACAATTAAAAAAATCCACAAGTGACAATGAAGTAATACAATTGATGAAAAAGCCCTTTTTCCTTACAATTTTTAAAAAAAAATTATTTGATACTGAATATTTTCCATGTCTAGGTAAATCATTCTGCTTGTTCACCTTGCTCAACAGGTTGCTCAAAAAAGTTGTGGCTGCCCCATCTCTGGAAGTGTCCAAGGCCAGGCTGGATGGGGCTTGGAGCAACGTGGGATAGTGGAAGGTGTCCCTGCCTTTGTCAGGGGAGCTGGAACAAGCTGGTCTTTAAGGCATCACAATTTATGCATCAATCCAATTCAGTCTTTGTCCTTCAGTTTTTCTGGAAGTTACAATTACCTGCTGAGACACTGGAAAGAAATGATGTTGTTGAACTTTGCTGTCTGCAGAGCCAGTTCTGCACACATGGGTATAAATTACTCTACTTGGCAAGGTGAAATATTTAGAGGTGTAAAAGAAATGTGTAAAAGGTTTTAATTTTCCTGTGAGTTACCTCCTCAATTAGCTGAAGTGGTGAAAAAGAAAACAGCTTTATAATTTCAGCACATTGCATAAAACACTTGCCTGATAGACTAATGCAGAGCTGGCTGAAATAGATAATTTAGAGACCCACTGAGGGAGAAAGGGAAGTTTGAGAAGATTTACACCTGCATAATGCAGATAAATACATTATGGAGGAGCTTTCAAAACACCCTTGTTTGAAGCCATTCTGGCTTTATTGGCTTCAGAGGTCTTACAGCAGTTACCTATGAGCAGCCATCTCCAGCTCATAATTGCTGCCAGGTCTTTTATTATCGAGGAGTCACTGTTCAGGAGGTGTTTGGACAGCGCTCTCAGGCCCATGGTGGAATTCTTGGGGATGCCCTGTGCAGGGCCAGGAGTTGGACTTGATGATCCTTGTGGTTCCCTTTCAACTCAAGGTATTCTATGAATCTATGCAAAAGTTTCAAGGAAAGATAAATTATTAAAAGCAATTACTTTGCCCCCAGTCCCGGGGTGAACCACCCAGCTGCTGAGCTCTGTGCATCTGCAGACCCCACTGACTGCAGTGGGTGCATCCTCACAGCAGCACTGTGGGAGGGGAGCACTGTTTTCCTCCTTTGCACTAACAGCATCAAGGTCCTTGTGATGTAAAAAGCTCTGCACAAGCAGATCTTTGCCTTCAAGTGATTTTCGTGGTGCTCCCACTGAGTCACTGCTTGCACTTGCACAAAAGGAAACAAATGCAACCACAACAGAGTTGAGAACTTCAACCCCGAGCCACAATTTACTTCACTGACCAAACTCTGACAGAAGTGTAGGCACACCTCAAATTTCCCTGGCCCCTATAATGTAGAAATGACATCTGCTGCTGCCCCATTAAAACCCCTCCAGGTGAGCCAAGGCTTGGATCAGCTGTGCCATGGTTTGTTCTGTGACAGCCAAACCTCTGCAGGCAGCTAAAGTGCAGGCAAGCACCTCCCCTTCACCCCAAAATGCCTTTCTCTCTCTCCCTCTTAATGCACACAAGAGAACACTTCTAATGGTACAACTGTGAAAGACTAACTCCATGGTTACCAACTAATTTACTCCCATATGTTTGAATCTAAATATTAAATTTTCCGTACCAATTTCTTAATAGCAGCAAGAATACCTCCAAGACACGGCACAATTTCCCTGCTGAATGCAGAGCCTTCATTTGCCAAGTGTTTTCCTAAATGAAAAACACAGTGAAATTAGAACGTGTGGTTTCTAAGTGTCAAATATTGCTCTACTGTTCTGCAAGAATTATTCTGAAAGAGAAGGATTTATTTTTTTAATTATTTGCTAAAGCTGTTTTCCCTTGTTCTAAAGTAGGTCAGCATCTTTCACACTCCTCCTCCTCCTGGTGCACAGAAGAGGCAGATGCACAAGCAGCATTTGAAGTCCACAGGACCTGGTGAAATTTTCAGTCACAAAATGCTTCCAACTTAAATTCTGACGAGTTAGTCTTTTCAAACAGTCATTCAGAGAAGTTTACAGAGGTTATTAAACTGAAGTAAGACCTGTGAATCAAAATAATTTCCCCTTAAGCAGGGTGTAGCTAATCTTTAGAATTTTTCCAGGCAGTCATGCCTTCATTATGTCTTTTTCCAACCAAAAATATTAATCCGGATTCGTCAAAGCCTGAAGTGAGATTTACATTAGTCCAGAAGCTAGTCTTTGTGTTGTAAATTTTAATTTAGCTTGAGCTGGAATAATAACTGCAAGGATTTGAATTCATCCAAAATATTATTGTACCTGTTAGAGTGGCATGATTTTTTTTTTATACCCTGATTTTGTTACAGAGCCTAAATCCTCATAGGAGGGGAAAAAAGAAAATCCATAAGTGAATTTGTAGTGAAGATGAGGCACTTGGCCAGCTGACATGAGAGCTCTGGTTTTAATTTGACCTACTAACTTGCAGGAAAAGGAGCAGCTGCCCCATGACCATGGGATCTTTATCCACAATTTGTGGGGACAGAGGCCAGGAGAAGCTCCTACCTCAGCCCTCCTGCCTATCTTGTCCCTGATGATGACCAGCTACTGGCATGGTATTTTCTGCAAACTATCAACAGGAGAAATGTTGGAAAACAAGTCCATAAATGCAGGAAACAGCAGAGTGGGTGTTCTGTAAGAGCAGAGTTGCTGTTCTGGAAGGGCAGAATTTGCCCCAGCTTCACCAATTTGTAGCAATTCCAGGCAATTCTTTCTAACAATAGCAGTCTGAAATCACAGATTTTTTTGCCACCTTCAGGTCAATAGAGCTGTGAGTTATTTTCCCCAGAAAAAGCACAAAATTTAAAGCATATTGTGCATAAATGAATAGACATGATAAAATCTAACTTCAGTGCTGCCTTCTGTCAGTGGGAAGCCACTGCCCCTGGTGCTGTCCCTCCAGGCCCTTGTAAACACCCCCTCTGCAGGCCTCTTATGGCCTCTTCCAGGGACTGAAAGGCACTAAAAAGTCTCTTTCACTTGATTTCTCAATGTATCTGTTTCCTAGATTAAATATCTCATTTAAAAAAAAAAAAAAAAAAACCCCAAAGAAAATTTGAGATAAAGCATTTAGATATTTTCAATTTCCTTCTATGCCTGTTTTTAAACCCAGAATAAATGCCAGCCCACAAACTCACATTAGTGAAGTATATCTTTCTCAAATACAGGCATTTTATTAAGAAAAAAGATTCCTCTGGAAAATCTTGCCATTTTTTCCTACATGCTCCTCCAAAATACAGCCAGCCTTTTATCCCATCCTCTTCACTGCTGAAGTTTTTCTCCTAATCAAACCTTTAAACCTTTTAAAAGTGGCTTAAAAATTAAGGTGATATGCAAAAGAATATCAGCTGACCCTTTTCCATCCCTCTTGGACTCTCTCACTCATTGCCACAGGCACAAACTCCTGGCTTCAGAACAGAACCAGTTCACCTTCCCTGCACAGCAGAGCACTGCTTGCACACCATGTTCTCAAAACCCATGGAATTATTTAGGTTGGAAAAGACCTTTAAGATCATCAAGTCCAGCAGTTCCCCCAGCACTGCCAAGCCACCACTCGTGTCCCTGAGTGCCACATCCACACGTCTTTTAAATCCCTGCAGGGATTTTGACTCCATCCCTTCCCTGGGAGCCTGTTCACTGGCATCACTGTCTTGGACACAGCAGAGTCACTGCTTTGTCCCACTTGAAATCCCTCCTCAACCCTCCTGGCTCCTTTGGGCATGGGATGAACAGGCTGACAGTGGCCAGGAGGGCAGAGTGCTGAGATTGTGGACAGTTACTGGTAAAGTGTTTCCAGACCATCTTACATCTCATGAAACAGCTCATGTCACCCCAAGCCATTTGTCTGATCTGTTAACATCTTTTTCTGACCTCCTGGTTAAAAGCTCTTTGAGGGACACGATAAATGTGCAGTGCTTGAAACCAAGCTGCCCTGAAACTCATCCCAAAGGCAACAGGGCAGCTCAGGCCCCCCATCCCATGCAGTCCTTATTCTGACAGCTGAGGCCTCCAGAAGTGAGTCTTTTGTGATGTACATGTATAAGCACAAGCTGTGCCAGATCCTCACTATTTATAACAAACATGTTTTGTTAGACAAGAATAACTTTCCATTACAGTTGAACAGATTTGACAGCGATGGAAAGTTTTGAATGTTCTGAAACTGGACAATTTGGAATGATAACCAAAGGCAGTGTGGAATCCATCCCTGGAGGTTGCTCAGCCACATCTGCCCCTACACCTCAAAGAAGGGCATTTTAGAGACAGATAAAACTTGTTTGAAATGTGTCTCCTGGTACTTAGCTTATTTGGTTCTTTTTTCACTGGGCAACTTTATTACTCAGTGCAATTTCCTTGCTTGCACTTGAAGCAACCCTTCTCCTGCATGATGATTAATCTTGCCTTCTGAAACAAATTTATTCTGTTTTTAGCCATTACTTCATCTCTTTCAGGAAGGCCTTCACACCGAGATGCTGATTGCTGAATTGCTCCAGTTTTGCATCCCTGTAATCCATCCAGGTACCCTGACAGCAGGCTGTATTTCTTACAGCAGTCACCATGATAAATGGGATTCAATAGGTCACATTTATCTTCCAAGAAAGCCCAACAGCTCCATAACCAGGTTCTTGTCTGATATGGCACAGGGGAAAAAAATTAACATTCAAGACAGTTCAAGAGCTTCTAACCTCTCAAGACCTGAAAAGAATGAATTTGTGCTCTGAGCATATTTCAAATTTCCTTCTGCTTTCAGATCCCAGGCCACATGATCACTTCAGAGGCCGAGGGGACAAGGAGCATCTGTCTCTCACCACCTGCCACTGAACCACTGTGCAAGGTACAGTCACTTCCTTAATGTGCCACCAGACTTGTAGGTGAAGGAGGATTTTCCCAGTGCTGCCCTACAACATCAACACTGGTGACAGCTTGGTTTGTGTGACAGGTAGAGACTGCAGCTCTTCTTTTGAGCAGGGTTTCCAGAAACAAGATGTAGTAGAAAGGCTCAGAGAGGAAAAACCCTAGACATCGTCACGCATGTGCTTGCCAAAAAGCCTTGGGAGTCCCACAGAGGAACCAGATGGCCCCATATGTGATAGTAAAACCAAAAAGACAAGGAGGAAAGGCATTAATAACCATGGCAGCCACCTCATCTAGAAACACAAGGCCCTTCTCCACCAAACACTTGCTGTGACTCTTCCCTTCGGATTTTATGTCTTTTACATTACCCCAGAAAACAGGAAAAGACAGTCCATGGGCACTGCAGCCATGGGGATAACATTAGCTAGGTTTTCTTAGGCAGACATTTAAACAACAACAACAAATTAAAAATAATGAGTTAAAGTAATCCCCATTTTCCCTATTAATCCTTTGCTCCAAACATCCCCACATGAGAAAACATGTACAATACAAGGAAATGGTCATTTCACAAAACACAGTGCATATAGTATTTCTAGGTCCCAGCAGCTAAAAGAAGTAATTTCTGGCCTTGGGAGACTATGCTGGCATCCCAACCTTTCAAAACAAGAAAGTTTGAGAAATATTACTAATAAAGCTTACATGCTTTATTTTCTCTTCCAAGCCTGCACATTGCAGTTGAGTTGCATGTTGGGGCTTTCCCATGGATGTGTTTAAATGCAGCCATCTGTGTTTTACAGTTATCACAGTGGGGTCTAAGTACAAATATCCTCAATTCAAAACTGAAGATGGAGTAGTGATTGCATGAGGGAGTATCAGGTGGCACTGCTGATCATTTCTGTGTGAAACAGGCTCGTAGAGACAAAGAACCAGCAGGACAGCCTCACCCCTTTTCAGTTATCTAAAAAAGCCTAATAAAAAGTGCTGCAACTTTCCTCTGGAGACAGTCAGCTTGATAGGAGATGGCC
Organism: Corvus cornix cornix; assembly: GCF_000738735.6. Classification (NCBI taxonomy): domain Eukaryota; kingdom Metazoa; phylum Chordata; class Aves; order Passeriformes; family Corvidae; genus Corvus; species Corvus cornix. The sequence continues at coordinate 4,881,108 of NC_046335.1, forward strand.
CCTTCTCTCTCCATCATATTTACAGCTGCTGCCACCTTGCCAGGCTGTTTCTGGAGACCTTCCCTGTTCCAAATCTGGATCGATTTATGGCTCAGCAAGGGACCATCAGCAAAGGTGGGGCCATCCTTCACCTCCAGCACTCGGTGAAATTGCTTTGAAATTGAACTGTGCCAAGAAGAGCCAGGTGTTAAATGAGCTGTGTGTCAGGCACCTGCACAGGACCTGATCCCAAGCGAGGGGAGCATCTTCCCATCCCTCCTCCTGACATTTGCAAGGGACGGGGGAAATCAGTGCACCCTGCCTTGTGGACTGGAGCAATGCACTTCTGTGGTTTGAACGTGCAAAGTGTCTCCAGTGCACCCCCAAAATAGATGGATCCATGTCTTCACTACCCTGCAGGCAAAATACAATTATCTGGGTGAACATAGTTATCCCTGGAATAGCAGAAGACCTTTTTTACCTGGCTTTACGGGGGAAAAAAGTCATCTGTTCATTGCATGACAGCCAATTGAGTAATTAACAATTAAACTTGGCTAGGAAGAAGGGAAGGTCCTCTTTTTCTGAATATCTTTTCAAGTCTTAAACAGGACTCAGGCCTCAGTGAACTTGGTAGTTGCAGTTTTGTACCTGACTGAAATTCAGGAAGCTCTGGGCCAAGTAAATAAATTGATTTAGAATTACAGAATTGCTGAGGTTGGAAAAGCCCTCTAAGATCATCAAGTCCAACCATTAACCCAGCACTGTAATACCAAAGTGCTCCATTCTCCTGGTGAGTTTAGCTCCTCAACTGGAAATTACGCTTGAGGAAGAATTATAGGTTAGTTCCTTTTCAAGCAATAAAACATTTCTAGGTAGAATATTTACCTATTCTTCTCTTTTTTTATATATATATTATGGTCTCGCAGTTGTGGTGGCAAAGCTTTGTACAAATGCATCAGTGGAATTCTGGATTTTAATGGAAAAATAACAGTAATTTTCCTCTTCCTTTATGAACTATATAACCTTTTCTTTTTTTTCTTCTGTAAAAACAGCCTCAAAATCAGAACTTCTGATATGAAATAGTAACTTATTTTTTCCAGAAGATGTTTCAAGCCAGGGCTTCTCTTAGAACAGCTCTGCAGAGTTGCACAGGAATTTCAGTCCTTTAACACTTAAAAGAAGATGGCTGGTGACTCCTACACAAAAAGTCCTCCACAGGGCTCTCTCCTCTCCTATAGAAATGCCTTTTCCATTGCCACCATGCAAGTCCAATAAACCTTATCTGCAGGTCTTGCTTTCAAACTCCTGTCAAAGAAGAGGGTGTTAAACAAGGTACTGACACATAAAGTGCATAAGCGAAGGATAAGTCATGAATTGGGGTGGTTTTACTGCTGCTGCAGGACTTTTAAGCTAAGAAATACTCTGATTTCTAGCCCCAGACTTCTAGGGATTTATTGCTGCCCTGCATCTGAAATAAATTCAGCTACTGCAATGGTCATCAAATGGGGACAGACAAATCCCTGCCCAGCCTGAAGGTGAGACTAGCTGGGAAATGCAGCACCAGACTACAAGAGCCACCAGGGTGCTGGGCGTGAGTTAGCAAAGGAAATTTTGTGTAGGAGGATCTGCTCCCTCCTTCCTTACACTACAACTATCAGTCTGAACAAATGCATGTTCAATGTGAACGGAAATTTCCATCTCTCATAAATCACCTGCATCCTGACAAGTTTATTGAAAACTAAAAAGGGAATTCTAGTAGATTTTTTCCACTTCTATTTACTTATGCTGAACAAAAAAACCCCTGTGGGTTTGTTTGCACTCATTTCTATTAACCTATCCATCACAGCCTGAACCTAACCTGGTTACCCTTTTCCCTGCCTGCAAAATTATGTCACAGCAAACCAGATTCACAGAGGAAGACACGGACCAGTCTGCCTTTATAACATCTTTCTAAGTCCCAGGAAACAAGAGGAGTCATGAAGCACCACCTGCATTTGGAAGAATTGACAAGCCTTTAAAATTCAGTCACAAGCCTTTAAAATTCATTCACAAGCCTAACGATGGGCTCACGGACGCCTGCATGAATGCCTGCCTCTCTGAGCACCTCAGCTGAGCCTGGAACACCCTTCTTGGGATCACAGACATTGCCAGTTAATAAGAAATGACAAGAGCAATCTTTTCTTCCCAAAGAGAACGGGCCGAATTCTGAGTTCGTGTGATCTGGAGAGAGCTCCTCTGGCTTCAGCAGATCTGCTTGATCATATCCACATCCATGCGATATTCTCTTCCTGATAAATAAACACAGGCACTCTCTGTTGGCTAATTGCACTGGTGCAGTAATTGCTGGGGGGAAAAAAATGTGTGTGGTTCCCTTCAATCCTCTCTTGTAAACTCGTTTTTTTGTAAATTCACTTTTCACAAAGGAGAGCCGCATGGGGAATTGCCACCTGCACACGTTACCAACAAGACACTCTGCATTTTACATAACCTATTTCCCTCCTTGAATGACTCAGAGGTTCACAGTGCTTGTTTCTAACTCCTATTTGGGAGCCAGTGTTAATTTCCCTGACCAATAATAAATTTTAACGTACAAAAAAACCCCACGGAATGCAATTTTTTTCCCTAAGTCATCATTTAGCACCTTAATTAAGCACCAGCTTAGATGGATTTTAGCCTTCCTGTTTTTATGCCCAATGTACATATAAAGAGCAATTACATTCCCTCTTCCCAGCCTCCATTTTAGAGTAACAAAGCTGAACTCCTCTGGACTTCATTCCTGTAATGGCCCCACATCCCCTTGTATAACCTTAAGAGTATTTCTCTGCCCCACTGAGTGTTTGCACATAGTGTTTAACCAGAATTTTCTCATCAGTATTTGTTTCTAACCAGCAGCCTTCTAGCCAACAAGGGAATTTTCTGTTATCAATCCAGGACAGAACTCTGCAATGCAAAATACAATCTGATATTTACTGCTCATGGGCTTCATGATTATCCCTCTCCTTCCCTACGGCATCCAGTGATCTCCTCCTAACACTTCACCACTTTGCATCTTTAGCAAAGCTCAGGAGCTTTTTCATTTCATTTTATTTTACCAATTTCCATCTGTTCCTGGAGATCTCCTTAAAAATCTTGGCATGAATCAAAGTTTTACCTGCTTCACTCATAATTTCTCTCATGGCACTGTATCTAGGATACCTTGACTCCAGGTACTCGAAGGGCTTCTCTGGCTGATTTTTTCTTTGCAAAATTTAGTTATGAGCCTCAGTTCATCCTACATAAAAGAGACAGCCCCATTTCTCCCTAGAAGTCCGACTTACTCAAGTCTCTTGTGACCGGAGAGCTGTGGGAGTGCCTCTGGCTACATGGCAGTAGGAAAAATGTTTTCTTTTAATTTGCACTATTGGTATAGTATGTGAGTCAGAGACGTGTGACTGCTGTGGGGAAAGTGGGCGAGAGAAAACACTTGAGATGAAGAGAGATTCTTGATTATATGATGATGTCAGAATTAAAATTTAAGCTGATTTCCTGAAAGTCTGGTGTTCAAAAGAGACAGTAGTACTATCAGAATTTTATACTCCTTCAGGTTTTTCTAAACTGGCACGTGCAAACTCGGGAGTATACTTTTTGAGAGTTTTTCTCTCTGCAGTTCATCACATTTCTATATTTCAGCTGGAAAAAGTTGCAAATTGAATAGTTTGTGAGGGGAGAGAGATGTGAAGAAGGTTTCCAGGACTTCAAGATTTCAAGACTTCAAGCTAGAAGGAATACAAGAGGTGCTTCTCCATGTAGGTTCTTCTAAGAAGGTTACAGCCCACCTCTTCCTAATTAAGCACCTCAGATTTGCTGAAAGCTGAGAAGTCAAGCTGATGTTCTGCATGGTAATCATGTTTAACCTGTGCCAAAAGTGATACTTTTTCACTCAATGTAACGATTTGTGTGGATGCTGGTTTCTCCACGCAAGCATCTGTGGAATTAGGAGAAATGAAATTAGACCTCATGTCTAACTTGGCAAATGAAGAATATTTTGTGTAAAGACATCTGCTATTGAAGTCACTCCACTGCCTGGATGTTATGTATCTTTTTTTTCTTTGTTTGGTTTTGGCACATCTATAAAATAGGATAGCAATTTTTGATGATACTGTAGATCACAGACCTGTTTCAGTGAGTCCAGAGGAGGCCACAAAGATGTTTTGAGGGTCAGAGCACCTTTGCTGTGAGAAAAGGCTGAGAGAGCTGGGGTTGTTCAGCCTGGAAAAGAGAGGGCTCCACAGAGACCTTAGAACTCCTTCCAGAACCTAAAGGAACTCCAGGAGAGCTGGAGAGAGACTTTGGACAAGGGATGGAGGGACAGGACACAGGGAATGGCTTCCCACAGCCAGAGGGCAGGGTTAGATGGGATATTGGGAAGAAATTCTTCCCTGTGAGGGTGGTGAGGCCCTGGCCCACACTGCCCACAGAAGCTGTGGCTGCCCCATCCCTGGCAGTGTTCCAGGCCAGCTTGGATGGGGCTTGGAGCAACCTGGCCTAGTGGAAGAATTCGCTGCCCATGGCAGGGGGTTGAAACTAGATAAGGTTTAAGGTTCCTTCCAGCCCAAACTGTTCTGTGATTCTATAATTCTGTGATTTTTAGACTGGTCTGGGGTACTTTATATCACTGTTCCTAAATTAGATTGCTATGCAAAAGAAGTAAAAATGTAACTAAATCCTCTTTACAACTCCCTCATAAAGGGAAATGTGTGCAGAGGGACCTTACTGTGAATGACAATTAGCTCTGCTGGACTGAAATATTTTTTCAGCTAAAACAAAAGGACTCATGAGGAGGCATAAACTGCAACCTTGAGGCTGAACCTCTTTAATATTCAACGAACAAGTGAAATGAGTCTGACTTGCTGGTGGAGGGGCAGACAGGAGGGAAAAGGAATGAAAGCATGTCAGCACAGGTGTACTTGGTCTTTTGGTTTTCTTAGACAGACACCTCCTGCAGCTCTATCCATCCTCTGATCCTGACCCTGGTCCCTGCAGCATCTCCCAGTGGTTTGGCTGAGGCAGCAGGAGTGAAAGGGAACAAGAGAACAGGGACAAGGCAGAGATGAGCATGTCCCAGTCACAGAGGGATTGCCGGAATGCTGGACAGAACAGCAACTGCACAGGTAACTACCCTGCCTTGCACACACACAGTGGTGTCCCCAGATTACAAATCTGGCATACTTGTAGATTTAGAACTCTTTCTAGGGGAGCTGCAGAACTGGCAGTCACTTGAATCAGATGCTGATCAGAGGAGAGCTCCAGCACACAGTGATGTGGCTGTTCCCTTGTGAGCAGAAACCAAAGACAAGGAAATGAGCAGTTCAGATAAATGAAAGAAGGTCAAGCCCACTTGCCTGCTTAGAATCCACTCCCATTTCCCTGTGCACCTGTGGAGAAGGGTCCCCCTCTATCAATATCTTTCCTCAGTTGTGTCAGAGAGCAGGGCTCTGCCACTCTCTCCTGTACAGGTGCTGAGCACCACGGAAACCTGGCAGCAATGAGCAGAGCCCACTCCTCCTTCTGCTTCAGGCACTGCAGCTTTTGACTCTTACCAGTGGACATATCTCACCCTGACCCAAATACCATATGTCCTGCAGTGCTTCATGTGCCAGCCAGTCTTACCAGGCTCCCTCATGCCAGCAGCCTCATTCCACTCGTTTTTGATCCCAGGAAACCCACATGCACACTCCCTGATGGAGCATCTTTTAATCCTGTGCCTAAGAAAAGAATATATTAAGAGGAGTCAGGAAGAAATACATCACTCTTGGTCTTCTCAAAGTTGCACTGGGCAAACACACAGGCTTGCCACATATTTCCCTGGGCCCATATGGAGAAGGAAAGGCTGGTAAGCTCACAGCTGACTGACTTGTAACCCACCAGGACAGGGATGGGAGCCAGCTGCCATCTGAAAGCAAGCAGGGAGAGCACAAAAGCTGTGGGGGAGCAGACAGATTCTCTTTAAATGGATTAGCTGCTCACAGAATATTATAACATTCTTATCTCCTCCCAATTCCAGGGCTTTCCTGACACTCATGTGCTTTATGATCCTACTCTCACTAGATAAATATTAAAGAGCGGGAGCATAAAAGAGATCAGCAACAGAGGCAAACACAGTGTGTAGATGAGTGGAATGCTGCTGAAGCACCAAGAACCAGGGAATCAAAACCAGTGACCTTAGAGAATATTCACATTTCACATGAAATTACAATGCAGTAATCATTTCAAGGTACAGGGACAGACATTTAAGTGACATAAATCTCTGACAGAACTCTTAAGTAACCATTGAGCCTCTACTTAACAGGCAGCAGTTTAGGAGCAGGGTTATAAAGTTTCTGGAAGGTACAAGTGAAAGCATGGAGAAGATATTTTAAAGTCATAGAGGATGAAAAAAGACACATGTAGATGTTCTGGCAAAGTTTTGTCTCTTGCCAGCATGCCACTCCTGATTTCATACCCCCAAGTCAGAGTTAAACTATTTTCAGATCAAATTAACACAGTCATTTGGGCTGGCTTTCAAAGGTCAGCTCAGCAGGTAGACTTGTTATCTTCCTTGAAAGGCAGCACCACACTGAGCAGATCAAAAGTTGTATTTACATTACCCAGCCAGTTCCCAGCCATGGAAAGGCCTGGCCTGTACCTGTCCCTGCATCTAAACAAGCCTGTGACATTCTCCTTGGAGACCTCTCAGCTTCCTCTCCAGAAAGGGAACATCAGCACCACAAACTATCCAGAGATGAGGAGGAGAGGCACAGCCTAGGCCAGATATTTGGAACACACCTAACTCCAACCACCTGAACACCCTCCCTTGGTGAGTTGGGTCCTCAAAACACCCATCACTTTCGTATCTCATTAAAGTAGCCTTTGAAGCAGGAGGACAAGCTGACCCTTGAATCACTGGTGATGTGATGTCCATTCACTGGGCAAGGGACACTTTGAAGAGAAATGAATGGTTTAACACCCTCCCCTGCATTTTACCCAGGCAGAGTGAGCTGCTTCTCAGGTTTCACCTGCCTAGAAACCCCCACAAGTTTGCTGCTTTTACTATTCAAGCTTTTCTACCGCTGCTCTTTGACTGCAAATGAAGATCAGAAACAAAAGGGCTTCACAGCCTGTGTATGTCAGAGCACAGCTCACAAATGTATGTCATTCTGTATCTTCAGCCATCTACTGTAATCACACTAGAGTATTTTAAAAAGCAGAGATCAGTGTTCTTTATTTTCCCCCCACACTTGTTTGAAAACCAAACAAATGGATGTCCAACCCCTCCCCAAGGTGCTGCTCTATGAGTGAGACTTACCAGGAACTCTGAGGGTGTCACAAACCTTCACTCCCCGTATGCACAGGGCCTCTGTTATTGCAAGGCGTGTAGCAGGACCAGGAACTAGCAGAGGCTGGCTTTCTCCAAGCTTCCATGTTCAAAGGTATCATGGGAAGTGGTGGTGTGGTTCCCCAGTAAGGGGATGGTGGCCATGACCAACATCAGCAACCCAAACTCTTTCTGAAACCCTCTGCTCCTCCCACATCCCAGCGTGGTCTTCCCAATTGGTCCCACCCACCAGGTTAAGCCACCCCAGCTGCTCAGGAGCACTTGTAGGCTGTTACTATCAAATATATGGAAAGTCAGAGTGGCTCTGAGGAAGCTGCAGAGTTTGTTTGGCAAGGTGGGATGTGAGAAAAGAGAAAAGGATGTGGGTTTGAGAGGTATGTGTGCAGCAGTAGTCAGGGTGATGAGGAGAGGATTTGGAGGGATGTGGGGCTTGAGAGAGGGTGGTGCTGGAGGAGACAAGAATGGGATTCTTAGTATCTATTGATTTAGGCTCTTGAGAATTATCTGTACTCTTCCAGAAGGTTCTGTTTTGCTTTATTTCCAAATATGCAGGAGATGTAGCTTTTAAATGGTGCTTAGGGTTCAGCATTGCAAAAGGTCAGTCTTGGATATTACTGCACTGGGGGTGTGAGGGAAGAACACATCTATGGGAGCAGGGAGATGGGACATTAAATGGGCTCATTTTCAAAATTAATATGTTGGGCCCACACACTCATCTTGTAAGTGATAAAAATTCTGGAGGTCAATCTTTACCCTCAAGGATGCTTTGTATGGTCTTTACTCTTCCTCGGAGACAAAGGGAACTCCAAGGCAGTTAAAGCTGGGGCTTCATGTTGAATTCTAACTCCTGGCTGCAAACTGCACATGCTGAAACAAACATACTCCATTTGATCAAAACCAGTGTATGCTCTTTTAAGACACTCAGTTTTTCATAGAGGAAAAATGTTCCTGTCTAGCTGCAGGTGACATTTAAAACCCAACCTAGTATTTTTAAATATGACAAAGAAGAATACTAAATGAAAATAAGGATATTTGAGACTTGTCACAAGATTTAATTAGCCCACAGCCATACTAATGTTTCCACCAACTCTTTATGTGCATTTGGGTTTTACATTTAGACACAAAGAGAACTGCAGCCTGGCCTTGGACAGGTGTCACTATGGCCATGTGGAACTGAGATGAAGGTGAATTAATGAATGAGTCTAAGGAAAGATGTCAAATTAAGAAAGTTGGGGTAAGTGTTTAAAAATCTAGCTCTTTGTATAAAAAGAAATCCTTCATAAAATCTTTGTGACTGAAAAAGAGAAAACCAGCAATTTGGTTGAAAATATTTTGATGTCACATTTTTATACAAAAAAAAAAAATCCACAGGTGTGTTCCACAAGTGGGCAAACCAAGCACTTAACCAGTTGTTTGTTTTGAAGCACTTTGGATAATGTTCAACAGCTGTTTTTCTCCTCTGATTGTTCTTAAACACCAAATGCCAACTTTTAAAACCTTCACCTACGAACCAGAGTAAATGCTTGTTTCAGCTCCCAGCCCCTGGATTTGACATTGATTCTGTTTAAAGCAGATTTCAGAGAGCAGAGAATTTTTGGGTAAGAGAGCAGCTTGGTGCTAAGGAAACTGGAAAGCCCTTAGTGCTGTGCTGACGCCTCCATACTGCGCTGCTCGTGGTTTACACAGTGTGCAAACGGAGGAAGAGACATTTGTTCATGTACCTGATATTTGCTACACCTCCAACAAAAATAAACAAACTGTGTGCAGAGATCTTTCTTTTATTGCAAGAAAGATCATCAAGATGTAAAAATATTAGATGAGCTACATACCCTTAGTTATGTACTACACGTTGGACTGCACTGTTATGTAAGGGCAAAGTGTGTACAGATGTCCAGGGGAGAGGGAAAATGCTCCTTTTTGCACAGTATGTGTCCAGTTCCCAAATGTCAAGATATTCCCAGTGGCGAGAAGAAGGAGAACTTTTTACATTTAGTAACATTTATTTCTGCATTCGGTATCAAGTACATAAGTGCAAATATTCAGAGTCCATAATTAAGTCCATTAGGAACTACAGAGAATGTAATACAAATCGTAATAAATTGAACATGCTGGAACTTTCCAGTTACCATACATGTAAATCAGCCTGTCAATCCTTTACGACAAAAGTACTGGGTTTTGTTTTCTTTTTATCTTTTTTTGAGTTATACAAAACTGATTACCATAAGTACCGATTACTGTTTATTTTATTTGTGCTGGAAAACACTAAAACATCAGTCTACAATTCTATATAGTTAATAAAGATGAATCCAACCAGCAACCCAGTGACGTAGAAGCAATTTTAACTATTGCATCAAGTGCGCTAAGCAGGAAAGCCCCTAGCCACATGTAACATTAAAAGTTATAGAAGCAATGCCAATAGAAGAAGAAAAAACACTAAAAAAAAAAAAAAAATTAAATAAAGAGGTCAATATTATTTAGGCTCTCACCATCATGCACTTTATAAGCAACACAAAAAACCACATCTAGTACACTTTTCTCTTTACTATACTTTAGTGCTTGACACAAGTGATTGCAAATATTCTAAGTGCAGAAGCAGCAGGGGAAAAGCACTGCTTCTGAGTTTTATGTTTCTAAGATTATGGTGTCAAGAAAAAAAAAGAATGATAATTTTGCAGTAAAGTGTAAGAACAGAGCTGTTTTCACTCCAGATTTCCCCATTATGCACTACTGTAGTAGATGAATTCTTGATGTTTGCTTTACTCTGCCTTTCTCTTAGCACCTGGGATTTTAGCTTGAATCCTAAAAAATAAAGAAGAAAAAGAAAAAGGATTATATGGTGAGGCAGTTATTCCATTCCAGTGGTTCCCCACTTGGACTCTTATCCAGGGACAGTCTCTAGTCCATGTTCAGTGTGTTGTCTCAACAGGTGAATCAAAGTGCCATGAGAAACAGAAGCGATGCCCATCTAGGTGTTCTTAAAGCCCTGGTTTTCGGCAGTTCATGTAACCTTGGGATGTGTTCAGTGATATTCTCCCCCCAACATTATTTCTCCATGGTCTATTGTCTATAGAAAGCCAGGAAGGAAGTCTAAAAAATGAATTTTCAGTACAAAATTTCACCCAGGTCTTCTGCCTGTTCCATGGGGGTTTGAAACACTAAAGATCATGGTGCTTCCAGGTATTTTCTTTCTGTAACAGGGCATTGTTCTAACTCCCACTTTGGTCATTAATGCTATTAACTCCCCAAATGCAAAAAAACAGGCTTGGATTGGTCAGTGGGGAAGAGAATTAACTCATTCCTTCCTGTTTGTCCTGGCCAGGTGTGGACAGTGTGGACATCAGTCCACAATTGGGCTGCTCTGTCCATGGTTCCCTCAAAAGGCAGGAGAGGGGAGAGAAGGATGGAGTGCCTTAGTCTGCGCTCAGCTGGGAGGGTCTCCAGGGATCTGCCCTCCCTCAACCTCTCACTGTCCAGGATCTGGGGAGGACACCACTGATAGGACACAGTGTCTCCAGGACCAGCCAGGTCCCAGCCACCCCCAGGGCACCACAGCCTCACAGCAGGAGCTGTGGGGCAGTCAGCTGCTGAACTCACTTTGCCACGACCGTGTTTATGTGGGTCCGCACCAGCCCCAAGTATTGATCAATCTGTGCCTGCAAAGAGCAAGAGGAGACCAAGTCAATGAGGCAACAATGAGGCAGAGCCACCCAGACACCCCAAATGCACCGTGCAGACAGACCTACCTGGTACTTGTCATATACAACGGGGAGAGTAAACATAGACACCACAGCTGAGGACAAAAAGAGCACAGTGTTATGTTCCTGCAGATCAGATTCCTCCAGAGGAGAGACCTACTTCAGTGGCAAACACTTTATCGTGCCACTTGGTCAGCTGATCCACCAGGGAGCTTTGCATTAAAAATGCACTTTGCTCAAGCCTCCCAAATATGGAATTCCCCATTGCTCTGGGACTGGGAGCTGCAAAACCATAAACTGCAAAGTAGTTCTAGCAGGAGGGACAGTGTAATAGAACAGTGAATATTTACTGGGAAGGGAAATAAATGGTGGTGGTTTAGCTGAGGGGAAGGCATGCCAGGGATAACCTGTTTTGTCTAAGTCAAAATTGAGGGGGACTTCAAGTTAAAAATAGATTTTTAAAAGAAATGTTGATTTTTACCCATTATCAGAAGAGTCAGGCCATTGAAGAGGGCTCCCACGTAAGTCAGCAGCCACATTAGTACTGCAAACTAAATTAAAAATTGATCATTACATCACCTCCAGTGTCAGCATAAGAAGAAATTAGTTTGCTTAACTAGCTAACGTAACAGCACATTAGCCTTTTTTAATGTGGGAGTGGTTAAGTAAGGCACATTAGGAACTAGGTAGTTTTTCTAGGTGTATAAACCCTATTCTCCATTCTGCTTCTTGCCCTCTCAGCTGAGCTTTCACGTCTATTTAGAGCTTAAATTGCAGCCTTATAGGACTCTGCATTCAGAATGGTATAGGCAGATCTCTGCATCCAATTTTTATGATGGCAGAGGTCATCCCAAACAGGTTAACCAGAGCCCTGAACTGATAATCCCACTTGAGGCTGAGAGATGTGTACCTTTTCCTAAAATTCTTTACTAATTTAGGAGCCTAACCCATGTGTGCCCTCCTAATGATCTTCTCTTTGCTCTAAAGGACACCTGCTTCAGTGTAAGGCTAAAAATCAATAATTATTTCAGCAGGGAGTGAAAAAAGACCCTCATCCATAGCAGGAAATGCCACCAGTAGAGGAAATCAAGATTAACAGAGGGGAATATTATTTATAGCAAAGCAATAGAAAGCATAATGCAGGGATGCTTCTAGAACTGACATGGAGCTAAGCTGGTTCTGCAAATTTATCTTATTACCTATCAATACATTCAAATGCAGAGTGCCAAACCTCTAAAGTGCTGGAAACAAGCAGTTTTAAAATCAAAAAGCAGAACAACTTTCATATTTAGAACTACACAAAACTAGGTTTCATGACAACCCTGTCAACATGGGAAGCAGCTCTTTGAAATGTAGATTGATTCTCTAGAGAGGGGTTAAAAATATTTAAAGCAATCTTACTTTTAAAGAATCCACGAGGTCCTGAACGAGAAAGAGTCTCCTCAGCTCTTTGACTGTGCTGTTGACGTATAGCTGGAGACAATCTGTGTATTTCTGGATCTGGTCCTGTGAAAGATTCATCTCCATCTCCAAGTAGGCTCTGCCAGAAACACAGTCCCGTTACAAATCCAGGAAGTTTCCCCTGCTGTTCATGCTCGTAGCCATCCACCCCATCCTTCCCTCCTTCACAGACCTCATTTCTGTGTGCTGGAGCAACTTGTTCCCCTCCCTGCAGGCACAGGGCCACCAGCACACCCTCCTCACCTTGCATGATCCATCTCCCTGGGTGATTGCTGAGCTGGAGCTGTTTGCCTCCAGCCTCCCCCTCTTCCCACAGAGAGCCTGGTCTTGATGGGATTTCTCTCTTTTCCTCACCCAAAGAGGGATACAAATCTGACCTGGGAGATTTCCCCACAAATTTCTCTGCTGTTCTCTGAGTTACTCCCCCATACTGAGTTGCAGCTCAGAACTGACCCAAGTGAAGCAGAAGGAGCAGCACCTCAACAAGGCTCTTCTTCTCTGTGTCTGTGTGTGTTTGCAAACCACACCAGTTCCATGACCTGGTTTACCAACTTTTTGGCACATCAGAGGGGCAAGGATCACTGTTCTCATGGAGCAAACCCCCCAGACCTCGTAGAGAGTGGGGAGACACTGGCACCATCATTTAGATATTGGGTTGCTGGAGAAAAGATAGAGGTATTTTCCTTCTATGCCCAAGAGATTGTGCCCAGAAACAATGCTCTTTTTGCTTGCAGGTAAGCTGTATTATCACTAGCTCTAATGAAACTCTTTTTCTCCGTTTGCTTAAAATTTCCTGCATCTTTTTGAGAAAAAAACCCCCATGTCTTAGAGGACGATGATTTTTGTGGCGTTCTGTTTTTCTTTTTCTCTCCAGGATCTAAGCCAATAGAGCCTTACAATTTTTGAGATGCTGTGGAACAGAAAACATTATTATTTCCCGCTTTCTGAGCGAGAAGAGAATTTCATCCAGCACAAAAGCGGCACTTGGGCATCACTACAAAGCCACTCACTTGAAGGGGTGGCCCTCGTCCGTCTTCTGCACGGCCTGTAGGACCGATTTGTAGATTCTGAAGCTGATGGTGGCCGAGAGGCCGGCCAGGGCCAGGTAGGCCACGACGCTGACGACGCTGAACTGGGTCAGGGAGAAGAGCAGCAACAGGAGGCTGCCGAACACAATCCCTGTCTGCTTGATGTCACGCCAGTACAACAGGTCGATAGCTGGGGGGAGAAGACCAAATTGTTAAAGGTGGCTATCGAGGGTGGCCACCGTGGCCACTGGGACCCTCGGAGCGCTTGCAGGAGGGTGAGGGGAGCAGTGATGCTCCTGCTCACAGCAGCATCAACAGAAGCTCCTCAGCAGGAGCGGTGGAAGGGACTTGAGTGACGTGCTGAGGAAATTACAACCAATGACCTACTTGAAATCCTTGTTTTCCTTGTGCCTGTGCCTGGGTTAGATAAGATGGATGAATATCTCCAACCACAGCACGGTGGGTGGGTCTCTTGCAGCAGCAAGGCAAGTGCAAACTGGGGCTTGTGTTGTTGCTAAGGCTTTATGGAAGATTTCAACCTTCCTCTCATTTACTCAATCTGAAAATTCCAAATTTTTATTTCTTTTTTCACGAGTTCAAATGCCAAATGCTTGATCAAAGGGTTTTCCAGTTTCGGCTGTTGATAAATGAGTGAGAAAGTTTGGGGCTAGCCACTATAAACCACTTTCCCATTCAAAGTTCTGACAATTCAATTTTGTTATTTCATTAGTTTTGAGAAAGGAAGAGACTCCTGGCTTTACCACTGCTTAACAGTTCCATGAGTAGGAAACCATTTTTCAGGTAAGGCCTTCAAATACAGAATAAATCTCTTTTGCTACTCAATCCCACCATCTCAGAAATACTAAAAAGAAAAAAAAAAAAAAAGCTTTCTGCTTGTTATATAACTTCCCCCGTCCACAGGAGGTGCTGGTTAGAACAAAACAAGTGCATAAGACCCTTTTCAACTTGTGCATTTTTAGATTTGTTAAGCAGTTAGTTTTTACAGTGTTTTTCACCTACTTTGTATAGTTTTTTTCAGCCTCTCCAGCAAAAGATTTTAGCATCAGAGACAGCCACTAAAAAGCAAAATTTAATGAAAGGATTGTGGAATATCCAGTCCATAAAGGTGAATTTAATCTGTTTACACCCACAACCTGTTTCTGAGAGGACTCTTCATCCAGCCAGAGAACATGCTCATGACAATCTAAACAAAACAGCTTTAATTTCGCACACTGCACAAGTCCTCAAGAACAGCTTGAACACACCACCAGCCAAACAGATTTGAGAGATGCCACTTGTCAAATCATTCTGAACAAAGAGTAAATTCAGGAAAACTGCAATCTGTCAGGAAAAAAAAAAAAAAAGAAGTCACCAATACAAAAAGAAACAAAATTAATCCAGCCTCCTAGTCCTTATCATCTAATCTCCAAAAATTGTGAGTCACCACGGCATGTTTGCCTTGAGTCAATGAGTTACATTACTCATTACTGTTATACGTATTAGCCTGGCTTTACAGTGATGGGCTTGAATGCAAAAATTGGTGTTGTATTACTGAGCTCTCTTCTCTTTGTGCACCATTCACACCCAATTACATTCTCCATTAATATACACTCTATAATAACCTTTTGCTATTTTTAAGCATTCAGCACCAGACCTGTGATCATGAGCACACATGACTGGATCCTATGGGCTGCATGGAAGCCGTGGGACAAGGCACCTTGGTGCCTGTTTTGGGATCCTGGGTGCTGACTCCACAAAACAGGGACCAGTCTCTTACAGATACACGCCCATGTCTGCTTCCCGCAGAAACCCTGGCACAGGGAGTGGGGAATGCTCCAAAATGCAGTTACAGCATCCTCAGAGCACCTGTATGAGGAGGTTTAGCAGCAGACACAGCTGTACTGCAGGACCCAGCTGGAGCTCCACAGATTGCTCACAGTGCTGAGGCTCCATCCTGGCAAACCGTCCTTACAAAATGGCATCCAGAACACAAGCGTGCAGGTTTGGCTGTTTTTCATATTCTTTTTCAGTAAAGGTGCTGCAAAATCCTGCAGCACACAAATGGGTGCTTTCACCAGCATTTGGACAGGAGGTATTATATTTTCTGTGAAGGTGGTGAGGCCTTGGTACAGGTTCCCCACAGAAGCTGTGGCTGCCCCATCCCTGGAAGTGTTCAAGACCAGGTTGGATGGGGCTTGGCACAAGTAGAAGTTGTCCCTGCCCATGGCAGGAGGGTTGGAACAAGATGATCTTTAAAGTTTCTTCCAACCCAAACAATTCTATGATTCTGTGATTATTCACAAGATGATATTTTTTGTGCTCAAAAATTACTCTGTCAGAGGACAGTACTGGAAATTTATGCAAATCTGACTTTAAGTTACTTAAGTTTTCCATCACACAAACCCTCAACATTAAATTAAATAAGCCCAGGTGAGCTGGTGTATGTGGCACATCATCTGCTGATGACAGAAAAAGGACACATAGCAGGGGAAAACACTCCCTGGGACACGGGCAGTAGAGAGGCAAACAAATGAGAGCTGAGCCAAAAAATACAAACCTGACTCCAACAGACTTCCCTGAGTCAATCCCAATTAATTATAAGATCCAAAACGAGCAACTAAGCCTTTTTCTTTCAATGATCTTCCAACCCATACTCCTGCAGACTGGCAGTGGGCTGCATTCTCATGCAGAGAGATGCCAAACTGCATTTTCTCAGTCCCCTCAAACGGGAAGGTGCTGAGTTACTCAAGAGAGACTAGACCAGGTATGTGTATATCCTGAAAGCTGTCTGTTCCTGCCATGCAATGGCTGGGATATTTACTCAGCTGTATCAGGTAAGGAAAGGATCAGAGAGAGATGGACAGAGGCCAAGTGACACAGTTCTGGGGACATGCATGCACAAGGGAGGAGATGAAAAGCATCTGGCCTCTTTCTGCAGCCAAAGGAGACCTTGATGAGAGGGATCCTGTATCTTTTAGACCTGAGGCAAATATTCCCATGTGCATGGGAAAAAAAAAGTGCCAACAGCTAGTTGGAAAATCTCAGCATAGGAAAGGGAGATACAAGTTGAATGACTTTTACATGGCTCTCCCAGTGCCCAGGTCCAGCCTGGGAACACATTCCCCCCCACCCACGGCCTGCCAGATCTGCCAGGATTTTCAAGGGCAGGAAGCACATCTGCCTTCTCCTCACCTCCCTCGGAAGGATAGGGAGCTGCAGCACTGCTGCCCTCTCAAGCTGTTCGGGTGGGATTTGCTGCTCCTGCAGCCATTCCTCCTCCTCTCCCTTAAGGAGAAGGGGCTCAGCTGAACCTCTTTGCAAAAGGTGATACAGGAGGGAGGTGAATCTCACAGCTCCTTGGGCAGTGAAGGGGAAGAAGGAGAATCCAGAACTGGAAATCAGTGGAGACTTGGGGAGAATTTGGCTGACAGGCCTCAGGGATTTGAGCTGTATCAGCTCCCCATGAATTTAGATGCTGCTAAAAACACCTGAGCGACACCTTTCACAGCCATGTCTTCTCCTTCAGTTGCAGCTTCAGTCACTTCAAAGGCTTTTTACATTATTGGAATGGAATGGAATGGAATGGGAGAGCATAGCATAGCATAGCATAGCATAGAACAGCATCGAATAAGAATAGAATAGAATAGAATAGAATACAATAGAATAGAATAGAACAGGACTGACTATTTCAGTTGGGAGGCACTTACAACCATCACCTACTTTAACAGCCTGACCAATTCAGGGCTGACCAAAAGCTAAAGCATGTTGTTGAGGGCATTTTCCAAATGCCTCTGAAACACTGACAGGTTTGGGGCACTGACCATCTCTCTGGAAGCTTGTTCCAGGGTTTTACCACCCTCTTGGTAAAGAAATGCTTCCTCACTGAGACAGTAGTCAAACACATTTTTGTCCTACATTTCCTTACGTAAACAAATCTCCCTTAAAAGCAGGCAGAAGTGCACTGGGTGAAGAATGCACCAGCTGGGATCCTTTGCCTGGCTTCCTCAGAGTACCATTTTCTCCTGTAACCATTTACACCAGAGCCAAAATACCTGTCACATCAGTATCTGGTGCTGTAAATAGAGACCAAGGGGCAAAGGAATAAGAAATTTTCTCCTTGACCATCAGGTCAATCCAGCCTTGCATCAACCCTCCTCACACCCTTTCTTTTCCATTCTAAACAGGAACAAAAATTAAAGATGAGGTTGTCCACCACATTTATACATCTGCCTTGAGTTTCACCTCAGCCTACATTCATGTAAAACTGGTTAAGATACCAAATAACTCCTCCCAAATACTCTCTGACCCCATGGGTTTAATGTCTTTCACTAAGTATAACCAGTGTCTGAGCCTTTGCTGAAGGGCAGCTGCCTGTTCCTGCCTGCACCCCTTCCTTGGCATACTGAAGAGACAACCAGCCAGGCTCAGAGCAGCCTCCCCAGCACATGGGGACACAGTGGGAATGAGGATGACAGGGCCAGGAGCCGAGCTGGAACTGCAGCTTTCACACGCATACTCCTCTGCAGAGCCACTCACCAGCATACGCTGGCCCCACGCTTGGCCAGGCTGAGACAGCTTCCAGCCCAGCTCTAAGGTGGGTACAGCATTTCCCAGATAAATTAAAGGACAGAGGATCCCTCACAGCATGAATTAGCCACATAATAATTAAGTGCTTTGGTCAATCAGAAGGGAAAGGATAAAAGGTCCTAGTGTGGTGCAGGGTCCTGCAAGCGCTGGGTGTTTTACTGGGAGGGGGTGTGTGTGTGCACGGTGCCGCCCAGACCCCACCACAATGGCACAATTCTGAGCAATGCACGCTGAATATTCATGAGGCAGGAGGCTGGTGCCACGTGAGGCTGTCGATGTGTGATGTGCATGCAATTGGACAGGGGCTCAGTCTGTTTGGCTGAGCAAGATCCACTTCCAAGAGCCAAAACGCCAACTTCAAACCACCCAGTTTGCAGTGAGGATTTGCAAAAGGGGTTTGGGCATTGAAATCAGCCTTGGCTTCACTTGAGGGTTGCGCTCCTTCTGTTTTGAAAATCACTACTGTAAAATCCTGACCGTGCCCATTAACATGCAGAAGCTGTTCAGCTGTAGCTTTCCATGATCTCCCTTCAGCCTCCTGGAAGGAGGGAAGCAACATCACTTTGCCCTCTTTACAGTACAACTCACCAGAGGTCTGAGTCATTTGTGGAAGTATAAAAGGACTCTGGGTTTTGCCAGAACTGCCTCAGACTCAAAATTATTTGCATTTATTAAGGAAGACTTACCAGCCATCTTTAAGACAACAGTGCTGCAGGTCACTGCCACTGCCTTTGAAGAATTTTTCTGGAGAAGTGTGTCTGATGAGCTGTTTATCTGCAAGTATCGCCTGCTTGTGCTTTTTAACTCACAGCAGAACTTGCAAAATGTTACTCAAGTAGTCCTCTAGTAGAAAGATTTTTCAAGGGTGCCAAAACAGTGCTTTAAAGCCATACTTTATGGCAGAACCTCATCTGACTAAACTAATGGGATCCTGCACTTGGGTCCAACTCCCAGACTAGCAAAGGTGAACTCTATGGTACAAGAAACCACCTGTTAATATGAACAGCTGGTAAATACCCATGCTTATGGGGCAAGCTAAAATTAACCTGGGAAATGTAAGAAACAGTAGCAGCAGGCAGTGCTTGTGCCAGCAAGGAATGGCTCCCTAGTGCCTGAAAGCTCTCACAGCTCTTACCATGGCTTGCAGCAGAAAATGTTTCTGCTCCTCAGTATTTGCTGCCAAAAAAGCCCTAAGACAGATGTGGGGGCTGGAAAGGGCAGTGCCAAGGGAGACTAATTAAAAATGCTCCTGTATCCATTCTTCTCAGGACCTGGAAACACAAGGGCTGGGCTTTGATGGTTTACATGGTCCCCAGAAGCTTCATGGCAGCTGCAGGCCCAGCCTCCTGAGCAGAGATCCCAGAGGGAGAAGAGAGGATCCAAACCAACTTGTAGCTAAAATGTCCTCCTTCATGGTTATGTTTTCTAAAATACTTCTGAGGGAAAAATGGGGATCTTTCCATCCCATGTCTCAAAGAAAGCATTTTAGTATGAAAATCAATGATAGACCAAGCAGAGACTGGACAACTCAGGTCTTCCACAGCTTCTCCTCTGAAAATCTCTCTTCTCTCCTTTTGACTTTGCAAGTTTTTCCACTACTGCAACAACTGTGCAAATAGATCATGCATCAAGCAGGATTTCCATGGAAGTTAGAACAAAAAGTGTGAGCAAACCCCTGGTACCCAGCCTTCAAATGAGGCCCGTGGGCCTTGATGATTATATAAAAGGTTGTATGCTCTTTAGTACACTACTAACACCCTTGGAGGTGTTCAAGCTGCCCTCCCCACCATGGAGGTACCACCAGGCCTCCTGAGGAGCTAAAAATCAATGGGTTGTACAGCTTCACTCCCTATCTAGTAATAGTTTTTCAAGAGAAGTGAGAAAAATCTGTACACAGCCTTTACTTCTGTACACAATGTAATGTTACAGCTTCATAAATAGAAATGATTTCATAAGGCATTTTTCAGACCTTCTGGGAGTGAAAATATCAGGAAACACAATTTAAAAAAATTAAGAACAGTCTTGTTTATAGCATTGTCACAAAAGTATTTGACAACAAATATGACAATACTGTAGGTTTTGGAGTAAAAATAAATATTGCTCGTACTCAAAGCAAGCCCAGTTTGCAGCTTTAACCACAGGACAGGCTTTCCCTCTCCTCTCTGGTGAAGGATCCAATGTGGACATTGCTCTCCTCCCCACAACAGATTTGATTCTAATGTAATACAGATGGATACACAGTTTAATGAGCAGTCTGGTGCCTTCAGGAGACTGCTGTGATGAACAGCAGAGCCAAGACAGAGTATCTCTGCTGTTTCATGAGGTGTACCTCCTGACCCTCCATCTTCATCCTTGAGGAATTTCTCCATACCTCTACCTCTTGTACACACTCTGACCATTAAATTCCTGTCCTCAGTTCAGCTTTATATCTTTATCATCCACCTGTTTCGAGACTTAACTTAAAAGTTCAGACCTTCTTGGTCCCCAGAGTCTGATGAGAGGAGACCTGGAACAAGAATAGGATCAGGGAAAAGGAAAACCTTGGCACATACATGCCCTCCATGTTATATCCTACAACATCTGCAAGATCAAGACGTGAGCAAAAAAGTATTGATTGATTGCCTTGTGTGAGGCACCAGAGTAGGCTTGGGTAGACAGAAGAGGACTGGCAGTAAAAGAGGATTGCCAGTAAAAAACCAACCCTACAACCACACCACACACAAGTCTACTGTAGCATTTATTACTACTAATTATTAATGATGATGTGATTGGTGCTGCTATTAATCATTATGCTGTTGTTATTTTCATGTGAGAGATGCTTTAAGACCAGGATTGAGCACAGCAACAGGAGAAACACACAACTCCTGCTCATCAAATTGTATCACTGCCTGCCTTGGCCAGTTTCTGTGGAGGATGTTATGGCTCTCACCTTAAGTGGGCAGAAACCAAGGAGGCCAAGCAGAGCCCTTGAATGCAGTCTCTGAGTGCACATAATGCCATGGAAATGTTAAGAGTTTCCCAAGATACTCTTGGACCAAAGGAATAGACCTGGACTTTCTCTTAGACTCTATCCAAACGTTTTAAAATCTGCAGATTTTCAAAATGAGTGGTTCAGGTTTATGGTATTTATAATTAAATACGATGTGGAGAAAGTATCCCTTCTGATATCAAAAAAGCCTCACCAGAACTCACTTTCCAGACCCCTAATGAGAACAAAAGCAGTCCTCCAATACTGCCTTCAGCTATTGCCCCACCATCACCCTCTTGATGGAGTTTAAATGAATCCTCAGGGAATACCTTAAAATACTCTTACTTTGGGATAATTTTCACCTTGTTCTGGCAATGAAAGAATATTGTCCATCAGTTCTTAAAAGACATGGCTCTGAGCAACCTGCTCTGGTGGAAGATGTCCCTGGCCATGGAAGGGGGGTTGGAACTGGATGGTCTTTAGGGTCCCTTCCATCCCAAACCATTCCGTGATTCTGTGATGGTACAGCAGGTGTGCAGAGCACAGATTTTTTTTTTTTTTTTTTTTTTTTTTTCCCATCAACAGGAACGTGCTAGAAGAAGAATTGATACAATTTCTGTATCAGTGACAAAAAAAATGAAAGCAAATCTGAAAGTGGTAAATAATCTTGACAAATTTCCTTCAAACTTCACAGGAAATCATCTGTCAAATTAGGAATTAAATTCCCCCTAATTTGGTCTAGTTTTATGAAACTATTAGCTAAATTGGTTACAGCAAGTGATCACTTGGTTCCAAGGTTTTAACCCTACCAAGATCCAACATAAGAACCAAATACTGGGACAGATCTTTATCAGGTGGACCCCAGCTGAGAGATCAGCCCACAATATTTTCAGGAAAGCACCGAAGGCACCAACTGGCTGAAGTTATATTCTCATTATAAAGCTGTAATTAGACTTCACAACTGTCAATAAGATTACAGATTAACAGCATGCAACCATGTTATTGCCATCGAAATTCTTTATCAGTCTTAAAGTGGGGAGCATCACCATGAACAGTTGCTACAGCTTCCCATCACCCTTTGGAAACCAATGGATATACCAATCAAGTAAGGAAGCTGGCTGTCTGAAAACAGCTGCCAAGAAAATGATAATCAGTAACTGCAGTCCCAGCAGAGCTATGTCAACTAGATGGATTTGATGAAGTCTGCAGTCCTTTTCCACATTAAGTTATAATTATGTAGTGGTGGCTAAACCATGACAAATTATAATGTGGGTAATACTTAGGATCATTTCTATGAACAGTTCACGGGCCCGTGTCTGTGGATCTTTACATTTTTCTTTTTCAACACCTCTCACAGAAGGTTAAAGCCTGACACTTATGACCACCCAAGAGCTGGCATGTAGAAGGAAGAGTGGAAAAGGGAATATTCATGAGGACCAGTGTACTGACATCAAATAACTCCACCCAGCTGGGGTGCAAACTTGGGCACTGATCTCTTCTCTCTGTTGACCAGTGACAGGACCTGAGGGAATGGCTGGAGCTGTGTCAGGGGAGGTTTAGGCTGGATATTAGGAAAAGGTTCTCACCCAGAGGGTGGTTGGACACTGGAACAGGCTCCCCAGGACAGTGGTCACAGCACCACACCTGACAGAGTTCAAGGAGCATTTGGACAATGCTCTCAGGGTGGGATTGTTGGGGTGTCCAAGAAATTGGACTCTGATGATCGTAGTGGGTCCCTTCCAACTCAGGATATTCTGTGGTTCTATGTCCTTCCTAATCCAGAGAAACCTCTCCATCAGTGTGTGAACCTGTGTTCTGCTGAGCTGAGTCCCTGGGGAAGGCACAGGGAGCTGCTCCTCCACCTGAAGCTGAAGGCTGCCCTTGCCCAGCAGCTCCCAGCGGGAAGCTGCGCTCTCTGTCACACACTCGTGTCACACACACAGCTGCCACTGGCCATAGGCTGTTCCTCCAAGGCCCACAGCCACCAGCACGCCCAGGTGGGGACATTTCTCCTCACACTCATGCATTATGCATGGCTCCATCCCAGCCTGCTTCAAATGCATCACCTTCCAGTGCGGACATGACTTGGGCGTGGAAGTCGCTGCAATTCCCCAAAGCCACCCATGCTAACGTTATGAATGAAGCAGACGCCCAGCAGGGGTGAATTACTGTCCTGCCCACCCAAGGACTGGATCACAATCTACCTTTGCTCTAATCCCACTGTACCTGCAGGATGGGCAGGTAAAAACCAGTATTTCTAAATGTGTGCAGCAGCAGCAGCAGTTGATTCACTGCAAGGGAAGTAACAGTACCTTGACTGAGTGGGGCAAAGTCAAAGCTTCACCAAGAGTCTCTGCAGCTTCTTGGGATCCCCACCCAATTTGACACCAATTACAAATACTACATGATCAATTCAATGATACAGTTAGTTACAGGCTTGGTTGTTTAGTAATCAAAACTTTTGTTAACCTCATTGTTGTATCTGCACAATTTCAGTAAGAATATGCTCTGTATTTACTGAGGTTTCTCTCTGCATCTGTTACACTCACAGACACATTCCAGACTTTTCAGGGAGGAACCATAATTCCACTGACAACCAAGATGGCAAAATTATACAACTCCAGATTTGCACAAAACTGATATTCCAGGTTGAGACAGAGACAACATGAATAATAGATATTAAAGGAATCAATGAATCATCTTTAGTCTTCATTCTTCTGAATTTTAAATTTCCTCTATTTTATCTGGGACTGATCAAAGAATTTTGATGACAGAAATAATATTCTATGGCTATTTCATGTTTTCTGCAGGAACACTTTGGAATCATAAAGCACCACCCAAGGAAAAGAAAAAAAATATGCAAATACTGGTGGAAGCGAGGCAAGTGATTTATTTTAACTGCGTTGATTTTTTCAGACCTGGGATTTTTTTTCAAATCAGCATGGGACACATTGTGTCATTCAATTTTCATCAAATCTACCCCACTTTCAAAAAGGAAAGCACTAAAGGAGAGAAGCCCCACTATTACTATTAATTATTAACTAAACAACAGCAGCATGCCCTTCGTTATTCCCCTTTTTTAATTTATGAATTTTTTTTTTTCTGATAAAGAAAGGAAATACTCCATTTGGTTCTAAAAACAGGTGGTTCAGCAAACTGACTCAGCAAATCAATATTTTCATAAGAATCAGCAAAATATTGAGCATTTTTAAAGAAAAACCCAAACCCAAACCCCACCCTACAAGGAAGTTTATCTGCAAAGCTCAGATGAAAAGACCCTGAAGTTAGTTCATAACTCTCCTATATAAGCTGAATGGATCCCACAAACGTAGGGAAAACCCTTGCCTTTCATTTCGGTGTGGAAAGCCGGAGCTGCTGGAGCCTGGCATTTAACAGGTGCATCTGTTTACTTTCCAGCTACTCATCTTCCTTAAAAAAACTTCAGTTCCTAAATACAATTAGATGCTGAATTGAGATTGCAAAAATATCAAGCCCCCTAAAGACAAGAGTCTGAAAGGTCTTCCCATCCCCACCCCTCCCCAAAAAGCACTTTAGGAAGGTTTTCCAGCTTCTGTTACATCGAGCTGCGTTTATCAAACTATGTCTGCAAGCATCCTGGACCCTTTAATGAGATGATGCTATGGAGTAATCTCTCTCCCAGGGACCCTGCTGTGAGCATCAGCATCATGAACTGACTATTCAGCGTAAACATGCACCTTAAAATTAAAAAATACATCCAAACAAAGCCTGCCCGAAGCAGCCCCAGCCCGCCTGGCAGGATCAGCCGCTAGCTTTTCTCCCTCTAATCTGCCCACCGAGCAGCGTCACAGAGACTGTCTTTTATCAAAACAAAGGCTGGATGCTGGCGGGGAAGTGTGAAGCCGACTAAAAATGGCTGAAAAGCTGTCCAAGGCACCCGGGAAGGTGGCCAGCCCCACCCAGCGCAGACACCGACCCGCTCAAAATATGCTGAAAATCAGCCCAAAAGGGAGATGCCATTGTTCCCTTCGCCTACGCGGCAGCGAGACAACACCACCGCAATATTTTACCCCCGAACGAGTGCTCAGGAGCATAATGAAAGGGTTTTTTGGGTTTTTTTTTAAGCAATCCTAGAGCAAAGTAGGAAGCGGGGGGCCATCCCGCGGTGCCCCGGCGCTGTCGCCCTCCTTGCCGAAGCTGCGTTTTCTTTGTGTGACACAAGGCTAAGCCTGGCTCTGGGTGTGTCCGTGGGCAGGAGGCACCCAGGAGCCCAACGCCGCCACCTCCAACCCTCGCCAGCCCCAGCGGGCACCAATGCACCGTCACCCGGCTTCCCTAAAGCCCGAAAGGTAGGAAATCATGCCAGCGATATCCCGACGGAGAGAGTCGAGGATGAGGAATGACGCCGCTAACGGCAAGGGCGGATGCTTTGGGAATGAGCTGTAAGGTGGGAAGGGAGGACCTGTATCCTGGATGCTTTCAGGGTGAGACACCTGGGGATGGGAGAAAATGCATGCCAAGAACAGAAATAAGGGCTTTTAATCTTTCTTTCTTAAATTACCCCCAAAGAAAAGCTTCGCGGGGAGGGAGAGGAAACAGCATGCAAAGGCCCACAGGTGAACAATGCAAAAATGGATGGATCCTGCCTTTGCCTCCTCTGCCATGCAGTCCTCCTAGCATGCAACACTAGAATAGATATAATACCCTGACATTTCCAGTTGCTCCAAAGACAGTCCATCTTGGTGGAATCGGCACTGGCTTGCATCTCGGAGAGCTGAGGGATTGCCGGTCCTTTCGTCGGAGGCACTGCGTTACCAGTCAGGCATTCCCGAGCATGGGTGGGTTAGTGGGTATCGCTCCCGTCTCCCCGCTCGGCTCCGGACTGATGCTGTAAGCAGCACAGGCGGAGGGGGAGGGCATATTGTACGCGCTGCGGTCTCCACTGCAGCAAATCAGCAGTGTGATGTGGTTGCCCTAGGGAGCAGGCTCCTTTGAAAAGGGGATGCAGTCCCTTTTCAAATCAAAAGCTTGCGCTCGGGCGGCTTAGCCTCCTAAGCCATGGAAATGGTTAAGGCAACCTGATGGCAAAGAAATAAAACCAAATTGGGTGTGGGTAGAGGGGGGGGGTGATGAGGGGTGAGCAGTGTTTGCTATGTGTCTGTACGGTTGTGACTGCTCGTGTTCCAGAAATTTCTTGACAGTGATGGAATCTGGTGTTTTTTTCTTTTTTTCTTGTCCCCTTTTTTTTGGTTTGTTTTTGTTTTGATTTTGTGTTTTGGTTTGGTTTTTTTTGTTTTGTTTTGTTTTTTTTTGTGAAGGCCAAATTTCACACAACCCCTCCGGGTTTTGATGCCTCCCTCTCCTCTGCCCAGCTGGGTGGGGTCGGGGAGCAGGCAGGAAAAAAACAAGGTCAGGATCCAAGCCCTACACAGCAGCCCCTATTTTGCTACTTTTTTTTTTCAAAACCCTGCGGGCACGGGGTGACCCGTGTGGCCCCCCCGTGCCAAGCCCTGCCACACCAGGGTGCTGAGGAATCCCAGTTGCACCCAGGTTTGGGTGTGCAGGGAACAAATGCTGCCTCCTCTCGCTGCCCAAAATGCTGCATGAACCAGGATTTGAGGTGTAAGAGTCCAGGAATACAGGACAATTTGTGAAAGGCCCACTAATAGCTGAATTTTAACATGGGCCCCAACACTCCTGCACCAGCAGGACACGGCCTGTGCCTCAGTTTCCCCACCAATAAACTATTATGAATAGCCTTGCAGAGACATCATAACCATGCAATGGTCACACTTGGCAGACATTGGGAAACAAAACCCTTTGCCACTCAACCTGTTCACATTTTCAGATTTTGGGGTGGCTAGTATTATTAAGAAACTCCCCAAAAAGTCACCCCATTTCACTGGAGAGTGACCTGAGATACAGTGTACCAGACTATGTCCAGTCATTTTGGGCAGAATGACCCCAGCTGGGGACCTGTCAGCTCTGAAGCTGGATTTAAACCTTTAGATCGTGACAGTTCATTAAATAACTTCACTTTAGCTGTGTTTTACTGAATTTTGGTTTTTTATGTGGAAATAGACACCAACACAGACACAGTGGGTCATGTACCCATCAGCATGGGGAATAGAGTTTGAGCCCCTCTGCTCTTTTGGCTGCAAAAAGAAAAGATCTTTAATACCTGAGTTAAGAGATATCTCCTCCAACTGGGAGTAGTCACTTATCCTGCCCTCAGGTAACTCATCTTACAGAAGAAAGCCAAAATTTAAGGAGATAGTATTATTTTACTCTTTACCTAGGAAACTCTGCTGAGAATACAGAGGCCAACAGCTACTGTTCATGTTCCTAAACCATCCCTGAGATCCCCTAAAACACTTGCTTAGGCTTGAACCCAGCACCTTTATTCCCCTAATGGGGAAATAATTAACTAATTGGGGCAGAACTGGCTTCAACTGTCATTGTATACAGTAAGATTAAACCATCTACAATGTTACAAATCTGGGTTTTGTGTTCTCCCTGCCTTTGTTTAAAAAAAAAAAAAAAAAGGAAGAAAGAGTTCGGCAAGGGAGGATTTCTTAAGCATGGACTCATTGGTTTAGACCCTCTGCAAGAGCAGGAAATATCCCTATTGATACATTTTGCCCTGCAAACTCTTCACAGCTCTGCCATAGGGTTTCCAGCACCAAGCCATAATATGAAGTATTTACAAGCAGTGTGTATAAAACAGAGACATAATTCAAATAAAACTTCTACATCCTTGTCCCTGGAATAGCCACAGACACCCCAAACATAGTGCATAGGTGAAATTCATGGCTGCTGGGCACGTACCACCAGCAACACAGCAGTGAGAAGGTAAAATATCTCTGTTTGGTCTCGCTATAACCCACATTTTTCAGTCAAGTATAAAGGACAAATTCCCCTTGGACAGAAGAATGGTCCCTGTACATTTACTATTCCAATAATGATTTCTCCTTGCCTTTATTGTTGGTGAGAATTTTTCTTGCCTCAGACTTCAAGTATCCATTTCCTCTTCCAGGCTACCAAAATGAATCACACCATCAGGCTTCCTGTTTAAATTCTTACTCCCTTTAGGAAAAGTGTCTCTTCAGACCTGGCCCATGTGATTGGACTCTCCCACACTACTTCCAGAACTATTTTAATCCACAGGCACCAGAACCCATCGCTTTACCAGCAGTAACAAGAACACTGCATTTGTGTCAGAAACAGAACTGAACTGGAACAGTGAGATGAACACACTTAGAAAATGCACATGGGCTAAAAAGAGCTTCCAGTGTGCACTCACTTGTCCCAGGACCTGAGGCAGGTGGGGGACAGAAGCAACTCTGTGTGTGACTACAGAAATTGCACAAAATCTCAATCAGCGCTGAGTAGATCCAGGACTAAAATGGCCATTGATAAAAAATGCATTTCCACAATGAGATTTTAAAATATGCATTCAGTAAGTAGTGAGCCAGACGTAGGTCTAAGCACTTGACCATCAATCCTGCAGTTAAGGACTGGTTCTTTGCCACAGAGCTAAACCAGGACCACCAACTCAACCTCTACTGAGCAGGCTGGATGGCACAAATAAACATTGCACTGCCTGGATCTTAAAACAGTGAGACATGCACAGAGATCTTGGCACGAGCTGCAGGAAAGTTCAGTGGTGGAGGAGAGCTTTTCTGTGATCACAAATAGAAGCAGGATGAAAAGTAGTATGTGGAATTTGCTTCCCTTCAGAGCACTGTCCATTGGAAGCCTCCTACTGTGGATGTTACTGAAATTATTACAGATCTTAAGATGTGTTAGTGAGGTCACATGAAGCTCAGTGTTGATGGCACAGCCACAGGCCGAGGGGGCTCATCACCACTTGCCTGTGAGGTATCTCTGCTGGAGATACTGACCTGTGTATGTAGGATGTGGGTGGTAAGGACTCAGTAAAATAGTTACCCATGGGATCATTGCAGGAAACCACTGGCCAAGTGAACACAAAAGTAGGGTATTGCTGTCTGCCTCGTTTCTTGCCCTCCCTCCAACTCCAATAGAGATCACAGAATCACAGAATCATAGAAGGATTTGGGCTGGAAGGGACCTTAAAGGTCACCTAGTTCCAAACCCTTTGTCCATGGGCAGGGATGCCATCCACTAGACAAAGTTTCTCAAAGCCCCATCCAATCTGGCCTTGAACAATTCCAGGGATGGGGCACCCACATCTAGATGGCCAAATGGGTACAGACTGTAGCTCAGCAGAGGACAGGGGCACCCTGCCATGGTGTGTGGCCAGCAGGGTTGTGCTCCTTACAGGGACACAGGAAATCCTGCAGCAGGACGGGTGCTCCAGCCTTACCTTGCCTCCCTACAAAGGTCCTCCAGCTTCCACAGTGACCCAACCCACCTGTGCACCGCTGATGAGCTCTGATGAGGTCAGAGTTAGCAAAGTTTAAGGCTTTTTAGATAAATACACTTGAATGGACATAACTGTCCATAAGAGCTCAGTAACCCCCACTGTTCTACCACAGGAACTAAACTTCAGGGCTGTCCCTTAACAATCCTGCTGGAGGGCAGGGGTGGAAGTCAGCTGGTTTCAGTTGGTTTCAAAGATTATTTAATGATTAAAAATCCAAAGAGCTGAAACCACTGTTTGGAGTGCAGTGACTTTGAAGGCACTTTGGACCGATTGCGTTTTCCTGCATCACTCCGTGGGACACATTGAGGGCAGCGCCAGATCTGTGAAGTGGTGCTGAAAGATCCTGACACTTAGCACTTTAGGAGAGCAATAGCATTAAGGGAGATCATTGGGGTTTTTTTCTAAGCTAATTTGTTCTTAGCATTAGCAACAAAAATAGAGAGGATGCTATTTTAAAAGTTGCATTAATATGTCTCGAAGCTCTAAAGAGCAACGGGGAATTTTTGCCTGAGCACTCCAAGGAAGGGCAGCCAGCAATTACATTTTCATGAGGAGGCTGTCAATAGCAGAAGGATGGGCCAAATCCTGCCTCCTGCTCTCATCCTTTTCACTGTCTTGGGCTCATTCTTGCATATTTTCTGGTCTGCAGAGTCGCTCAGAGGCAGCTCAAAAGGCAAGGCCGTGAGCTGGGAGATGCTGATAGCTATTTCAGGTCCATCACTTCTCACAGTACAGGAAACACATCGGCAGCTCTGTCCTTGCTGTCTTTTGCCCCAGGTCTTTGCTACTTTCTCTTGGAAGATGTAATGCAGGGATGAATTACCTTTTTCCTCAGGTCTTCAGACCACAAAAGGAATCAATAAGCTGGTGAAAAAGACAATATGGTCTTAAACTGGCACAATTAAAGTCTGAAGCTGAACAATCTCAATAAAAGAAGCCCCATGTCCTGGCATGTCACATAATGTTCCAGCCTCCCTGTGATTTCTTTTTAAGTCTTGAAATGCCTGGATTTATAGGGGGTTTTTTTAATCATCAGTCAAAATATTTGGGTTGTTCACAAGGACAAGAAGTGTGATTTTGAGATGTGCTAAGCTTCTGCTCTGCTGTCTCTGTTTCACTTTCTGCTCAGCAAAACTATTCTTCATATCCATCTTTGCTCAAAGGCTGAGATTATAGATGTATTTATCTATATACAGATATATATGGATATATCTAATCACAGAAGTGTGAATTGGAAGGGATCATCCAGTTCCCAACCCCTGCCATGGACAGGGACATCTTCCACTAGACCAGGTTGGTCAGAGCCCCATCCAACCTGGCCTTGAACCTGCCCTCCCCTTTAGGCACTGGAAGATGCTCTGAGGTCTCCCCTTCTCTTCTCCAGGTTCGAGAGTCCCAGCTATTTAAGAGGTCTGTAAAATTACCATATATAACTGTATAATAACCATATGTAACTGTATAATAAAACCTTATTACCATAAGAGTTTTGGCAACAACCCAGTGACACGAGCCAAATGAATGGGTGAGAGACCCAGGTGAGACAAGCTTGGTGCTTGCTTCCTTCCCTGGGAATGAGGAGACCTTTCCTCAAATCCTAGTAAATGAGCCCTTTGGGGGGAACTCCTTAGATTCAACATTATTGTTAAGCAACAATTTTGGGTTTTGAGCTCTGATGTTCCTCAGTGAACACGGCACAAACCTTCTTCAGCAGCCATCCCAGAGATGGCCAGGACTCCTGTGGTGCCATTTGAGCTTCCTGATTACTGCAGGCAGCAGCACAACTAACACATAACAATCAGTTTTGATTTATTCCTTGTTCTTCAGAGGTGGATAATTTCTCTTGGTTCTTTAATGTTATTTTTGAACTGTGAGGTTCATAGAAATAAAGGCTCTATTCCTGCCATTGACCTAGAAAAGTCCTTTGATTCTTTCCAGTGGGACTACTTTCTTCAGTTGCTGGGAACCTTAAAATCATGAGTTTCTCTCCTCTGGGGGAGGTAGTTGCTACATCTTCATTCTTTCTTTAAGATTTGATCTGTAAAGCTGAAGAGACCCTAAAACTCTGTCTGACCTCCTGCACTCCCCCATTACAAAGGGAAGTGCTTGCAGCTTATTCCTATTTTCATGCCTTCTGTTTTTAAGCCTGTGCTGTGAAATTTTTCTCTCTTACAGAATTGCTGGTGCTGCAGCTGGCATTATTAATTCCATTTCATTAACTGATCTTCCTAATGTACTGGAAGACAAAAGAGAAGACAGTCCTGAGACCACAGCATGGCTGAGCCTCAGGAGATCTCTGTTCAGTCCCCACATCTGCCACAGGCTTCCTACATGACCTTGGGAATCATCTCTCTGAGGTCTCTGGGTCTGCTTGGTCTATTTAAATTTGGGGCATCATCTGCTTTTTGAGCTTTGTTTCTGCAGCACCCAGGCACAACATCTGCAGCTCTAACAAAGGAGCTTTGCTCATTTTTGCAACACAACTTGCAAGGCTGGTGTTACTGGCTGCCATTCTTGGACCAGGGGAGATCAAGCAAGGTTGTAAAGATGAATTTGGATAGCACTGCTCTTGGAAATGGTGAAATCCTGCCTGGTGTTGTGTAAGGGGGACAGAGGACTCTCCTCTTTGGCCAAGCATGCCCCAAAGAGATGATGATGATGATGATGATGATGACTAATTTTTAGCAAATTCTTGAAGCAAGGTCTAGTTCCCAGTGCCTGAGCTGGGGAAATGAGGCTGTGCCACATGGCAGTGCCACAAGCCACCAGGGAGAGGTCCTGCCCTGCCCTTTGCTCCTCTGCACATCCAGGTCCTGAGCTCAGGCAGCTCTAGTGAACCCCCCAGGGAAAATGTTCCCACAAAAGTGCCAAAGCTTTGTTTCCAGCTTGCAAGGCCACCCTTTGCTCCTGCTCTGCTGGGACCAGACCCAAGTTTTGAATCTCCAGGTGCTGATTCAGAGGCTGGGATGCTCTGCCCAAGTGCAAAATGCAACTACAAATTTTGCAAATGTGACTGCAAATTAAACCAACAGCCTGCAGGCAGAGGCTCAGGAGACTGAGGCTACATTTGCAGCAGTGCCACAAGGCCTTAATTCGGGTTGGGATGCTCATAAGCAGCCAGGGGTGCTTGAGAATGAGCTGTGGTTTGCAGCATTTCTGCTGGCTTCACTGCTCCTGTACCTGGCACTCCTGCTGCCAGCCCAATTCAGGCCAGGGGAGAGGGTGCAGAATGACTTGATATAAATCAAGCTGCTTTCCCCAGCTCCAGATGCTCCCAAAAAATAATTTTCTTTAGGGAAGGGTGCTACCCAGAAGGGCCTGAGCTTCTCACCATGCTGAACAGCTGCTTCCAGCAAGTCACCATGGGCATCTTTGCATCCCCCACCCCGCCCTGCAGGGAGGATGAAAAGCATTAGTGATGGAGGTATGTGGATACTGTGGCCATGCACCGGCTTGGGCCGGCACACAATTGTCATGGCAACCCCAGCTTTCCCTGGAAAACAGCAACAGATCACTGACACACTGCTGGATTCAGCAGCCACACCGCCTGCTCCGTGGAGGAGAGACACCTGGGTACCAAGATGCTCTCTGCAAAGGGACAGCTCCAGTCATACCCAGCCTGGGAAGCTGGCTGTTAACATGGGAAAATCCTGGCTGAGAAATGGAGGACAGGTCGGACAGGGGGAGGTAAAGAAGCAGCTGCTCCTGTCCTGAGCAAACACTGCCTACAGTCCTTGCAAAAGCAATGGAGGAGGCAGTGTGGCTGCTTATTGCAGCAATGCCAACACTGCTGCATGGCACAAAGTGGGGGAAAAGAACCCAAAAGGAGCAATGAAGGACATAAAATACTGGTGTATAAGGCAGGGGTGTCAGTGCAAGGCTGTGAGAAGGGGAAAGCAAGGAGAGAATAGGGCAGGGCTCTGTTGAGACTCTGTGTAGGCACTGGCTGGAGAAATGCTTTGGATGGCAAAGCAGCACTCTGAGTTTTAAATGCTATTATGGGCCTCTAGGGCAATTAGAAGAATTAGATCAGGAAATGATGTGCCCGAAGTGTTGGCTGAGAAGTGGTCAGAGTTGTGTTTGCTGGGGAAATGAACAGGGAAAATGGTTTTGTGTGGCATTTTAGGACATCGGTTGGAAGTCAAGCAACACAGAAAAGCAGAAATGGTTTGAGTAGTGGGGGGCTGGCCCTGCCCCAGCACATCCCCTCACATGGGGGAGAGGGAAGAGGACAGGACAGATCATATGTATATATCTTACAGAAGATACCATAAGCAAGGTCAAGCAAGCTTCCAGCATCCAATCAACAGAATATGCCATGAAAATCCACACCCTGGAGCCAGCTCATTAGCAACTTAAGATCAGTCATCCCTAAAACTAGTACTCTTATGCAAACAGATGCAAAAGGAGGAAAACGAGAAGAAAAAAATGCAGGACCGAGTTGAATCCACTGAATTTGTGGAAATGGGTTTCTCTCTGAAGAACAGATCCTATCTCTGAGCACTTGAATATCATATAACCTCGCTCCCTCTCTGCACACGATGAGAGAGTCCTGATTTGGATGCTGACATCAAGTATCTGAGAAAAGACAATTTAATTTCCCATTTTCAAGGCCAAAGGATTAAAGATAGATCAGCAAAACTATTTCACATTTAGAAAAACCAAACGAAAAAGCCTGAGGAATTCAGATTTACCCAACGATATTGTTAAACACCATAAGCCACATTTTCCTGATTGCTTCTGCAAAAAGGACTGATAGCTCTCTATCCTGGGATGAGTGTGAGTAAAATAGAAGGTATAGGGTGAATTTGAATACCTATATGAAAAAATAGAACTATTTTTCCATATTTATCAATTAATAAGTAGCTTGAAAGTCCACTGGACAAAACTGAAAAAGGGAAGGTGTTTTCCTTATTGACAGCACATTTAACCACTGTGCTGCAATAATAGCATGTGGATATGGTAGAAGCATCAGGAATTTCAGGGTAACTGTGCAGATTTGCAGAGATCCAGAAATAGCTGTTATCCCAGAGCACTGCACATAAGCAGCGTGAGGTGGAAGGATAGCATACTACATTTTCTGCATGAATAGTGAATTCCTTTGCAACAGGTTTGGCTTTTGCAGAAATGGGTGATTTCCAAAGAGAACAGTAAAATAGGTCTGGGCAAGCATCGCAAAAGGTCTGCTGGGATTTCAGAACTGCTTTCCTTAAGTGTTTCCCTCCTTGCAAATATTTAAGTACGTGGGGCTTTGATGAAACTCCCTGAGACAGGTACCACCAAATGCCTCATTGTGTTATATCAGTTAGTTCATTCTTAATAAATCCACCGGGGGATCCTAAGCACCATATCCCTGTGTCCCATCTGAGGTTCTTGAATTTCAAATGCCAGTACTTAAAATTAATGTCATGCAGATGAATCAGAGATAAACCATTATGGCATGACATTAATTTCAAATTATTATAAATTCAAGAAAACCACAATCTTTTTTTGGTTTGCAAACCAAAAAACCCAATTGTCATATTTTGTTTTGGATGAACCTCCTCTTTCACAGGTGCAGGAGATGTGACCAGCTCTTGCTGAATTCTGGGCAGGACTCTGAGTCCTGCTGGTCCTCAGCACCTGTGGGGCTGGGCTTTGGAAACCTCAGCCTCTGAGTACCCCCAGCTTGAAGCTGAGGGATGACAGCCCTCAAGATTAGGATGATTAGTACTGGGGGCCAGAAGAGCCCCCTTCATTTTGGAAGCAGCAGCAGCTCTTACCTTTTCCAAAACACTTTCTTTTTAACTGGGTTTTTTCTTTTCCTCATTCTTTTCCCAGACTGCCTGACATTTAAAGTGATCAAAGTTCCCTGTGAACTACAGCTTCTAAATTTCAGATAAATATAGCCACGCTGCTCTGCATTTGTTTGTTTTTCTCAGGTTGCAAACCTGCAGCAGAGACCTACTTAACTCTGGAGCAGGGGGAGCTGCTGGTTTGTCACCACGTGTTCAGCAGCCGGGAGGGAGCAGAGCCCTCCCTCTGTGCAGGATGTGGCTCTGCAATGCTCCCAACACAGGGTCCAGTCCTGCTCTGGCAGCTGGGAGCAAACCTACCAGCAGCCCCTCATTGGCTGGAGGAGCCAGAGCAGCCCTGGAGTGGGCAGAAGGGAGACGGAGATGTGATGCAGGGAGACAGACTGCATGGAGGGGAGGATGGAGATGGCCGTGGCTGGGCGCGGTGACATGTCCAGCCCACGCAGGGGGACAACACTGAGCCCTTTGGGACATGGGGAAGCTCTGTGGGCTCTGGGGTATGGATGGAATCACGTGAATCACAGGAAGGTCCTGCCCCTGCCCTCACCCACACACACACAACCACTCAGCCCGGTACAATTTATTTTGGCCTCTCCATTAGCTGGGAAGTAAACGTGGCAATTACTTTGTACGTCCAAAGTGTCAGAACCCTTTGGCTCATTTCCCTGAAGATAAATAATTAATGAAGGGCTCTGATTAGTGTGAATCTTGTGGAATCATCAGACAGCATGGAGTGACATTTACTTCTTGATGCCTGAGACAGGGCTTTGTTAAGAGGCCAAGGATGGGATGGGGCTTCCATCCTTTCCTGCAGCTGAAAGGGCACAGCCTGGGGTTTGTTCTGTAAAGAAGGTGTCTGCCCTGCTTTGTGCTTGGGCTGCCACAGACACGAGCAGCCTTCAAAATGTGAATGCCTTGCAAGTGATGGAAGATAAAATACACTTCATTTCCATGCAGGAAAGACACCCTGCAAACGTAGCACTCAGCAACTCGTTTCCCTCAGTGTTTCATCAGAGTCACCACATCTAAGAGGGTTTTTTCCCCTCTTGCTGACAAACAGGAGACAACTAGAAAATACCAGGTGTCTATCTGCCAGAGGTGAGCCTCAGATCCTGCAAACTCAGCCACCACAGCAGGGTCTGGCTCCCAAAGCAGGATCTGGCTCCTAAGGCAGTGAGATTCCAGCTTGGCATTGGGTGGCAGAGCAAGCTGGTATCCCTGCAGGGTGAGAGCCCTTCTAATAAGAGGCTGCTGCATGGGAGGTGTAGGAAGAGCTGGTGGCTGTCACTTCAAGTCCATTTTCTCCTACAATTTCTTTCTTTCTGAATCAATTCCCCATACAAAACACACCAGCCACCCAAATAGCTGTACCAAGCTATGACATTCAGGTCTGTGTGAGCTGCTGCCCTTTCCCCAGCCCTCTCTCATTTTTCCAGCAAACTGCAAATAATCTGCTTTTTTACCATGATCCAGGGAGGAGAGGGGCTGCCCAAAGAACACATGGAGCTATTACATATGCAAATTTGGTGTCTTTGGGGTCCTGAAATGCAGAGGAAGGTACAATCTTCACCTCTCCAGGGAGGAGACGAAAGTAAAGCAAGGAGTTTACATAAAAGCCAAACTCTTCCGATCCCAAATGCCACAGCCAGAGTGACACCAGCTCCAAAAGCCACTGTCTCTGCCCTGTGTCATGCACTTCACCTCTGAGCAGCACATTCACATGCTTAGGGATGATACTTCCAAACCTCTGCATCACCACCAGTCAGACACCTCAAAAAGCTGCCTCTCCCTAAGGGGTTTTCCTCCTCACACAGAGTTTTGTAAAAACAAGAGGTAAAGGACTCCTTGCAAGGAAAAGCAAATAGTTTGGAAATCATGTACTTTAAGTCTATGCCTGGTTCTGCCTCATCCAACATGTGTTTCCATGGAAGCAGAGGAGGAAACGGGCAGCCTGTGGCTGCAAATCACAGCAATCTCACTGCCTGCTCACGAGTCTGAAGAGACAAATGGATCATTAAAAATAAAACTGAATTTTTAAACATCCCTTTTGATAGTAGATAGCTGGTATTTAATGCTGCAACATTCTCTTTAGGGACAGGGGTTCAAGCACATCACAGCTGAATGAAACCAAACTTGGGCTCATTCTCAGAGGAAACAGAGTATGCACCAAATAAAATGATTTTTGTTCTTTTGTTGGTCACACTGGTGTAGTGATTGTATGAGCACAGAGAATGGCAGCACAGCACACAAAGGCATTTATATAAACGGATTAAAAACATGTTTTCAGCATGGTTTGGAGGAGTCAGGGAGACCAAACCAAGGATGGTTTAGGAAATACAGATTGTTAAGGAAAAGGAAAGATTTATCTGTTGATCAAACCTGGTTCTGATCTCAGGAGTGAGTCTCCTGAAGTCAGCCTGTTAGTCAGTCACTTGTCTTATCAACATGTCCTTTGAGCATAAACTTATTTCTGTCTATAACCATGATGTTTTCCTGGCCTTACATGAGCATCTTGAGGCATCACCACATCCAAAGAAAACACACAGTTCCTAACAGTTCGCAAGCCAGTTTCAAATACATCTTGCTGCTGAGCCAGGCAGATTTCACTGGGAGTAATTACCATTTATCCCCAAGTAAGAGCTGCCTCTTAGCCAAAATGAGGCACTTGGTGACTTGAACGTAGCTGCTCTTGATCTGGATCTACCTGGTGGCCTTGTGCCAGCTCCCAGCAAGGCACCACGGCTGATCTGCGTGCAGCCATTACAGGATCAAATGCAAAATGTCCTTCCTGCATTTACTCCCCTCAGAAAAACATATATCTCTTTTACAGCAGCCTGCCGTGTCCCAAAAGGCTGCAGAATCTCTCACCAGTAGGTTTGGGTTTTTTTCCTTTCTTGACTATCAGGCAAAAATTAGGCATGCTTAGAAAAACTGCCAATTAGAAAACAGAGTTGCAGACTCCAGTGAGTAAAAAATCCTCAGTTTTTTAGTGTTTGGAAGATTTCCTCCCCACAGCTCTGTGTGCAATGGATTTGGAGCTGTTCTCCGTAGCTGCCTGAATGCTGAATTTCTGAATACTGTGGTCAATACTGTATTGAATAACAATACCTATGATCTAATGACAGCTCTGTGTGCATCTAGGACTTAAGTTTAGTAGATTGTTTTCAGGCAGAGAACAGCAAAAATTGAAAGAATAGGTCAAATCCATTTGAGTTTCTTAGAAACCACATCTAAACAGGGAAATAAGAGAGATGAAAATAAATCTACTGGGGAAAATGAATAGATTGAGCTTGTACCAGGACTGGCCCTATTTCCAGAGCCTGAAAAGGTCTCAGACAACTCAATACCAGCAAATCCCAGTGAGCTAATGGGAGTACTGCAAAAGGTATCCTTCTTCCTTTAGAAGCCTGAGAACACATTGCTGAAAGGGAGGGTGCACTGGGTTGGTTTTCATCTCTGGCTGGAGCTTAGTATTCTTCATCTCACCAGTGAAAATTGCCTGGCAGTACTGGCTGGTGCCATGAGCTGTGATAGTCTGGGATTTTTCCTTTTTTTTCAAAAATATGGATGCCAAATCATTATAATGATTTGTGCATTATTATAATTTGATGAAACTATAATAGTGATTTGTGGCTTGTTTCTACCTATGCTATTGATAAGTGAGCCATTGAGTGTCCACTGGGCACAAAGGCCTGAAGGTGAAAGGCTCCTGTATCCTCTTCCTGACTCCAAGCTCATGAGGACATTCTTGGGAGTGCTGAAATCGGAGTTGAATGGGGCTTTGAGCAACCTGGTCAAGTGGGAGGTGTCCCTGGCCATGGCAGGGGGGTTGGAACTGTAAGATCTTTGAGGTCCCTTCCAAACCCAGCTATTCTGTGATTCTAGGATTCTGTGAAAAGGTTCTGCAAGTTTTAAAAACACGTAACTTGGCAAAGGAAGAACAGCGCAACTAAATTCCTGGACCAAAGTAGGAAGGAACTGAAAGGTGAGCAGAAAACTGGTGCAGATATCAGAAAAGCATTTTCCTCTAGACAGCCTGAGATACTGATCTGCAGTCACACAGCAGCACAGGCTGGACAGGAAGCATCATCAGAAACTGGCTGAGGGAAAGGGAGAAACATGTCAATAAAAGCAAGCCATGTGTCAAAGGGAGGAGGAGGAAGGAAGAGGCCAGCAGGACGGCCAGTGCTGGAGCCATGGATGTTTACCTCGTGCTGTGTATCAGTGACCTTGAGGGTGATGCCATTATCTAATGATGCCAAATTGTAGGAGGCACAGAACAAATTAATTACAAATGGGAGATTAGCCTTACGGTCTGATAAGCAGCTCACGGAGTTCAATGGAGAGAAGTTTTAATGAGATTAAGTGACAAAGCCATCACTTAGAAGGAAGCATTAAACAGACTACAGACAAGGAGAAAGAACTGGGGGCGAAGGCAGAGAACTATTAAAACCATCTGTGTTATTAAAAGAGGAGTAAACAAGGCCTGTGCCTCTCAGGGAGAAATGGGGATGATAGTAAGGCGTGCTGGCACCGCCGGTGGGAACTGTTCCCGTGAACGTATTGTATGAAGCATCTGAGTCAGACTCGGGGATATTGATGGGAAACCCAGCACAAACTTGGGATTAACACCAGCAGCAAAGCACTGTCTGGCTTGGTATGAATAACTGCAAGCAAGAGCCTTGAGGAGAGGTCCAGGATGAGTAGGATATGGCAAAGGGTTGGAGCTGGCTTGATGGAGAAGAGCTCTGCTTTGGCCCAAGAGCAAAAAGAGGAGGGCACTGGATGGTAGCAATCAAGGAAAGAAACTGGCCAGCAGTTAATATGTCAGGCTCTTAAATAATAATAGCTACTGCTAATGATGAATAATTAAAGCAGACCACTTGGTCCTCCGGCCCTTGCGTATTTCCATTCCTCTAATGCACGGCAGAAGTATCATTTATAGTACATGGCAGGAGGAGTCTTGTGATCACAGGGACTGGCTCTGCTTCATCTCCTACCAAACCCACTGCATCCTTCTCCGTGAGCTATATTTAAAGCTGAGTTCAAATGAAATGGGAATGGGAGCAGCTTTGAATCAGACTGATCAGAGACCTGGAGTGTGGGGATTGCAGATAATGTCTCATGTTCACGTTAGTTACAAGCAATGGGCCAAAACAGTTCCTGAAAAGGAGGAGACACATCTCTTCAGACTTCTGTATGGCTGTGTTACAAAGCAAATGTTAGCCGCGTTTCCTCATCCTTCCTCTCTGAGATGGGACAGGTGCTGGTGGGGTACACGGGGCTGACTGGCATTGTCAGGTGTGTAGTGACTCACTAACACATGAGTTTGACAATTCTCACCTTTCAAATGCATCTAAGTAGGGAAAAGGTTTGGGAACAAAGCAGAGCAGGCCCCTCGCTTGTCTCCCCTCTTCCTCACCCTTCTACCCACCACTTCACCCAGAGGGTAACACCATTGTGAGGGGACTGAAACAAAAAGGAGCAGGCACCAGGCAAAGCAGGGCTGACCCCCCAGACAACACAAAATGGTGGCAATTCTGCATTTAATAGTTCTCCTCACACTGAAATTCGTCCTGCAAGCTCTCCAAGGAAAGGACCTTACTGCTTGCTCTTTTCTTGGCTAGCAAAAGATCCTGATCTTGACTGGGTCTCCAGGCACTACATCTAAAATAAGATCTAAAAACAATAATCAGCCCAGAGCTTTCTTTTCCTGAGAAATCAGGGAGCAATTTGTGCATGTTAAGAAACATATCCAGCAGTGCGGCCTTTCAAAGTCATCTGCTATTCCCTTGACTTCTCTTGCAATGCAGATTATCCAACTGCAGATCCCTGGGTGCTCTCTGGTACACAATTCCAGTAAATATTTACATCCCCTCTCTTCCTATTTTGGGTTAGAATATGCTAAAAGGATGCATAGGGAATGCCTCAGCATTTTACAGACTCTTCACTTTGGTCAGCAAAAGTGAGATCCTTTGGGGATGACAGCTGAAAGTGTGTTGCAATCTCACCTTTCTGGAAAGATTCAAACCCCTACAGTTAAATCTGCTTTTAAAAACTGCACAAAACCCAAGTGTGTGGCAGAAGCTTCTTTGGAGACTTGATTTTTCAAATCCGTTTCCCTTCGGGGGGGTTACCTGAGATAAGACAACAGAGACAGACTCTCACACCTGGGTGGACCTGGATGTGAGACCCCAAGGAAACCCAAGCAGAGGTTTGGGTGGGCTGTGTGTCCTTCTGATGGCCCTGGGCAATGGGGACCAGGACCTCGGGGTTCACCACGGCACAACCCAGCAGGGACATCTATAGAGATAAACCCCAACAGTCACAATCACGGAATGCTGGAAGTGGATGGGATGGTTTTACCCTTGGGTCTGCTGGGGAAGGCACAGGGGCTTGATCTGCTTTTGGCTACAGAAACAGGAAGCAGCATTGGAGCACTGGACTCTGCAGGAGCCCAAAGAAATCAAGAATATGGTATTTGGATGCAGCTGCTGAGCACAGCTGGACATGCTGATGTTGGGTTTGCAAAAGCCCAGGCAGTTCCTGCTGCATGTGTCCCTGCTGCACGACTGTGCCCTTGCTTTCTCTGCAAAACCTCCACTTAGCAGCACTGGAAACTCTCTCCTGAGCAAGCAGGGAGCAAGCAGGAGATGGCTTAGGTAGAGGGTTATACAGACAGGTATGACATGGGTCTATGCCTGATTCAATTCCACAAATAGAATCTGCAGCTCTGAACTCCAGCCTTGCCCACAGGGCAGAAACAAAGCTCTCATCTGAATAAATCCTGAAAATCTCATCTGCCAGCATCTCCAAACAAGTGCAACAACAACAGGAGCTGCAGCCAAGTGCTCTGAATATTTCCTTGCAGAATACCCAGGAGAGCAGAGCTATATGTAACAGAGATATTTACACAGTGTTTGAGACAACATTTCTACTCTTAGCAGACACAGAGGTGCCAGGAAATGATTCTACTCCCTAGGCAGGATTCAAACCACAGCACTGCCAGGCCTGTGAGGCCATGGTTATCACATTGATCTTTTCAACCCCCCTCCATGCAGCATCAGCATGAGCTAAGTGACCACTGCTCATCCAGACACTCCTCTTAGCTGCTGCTGTGGGGTTGTACTGCAGTGAACACTGCAAAGGCAATGCTCCTGCTCAGACTGTCCCTGAGAAGTGCCAGATCCCAGCCATGCTAAGGAATAGGCTTCAGTTCCCTCCCCTCCTTCACATGTAGTGGTGTAATGCAGAACAGTTTGATGAGCCATTGTTGGCCTCCTTCTGTGGGATTTGAAGTGGAGGGAAGAGGGGGAATAGCTGCAGACAGCTGCCCAGATTGGTCAGGAAAAGGGGCTCTCACCTGGAGAGGAAGCACTGAGGGAAGGCACTGATTTAACTTAACAAGGAGTGCAGGGACAGAAGGAAGCAAGACTCCTTTAAAAGGGGTAAGAGATGGCATGTTCCCCAGACAGATGTGTCTGACAAAGGTTAATCTTTCAGTCTGCATGGCTCTACATGCTCTACGTGTTGATCCATCAATGCCTCTGACCCTAAGCAGAGGCCTGCTGGCCATTCCCTGCTCTTTGCAATGCCTCCCCTCAAAGGGAAGGTCTCACATCCCAAACTGAGCTAACCTGGACCCACAAACATCACCAAAGACACCCCGGTGTGCACAGCCAAAACATCCACTCTCTCCTTTACCAAAGGCTTGCACCTGGCAGCCGCTGGCACTTCGGGGGTGGGATCACTGCCCGACTCCCTGTGAGCTCTGTGACAGCGGGACATTTGGCTAACACATCCTTCAGCATTTTTCCTCCAGCACCCTCATTTATTTCCTTTTGCAATGTCATTTTGCCCAGCCAGCTCAATGAATAATTCAGCAACATTAAGCACATGCCAAAGCCGTTTCGGCTCTTAGTAGGATCAGTTCTTTGGTCTATTTCTCCATTTAAACTTCATTCCAACATAATCTCCCCTTCATTGCCGCTGGAAGAGCAAGATCTATAAGTAAAAAGCACACTGCCATAGTTATA
The DNA here is from genome assembly GCF_000738735.6 of Corvus cornix cornix. NCBI lineage: Eukaryota > Metazoa > Chordata > Aves > Passeriformes > Corvidae > Corvus > Corvus cornix. The sequence continues at coordinate 4,924,394 of NC_046335.1, forward strand.
TGGAAATATAACTATATATATGGAAATTCCCTCTTTGATAGGAATGGTGTGCTGCTAATCATTCTGCTGGATGCCTTGCTGCTTCTGCTAATGATGGAAAACCCCACTATTTTCTTTACAGACATGGATGTAGGGCTCAATAACCACGCAATAAGGATGATCTCACAAACCAGAATTCAGAAAAAACCTGAGGTCATTTCCCAGTTTTGTTGTGTGTTCCTGATGTTGTTGCAGTGAAAGCAATTCATCACACCCAGGAAATCAATTACTCAATCATACAACAAATTAGCCAATACCAGTCCTTTTTCAGCAGCTTTTCAAGACAAAAGGGTGTGCACGTGTAGTGGGGTCAGTGTGTGATATCCAGCTGCAATAATTGTCTGTGCACATGAAAGGTAAGGTGAGTGCTCATTTCAGAAGGCACAACTGCTACTATAGCTTTTATTAAATCCCACTCATTTTGTCACTCCCTGGTTGGAGCAATAAGCCTTTCACTTTCAGCTAAGAGTGAAACATGGCCCCGTTTTTCCAGCAGCAACAGCAGCAGCAAAGCTCCAGTGCAGGAAACCCAGAAAATCAGGGAAGACAGCCTGTTCTCTCACTTTGGGAAGTAACTTCCAATTCTTTGGAACAACAATTCTTTGCACTTAACCTAAGCAAGTAAGCACAGCTGCTCCTGTTTCAGTGTTTCAATGCTACATTAGCTGACAAAGTAACCTTCAGAAATCCTGACTATTAATCTCTGCTGGCTTTTCTGCAGGCTCCCCTACCTCTTTTGTTGCTCAGATACAGACCTTGTTTTGTTGATGCTATCAGCATTTCATGAGGATGTATGCAGGGACCCCCCACACGCTCCTCTGTAAGGAACTGTCTCTATTTCTAAAAGAGAGCAGAAAAGCCTGTCTGTGCAATGCCTGCCTCTGCCAACAGCACACACTGAGTGAGCAGAGATCCTGGGCTGCTTTTTTGTGAGTTGCTCAGAAAACAGTGTCTCTGGGATTGTCAGAGGCTGGATTTTGGTCTCACACCACTGTGGATCCCAAGTAGCACCAAGCAAGGTAGAAAGCTTGTACCAGCCAGGCCATGGTGGTACCAGGCCCTGGAAATCTGACTTCCTTTCATCCCTTGAATTTCACAGTCTCAGTGCACCTTCTATTCAAAAGATAAGAAGCTATTTAAAAAAATACATTTTTCTCATTTGAATGAAATATGCTGCTCTCATCCCAGATGGATGATGTAGCAATATCAAAAGCTGTTTCCCCTGGCAAATTATTCTTTAGGATCCAGTTTGAAAAAGGATAGTCTTTACTGAGAGTCCTACTTTACCTGGCAATCTGGATAGTCAAATGACAAATCCTTAAGGCAAGCTCCATTTGCTGCCTTGGAAGCCTTATTTCTCCCTTTCTAAGACACGGATTTTTGCAAAGGTAATACTGATTATCTGTGTCCTTTTAGTGCCTCTCAAGTTACCCCAGCTTACAAGACTCCTGAAGTCACCTCTCACTGTAGTTTGCACTTTCATGAACCAAGTTGTGGATTATTTTGATATGAACTGGGAGAAATCTTGTACATCTTTTCCAGTGATGTGGGAGAGTTGCAGGAAAATATTGGAGGATTGGCAGCACCCAGATGGACATAATCAGTTCCCAGGTTACAGGAGACTCTGCAGAGTCAGGAAGCTGCACTCGTGAAGCAAACTCCAACACCAGCCAAAATCTTTGGAAGAGATCATTGATTCCATATAAAATCTTGTGGCACCAGCTGGGAAAGGGTTTCTCTGAGCAAGGGATATCAAAGGGTTTTCAGTGCACAGACCGAAAGAGTGAGTCAAGTAGAAGCTGCAAGGAAGATGAACCCCAAAAACAGAGGCTCTGGCACCAAAGCAACCCAATTGGCAGGACTTTTTTCCCACAACAGATCCACTGCTGTGTAAGGTAGCTGCAAATCAGTCATGTTTTTTGTCTTCTAAGCCCTGAATATGCAGGAAACAATCACTCAGTCATCTTGAGTGGAGCAACACCTATTTCAGAAGCACAAGGAGCTTTGTATACCAGATTTTCACAAATGAGGCTCAGCTGGAGCCTCCCAGCCCCAGAGCACATGTGAAACTGGTCATCACCACAGAAAAGACAAACCTTCACCTTCATTTCTACAGCTGGTTTAAGCAACCCTGACATCCTCAAATATCCCCACCACAGGCAGGTTTGCATCTGGCAGACCTGTGGTGGGGGCAGAAGATTATTGGCATCCAAACCAACCTGTCTTCTTGTGGCATTAGGGTTTTTTTCCATACTTGTTTGTATTCCTCACACACAAATGAAACACCAGAATGACCTCTCACTGCTACAGTTCTCATGAAACCACTGAGCTGCTCTCAGAGCCAGAGGGGGAAGAGGATATTTATGATATCTCTGTGAAAGAAAATAGCAGACTAAATTGCCCAGGTTGGGTAAAGGTCAAGAGAGTTAGAAAAAACTATACTGCAGAGGAATACAACAAATAAAAGTGGTAACCAAGGTAAGATTAAGAGCCGAAGTGACAAGAACAAGAGATGCTTCCTTCAGGCAGGAATTCAAGCCCTTTGGATTGTTGTATCATTTCATGACCCTTAATTTCTATATTGTTCTGAACGGACATGAACTCAGCAGCTCCCCAAAGAAAACAAAAAAATAAATCCCCTTTTCAGTCAATATAGCTATTATGTCCCAATCAGCAATGCACTCTCAGAAGCTAAGGAAAAACACCAGGAAAATCAATACCCACCTCCAGGTTTTATTCCTAATGGAAATCTATCACACACCCACCCTTCACTACAGTCAAATACATTAATTTTAACCTCATGATATCTACCAGACACAAATAGCAATACCCAAGGAAGTCCTTATTCTGCTGAACATCTGAGGAATTACAGCCAACAGGTTCGGGAATTTGTATTCCACCTCTCATTGAGACCTAGAAGTGTATTTTGTATCATAAGAGCTTAATCTTAAATTTAAATCTGACCTGAAACGAGTCCAAACTCTTCAAATGAATTAGTCAATGAAACTGGTGAAAAAAACATAATTCCCAGCTCGCAGAGAATTTCAGAAGTAGCATTTCTAGATCAGAAAACAAAGCATTCCAGAAGTTCCCTGCAAAACACTAAATTTATGAGAAAACTGCACTAATAAGAAAAATATTCTGTTTTAACAAAAGAAACATATTTTGACTTTTCCTTCACCTAATCTGTATTCCACTGCATAAACTTCCCTAAGCAGCTTCTGAGCTAAAACCTTGAATTGTTATGGATGCCTCATCCCTGGAAGTGTTCAAGGCCAGCTGGTCTAGTGGAAAGTGTCCCTGCCCATGGCAGGAGGTTGGAACAAGATGATCTTTAAGATCCCTTCCAATCCAAACCATTCTGTGATTCTATGAAAGATTTTTTAATATAATTTACAAAAAAAAAAACAACCAAACTTGCAGGTTGCATAATTTTTCTCCTTCATTATTTATGACTTGGGGTTTGTTTTTTTCCCTGTTTCTCTATGCCCGGAGTAAACAACCCCCCCTTACTTATATTGTGTCAGCCACAGAAAATCTATCATTGCTATCCCCATAGGAGGTGGATTTCTCTGTCCATGACAAATCTCAGATCTGCTGGAATATCTAGGCAAAGCATCCCTACATCCAGGCATCTGCAAACTCTGGCCACCATCAGATTGTCAGTGTCTGAAAGCTAAGTCACTGATCCCTGATACCAGCAGACACCAAAAGGAACTCTGCGTCAAGATTTTGACTTTTAAAATGTGTTTAAGCTATGAGCGATTCTGCACTTGAGGTGTGCCTGAATTACAGAAAAATCACTCGTGAAAAGAGCAGTTGTTTCCTTCCAGCCTTTCCCAGGAGCAGAACTGAGCCAGCTTTGGGTGCTCAGCTTGGTGGGGCATGGACATACACATGGATATGGATATGGATATAGCAAGCTGTGGACTCACAGAGACAAGTCTTTGCACATAACACATCTTTCCTCTCCATTCGTCGTGTCAGCAGGTTCCTATTTGTCTACAGCTCCTCCCCCAGCTTGCTGTGCTTGGCCTGGACTTTGCTACTCGTGGCCTTGATACTTAAACACTTGACACAACCATCAGGTCCCTGCATACAGTTAAACAAGTAGTTTTCTGGGGTTTGTTTGTTTGTTTTTCTGATGGTCACTCTGTAATTTTGATCTGGCAGAAAGATTTCATAAACACCATTCTGTATCATATCTGTCAGAAAGGTATGCTTCTGTCTGAGTGCTGAGACTGATGACAGCTCTTCAGAGGCTGTCCCTTGCTCTGAAAGGGAAGATACATAAAAACGGAAGGATAAAGCCTATAATTTTTTATAGCTCAGTACTTAACACTCACAGGCAGTGGAGTAGACAGCAGTCCCAGGAGAAGACGTGATCCTCCCACGTTAGAGCTATGCCCAATTTTAAAAGCCCCTCTGAGCATCCAGTTGCCGCATTTAAGATGCTTTGACACACATGCATTAAAAGTTTGACCTTACCCAATAGATGGGGAGTAATTTTCACCCACAGAGACAAGAATCAAGGAAGGGAAGAGATGCTAGATGTGAGGCAGGCCAAATACTCAGGCTATGGATAACACAGGTGGTGGAATGAAGGGGTGAGATTTACTGAGATGTTTCTGAAGGTCATATCGAGGTCATGCTCTGGTGTATGTACATGGTGCTCACTGTGAGAGGGATTATTGCAGTAATCACCACTGATCCCAGCCACTGCCCAACCAAACCATTATCTGGGGGGAAAAAAATCCCCTGTCTTTGCTTTGTTCTGATCCTTTCCAGGGTTCAGGCATCTCCTCTAAGTGACTGCTCCTCACTGAGGAGACCCTGCTATGCTCCCACCAAACCAGGACTCCAGGAAGAGCTGCAGAGTCAGCACCACTGTGTATCAGCTCTCCTTGTCCCCTCTGCAGAGGGGATAAGCAACACTGCAAACCCCCCTGAGGCCAGAAGGGGCCAAACTCCCTCCTTGCTTCCTGAAAAAGGAGTGAAGGAGAAATCCTGTACAGCGCAGACCCGCTGGGTGCACGCTGCTCATTTCCACCACCATGACCTGCACATCTCAGCTTTCTCCAGCTCAGCTCTGGCTGAGTTATCACAGCTTGATGGGTGTAACAAGCTGTCAGGTGGCAGCAGCTGAACTGCATGAAATGGCCAGAAGTGGGGACGTGGAGCATAGCCTGCAGCAAAGGCAGAAACGTGTAGTGTTGGAGTGAAAGCTCCTCTGGACTCAGGCCCAGAGGGAAGCCAAAGCACAGGGGTTGAATTAAAACCTTTGCACAAGCTGTGATGCAAGAAGCCACAGCAAAGTGAAATAGAAAGATAGATTTTTTAACTTTTAGTAGAAATATATGCTAAGTGCCTTAAGAATTAAAAAGCTGTAGCAGAGACCTTAAACACAGTGCTTGCTGCAGCAGGGTTACCTTTTCACAGAATTCTTTCCTTTCGACAAAATATAGATAGAATTATACTGGTCACATTTTTTAGATGGAGTGTTCACATAAACAAGAAGAACTGATAGAAACTGTATACGCAAATCTGTGTAATACCTATGTAACACTTGTGTAAGACTTACGATTGTAAGAATTAGACCAGGATAGGTTAAGAAAAGAAAAACCAGAATCATGTGTTAATCTTATTGGTCAATTAACAAATATAATCCACCCTTCTGCAAGAAAAAACATATATGGAGCATATAGAGGATATAGAAGAAGCGGGTTTTGCCTGCGGTTGCTGCTGCTGCTTGGCTTTATCATGTAACCCCCTTTGAACTCGGCCTTCAAGAAAGCTATGAAACTATGAAATAAAGAATTTTAGCAGGACAGCAGCCTCCTCTGCTCTTTCACCCTCGTCCAAAAAGGAAGGGTATCCCATCAAAAGCTCAACAGTGTAGCTGTGAAGTTCCCTCTCCTCCTCCATGGGCAGAGGAAGAGTCAGTGCTGGGATGGGGAAACTCCTCAAATCATAATGGCTAGAGATGATGTCAGGGGCCCAATGGTAGGAAAGAATAGAGGGAACAAGACAGTTCAGGGAGCTCAAAAACATAACCACAGAGGGAAAAAAAAATTAAGAAACCAGAATTGCTTAGCCTAAAGTAAAGGATGGAAGAGCAGCAACAGTTTTTGAGAGACACCTGGGAACTGGCAGAGGATCTGCCAACAGAGGCCTTTCCAAATGAGTCACAAGCATCTGTCGAGAGTGCTCTACCAGGAATTGTGGCTGTGGGCCAGGAGATGGGCTCTTGGGACCTTGTGGAGCTCCTGCCAGCCCGCTCTGTCTGAGCTGCATTGAGTGGCATCTCTCCTTCACCCTGCTCTGCCCCCTGGCAATGGCGCCGTGGTGTCAGCACCAGACTGACCCAGACTTGCAGGCTCCAACTCTCAGCTGCCCCCAAACCTCTGCTTTTGCTGAGAGGATGGACAGGCAGAGCCACCTGATCAAACTGCTTTGAGATCAACAGGTTGGACCAGTGGCCTCCACAGGCCCCTTCCCACCGGAATCGTTCCACGTGGGAGGAAAGTCCACAGAGGTTCTCCAAGCTACTCCAAGATTTCATGGCAAGGCCAGGACTAGGTTCACATGTTTACTTCTCTGGACAGGTTTTATCCCACTCGTCCTACAGCATCACAAGGTGCAGACACTCCACCCCCAGGCAGGACATCCCTCTCCCCTACACCTTTTCCAAGCATGGGCTTTCCAAAGGATGCAAAGCTACTGGAGCCCCATAAAAAGCAAACTGAAGCACAGAAAACAGATGGGCCAGAGTGTGGAGGCACTTACAGCAGATGGCACTAAAATATTAAACTAACATTACCGTATGCTTAAGCCTTGGCCTGGCTTCCTGCTGATTGCAGAGCCAGCCTGGTGAGAGCATGCAGATGAGAAACGAGCCTCAGATTGCTAAAGCACCCAACCAAACATCCCCTTCCCACGGAAAAATGCCTCACTAGCAGCTCCTCCAACAGCAGGGATGTGCTAACTCCATGCAGACGATGTTTAGCTGAACAAAAAAGCATTCCCAACAACTTCAAGTCTTTCTGAGATCTCTTCTGGAAAACCATTTCCTTGAGAAACTGTGTAAAATCAGTTTGTCTGTGACACCAAACGGGGGAAAAGCCTACACTGCTTGGTGCTTGTCCATTGTGGGATATCCCTGGACACCATGGGACAGCACAAGAGGCACCAGGAAGGAGGGAAAACATCTTCTTCAACCCAGGCCATTTGCCACTGTCACCCCAAAACCAGAAGTGATCCTGACTGCAGCTTGTGACACTAGCCAAGAGACACCAGGACATCACACAGAGACAGGTGGCCCTGAACTTTGGTGTCCCTCATGGGTGCTCAGAGCCACAGCAGCCACCAAGGGTGTATGGTAAGGACACACATTGGTAGGGGACTGACCAGAGTAGTCCTGTGAAAGCCTTTCATAAGGCATCAAAATCAAGATGCTTCATGGCAGGTTGGCACAGGACAGCTTGAGAATAATGCACTTGAAATTATTATTTTATTTGACTGTGTTTCCAGCAGGATCCTGCCTGGAGCCTGGGTCCTGCCAGTTGTGTCATCAAACCTGTGAGTGACAGCCAACCCCACAGCCCCAGGCCTGGGCTTTCCTTTTCCTAAGTGAAATTCTGCCATAAAGCAAAACCCAAATTAAAATAAACATTACTATGAATGTCCACATCCCTTTTTTTTTTATATCCTGAGATCAGGCATCTGATCTGAAAGGTAACAAGCTGCTGCGTATTTCATTAAATGGATCAAGAAGAAGGAATCTCCTAACACTGTCACTGAAGGAGGGGCTGGGGAGAGACATGAAGCTCCAGCGTAAGGGAGATCTCCTCCCAGGACCAGGTCCTCAGGCTGTGGGACACCAGCACAAGGTAAGCTAGGCTACCCTGGCAGAGAGTGACTGACAGGCACCACAAGAGAAGACCCAGCCAAAGAACTCCTTCTCAGCTTGCCTTGATCCAGGCTTCTTCTGGGCTTCTTGCAAAATGCCCCAGGCCAGAGATTTATGTTTCCAGGACAGCACGTATTTTCTGAAATTTTCTGTATGCCCAAGCCACGTGCAAGTCCAGCACAAAATAATTTTGCAAAAGGAATAAAAAGAAAGAAGAAACGGAGCTGGCACCGTCCCCTCCTGCAGTGCCACAGCCAGATATGCTCCAAGCCCTGTTGCATAAGGGCTGTACCCACCCCTGGGAGGAGATGCCAGCAGTGATGTGAGGGCAGCAACAGCCAAACAGCAGGTGCTTGGCTGCAGCTCTGCCTTCCCCTCTGTGCTCCACAGGAGGAGTTGGCAGCACTAACACAGGTAGCTCTGCTCAGCTCCGGCCAAAGCCAAGCCTGGGGTGCATCAAGCAAACCATCGTTCCGACCATGTGGAAAAGCAGGAGGAGAGGCTGCTTGGTGATTAACGGCGTGGGAATAGCTCCACTCCATCAAATCCTGACAGATCCAGTAAAATGGAGGTAGGAAGTCACGGCCCGTTTTTGTTCTTGCCACTGGATGGCAATAGACGTTAAGCAGAGACCACTGTGCAAACCACACATGCACTTGCCGTGCTCCACCTTGTCATTCAGGGGGTGGCCGTGGTTTCAAGACACGGCCAAGCAGACAAACAGGTCACGAGAGGGTCCAAGCCAGCCACAGGCTGGCAGCAACACCACCAGCAAGACTGTTCCCGGGGTCGGGTTGAACGCTGGGCTTTTCCTTTTACACAGCCTTTCCATGTCTTTCCTGCACTCCAAATAAATTTTGGCTTGCCAGCTCAGAGCAAACTCTTCTGATGAGCCATGCAAAATACATTTAATGCTATGGATGGGGGTGAAAAAACACCTGGTAGGACTACAGTACTGCACTGTGAAATAATTAAGGCTTACATGTGAAACTCATGGGTGACTGTTTTTAAATTACATATACCTGGCTGTGAGCTGGCCAAGGGCCACAGAAAGATCTACAGCGGGGTGTCAAAAACACAGCCAGGTGTGTTGAACAGCTTCATTTCATCTTGTGTAACAAGTAACAGGAAATGACCAATGCTTTTCTGATTTCTGCCTTTCATAAGTACATAGTTGCATCTTGTTAGTATTCTCTTAATGCTAGATAGCTATAACTAAGATAATTCCCTTAATTAATGAATGGTGACGCTGTTCCAACTTTGGGTGACATCACTCTGCTGCACCTCTCTTGTGTGTCACTGCCACTTCTGCCCCTGTTCTCGTCACTTTGGCTGAGTGTGGCCCATGCCAAAGGCCTGCCAGGTGCCTCTGAGTTGGCACATGGTACCAATGCGATGCTGTGATGTAAAACTCTGCCAAGACCTCAAGTTGATGCCATGAAAGCAGTCCCTGTCCCAGTGGATGTGCTCTGCCACATCATTTCCCTGCCAGACAATGTATCTTGGGAGGACCCATGGGGATGCTCTGGTTCCACCAAGCCATTTAACACATCCCTCAGTTCACCTCTGATAACTGATAAAGTGCTGTCTTTCATGTGGATTTCTTGTGGGTTACATGTGGATTCTATGAGTGAGGGACCAGCTCTCCTTTCCCAGGAGAGAAGGAGAGCCCCCATCCACCACCTTTAACATAAAAATTTAAATATTGCCCAGACATAGCAACCCAAACAGCAAATACCTGTGACTGGGAGGCAGTGTAAACTGAACCCTGCCATCACCCAAACTTTCTTATCTTGAGCCCACCTCCCCATATCTAGAAATCAGCTTTGAAAAAAGATACACAACTTTTAGCAACAATACTCTCAAGAGGCTCTATGTTTTTGTTTTCCTTGCCTTAGGACCAGGACCAGGGTGTCTTGAGGGCCAAAAAGCACATACTGAAATAGTCCTCTGTGCACCACTAAGAAGTAATTAGCTATCTTGTAAGGAAAAGTTCCTGCCTCTACTGTCCTAGGGGAATAAAGATAGAAAACATGGACACAGGGACAAAGTCTGCTCATGCACACAGGGATTTTCTTTGACCACCATATGAGAACAAGTCTATGTTAGCATCACTTTAAGCAATGACAGAAATAAAGAGAGTCATGAAACTTAGGCAAAAAAACCTGAATATGATTGAGGGGTATTAAAAATTGTAACAGATCCTGAAATCTCAGAATTGAGGGATAGGCCACTAGCTGTCCAAATCACAGTCCCCAACTACTTTCCCAAATCCAAGACCAAATTTTTCATGTTCTGTCCAGAACAATACACACACACTGGGATTGCAGAGACCCGATGCTAGACTGAAGGAGCAGTATTTAAAGTTAATTTAATCAGCCCTACACTTGTAGGGTTCGGGCAGAGGCTTGTCTAGTCCTGAAAAATGGGCATTTGGTAGGTGGGAAAGCAATGGTTTGAGCTTAGACTATTTGTGAGGGAGATGAGATGCACAGCATGACATTGAGAGCTCTGAGAGTCTGGCAGGAAAACACCCTTACAAGCAATAATCATGTTTCTTATTCAGACTATTAATGTCATTAGTTCATTACCCTCAGAATCAGTATTAACATATTTTGTTTGTGCTGCAGATCTTGCAGCCCTCAGCACATCATGCAAGTTCAGGCTGTTTCCTGCCCAGACTTGCACGCTTGGGTTCCCAGCACGCAGGAAATGGGTTTTAAGTGTGCCACTCACACACGCCCTCCCCATCTCCGGGGCATCATGTGGGACACGCCTGCACAAACGTGGACAGAGGAAAAAGATGCTCATTAAGCAGTGTGGGGGGGATTCTTCCCCTCCCACAATCTCTATCCAGCTGTTTGCAAGGAAGCAGCAGCTCTCTGTGTTGCAAAAACAACACATCTCCTAAGAGACAAGGGCAGTCACTGCCCTCCAGCCCAGCCAGGGGGGACGGCAGAGGGGAGGCAGGGCAGGTGTGGGGCAGTCCCGGTGTCCCTTCCTCCCACACCAGCCTACAAAGCCAGGGCACACAAAGTGCTACTTAAAGCTGACATCTTGCAAAGAATAAGGTGCCTTTTTCTGTCGTGTGGCTTGTGAACCAAGCCCATTACAGGCTGCGGGGACCCCGGCAGTGTCAGCGGTGCAGCGACCACGTGCTGCCCCTTGGTCCTCAGGATTCAGCTCAGACTAAAACCTGGTGGTGTCTCTAGAGGTTTGGTGGGTCCTGTTAGACCACAGTGCCTGGCACAGCAAGCCTGGACCTGGCTGGCTCTGCAATGGCTTTGAAGGGATTCTACAGGGAGAAACCTCTAGCTCACCTGGAAGTGTCCTGCCCTCCCCTTTCACACTACTGGATTCAGGAGGGTGATCTCAGAGGAGCACACAGGATGTTCCCTAAATCCTGCAGAGCTGGGATGAGCCGCCCACTTCCCTGCACTGGAAGCATCCTCATTATTAAGGATGGAGAGTGTCAGCTGCCATGAAAAAGGTTTGTTTGAACTGCACCAACTCCAGCATTGTAATTCACTGAATGGTTTGAGTTGGAGGTGACCTTAAATATTATTCAGTTCCAACCCCACATCCACAGACAGGGACACTTTGCACTGGACCAGGTTGTTCAAAACCCCATCCATCCTGGCCTTGAACACTTCCAGAAATGCCCAGACTCACCAAACCCAACTCCTCTCTGCCAAATCTTTCTCTTTCTTTTCATAAATGCATCCTGAAAATGTTTACCCCCACACTTCTGAGAGGTGCAGGACCACATCCCTGATTGCACCCCTTCCCTGGGACAAGGCAAGCAGTATTTCAAAGGAAAGATGACCATTTGTTCCTCTTTGTCCTCCAGATGCCTGATGTACAAATCAGCCTTTACGATACTGGGGTTACTGCACCATCCCATATTTATGTTTAAGCCTAAAAATTACTGTTGCTGGTATTTTTTTTTTTTCCCTAAGAGGATGGGCAGGTCAGTGATGATGTGTGCATGGTCACAGGCACGCCCAACTCCCACCTGAGGGTATCCTGTGCCAGCAGCTCCCCCTGCTCCGCACTACAAACACCTCCCCCGCAAGGAACAGGCGCTTCTCCCTCCCCCTCCTCTCAGCAGCACTGTGAAAACCAACATAACATCTGCATTTACCTTTCTGCTTATTTAAAAACGGCAGTAGGAACGAAGCCAATGGACTTTTTTTGCCAAAGTCCTTGGAAGACACTTTACTTTGGTTAACAACAGTTTCTTCAATGGGTTTCTTCAGGATTACTCTTTCCTTCAGCTCCTCGGTGCTGACGGCAGTCGGGGGCTCAGCAGCTACTTTTGGTGCAACAAAGGAGCTTTTCAGGTAGGACGAGGACTCTGCCAGGTTTTCCCTGTTCATCCTGCTCTCTGTCATTTTACTGGCCTCGTAGTCTGAGGCGTCAGTGCGCGAGTTGTTCTCCTCCTTGATAATGTCCATGACCTTGGGCTTCATCAGAGGGGAGTCCTGCTCCCTCTTTGGGCTCTCCTCAGAGGCCGAAGAGGCATCGCAGGACTCGATGATGAGCTCGCTGTCGAGCTCCGCCTCCCGCTCCTCCCGCAGGATGCTGTACTGGATGGAGGGGGAGGCGGGCGACGGAGGGGGGCCCCCGATGTGGCTGAAGGTCATGTAGTTGGAGTGCAGCACCTCCTCGGCAGCCAGGGGGTCCTCTGAGACCAGCTCGATCTCCGAGTCGCCGGACTCGGCGCTGCTGGCTTCGTTATCGGCGTGCGAGGAGGCGGGAGGGCGGCCGGGCTTGGCCCGCTGCTCCCTCTGCTCCGCGGCGGGGGCTGGCGGCCGCTGCGCCTCCGAGGGCTCGAAGGAAAAGCTCTTTGCTTCCTTGATGGCACTGATGAGTTCGTCCTCCGACAGGCTGCCTTTGCCCTGCGACTCTGAGCCCGACGGTTCTGCCACATGGGAAGAAAAAAAAAAAAAAAAAAAATATTAAGAGTCTTATTTTCTGGCTGCTTAGGGAACAAACGGAGTAGATTTCACAACAGCACGTATCCCTCTAGCAGGGCTGGGGGCACAGGCACAAAGTCTCCCTGTCGGGGTGACTAATGAAAGTAACAGCTTGACCTTATGCAGCATTTCCCACGCCTTATAAAAGAAGCATCATTTACTGAGGAAAAAGCTGAGGTACAAGGCAATGCTGGTCACTGCTTGACCAGTGGCTCAATGACATGCTTTTCACCAGGAAAATCACCAGTCAAGAGGAACATGGGCTCAGGACACACATGACAGCATGTGACTGTCACCAATAGAGATTCGTCTGTTCTGGGGACAAATACACACAGGGCTGGTGGGTTAAGCTGATCCTAACAACCCATGTGTAGCTACCTGTAGTTTTGCCAAACTTTCAGGTGTGCAAAGTTTAAGATCAGAAACTTCTCTCAATTTTTTTTTTAGTTGACTAGTTAGGTTTTTTTATTAATTTGGGGGGTTGGTTTTTTTCTTTCAGGGTGTGGGTGGTGAACTCTCAGCTTGCTTTTAGCTCAGTGGGGTCCAAGAATGAAACCAATTTTTTCTACTGTAATTCTTAATATCATCATGAACCAAATTAACCAAAATAATGACTGGCTTGTCACCCAAAATTGGAAACAAAACAAAACAAGAAAATAAACAACCTAGTCTGCATTTTCTGACTGCAATTCCCCAGTCACATTGAAACAACCATCAGGCACACATGTAAATTTGTCCTCTGCAATCCTGAGCGTTCATTCCCTAATTTGAAGTCATTATTAATGTGATGGGGTCACTAAGTGGCATTGCAGGTTGTGAGGAGTCAAGAAAGCCACCAGGAGAATAAATCCCCAAGTTTTCCCCTGCAGATGCTGGTGAAGAGGTCCATGACAGGCCAGTGCCTGCATCCACAAGGTTGGGTACCACAGCCAAGGGGAGGAGGGTTTCCAGCCCTGTGGTTCCAGATGGTGCCCTGAGGTGACCTGCCCAGCCTGACTTTGTAGCCCCTGGCATCAGCCCCTGAGTCCACCCAGCTGTGCTGGCCACACCTGGAAGCTCCTTTGCAACAGAGGGTGGGGAAGAGACTGTATCAGATGGGACCTGGGATGAAACAGCACCAAGAGTGCCAGAGTTCAAGCAGCTTTTGGACAACACTCTCAGGCACACGGTGGGATTCCTGGGGTGTCCTGTGCAGGGCCAGGAGCTGAACTTGATGATCCTTGAGGTTCCCTTCCAACTCAGAATATTCTATGGTAACTACTATTTCTGGGTATTTCCTGATTTAATTTCTCATGGCAGCAGCCCAGATGATTTCTTCCTGATCATGTACCCTCCTCAAGATGATTCAGGTAAAGGGGGATGTTTCAACAATAGCACACCTGTGCCATCACACCCTGTTGGGAGATGGGCAAGAAAAACCACCCCTCCAAGCAATTCTGGTTTCTGCACATGCCAATACACATCATCAGTGATATTGAGTGTGTTTTGCTGGTACATCTGCAGCTCCTCTGACAAAACAGCTCTTGTAACACATCCCTTTCACACAAGAAAATCCTTCTGCACCCCGCATTGTGGCTGCAGACAGGATTAAGGTGCTGGCGCTGTTACAAAGCACTCCTGTCTGGACGCTGGGAAGTTTCTGGTGCATTGGGAGTTTGTGCATCCTTCTCCTCTGGCTGCAGGAAGCTGAGTATACCACACTGCTCTACTGCATCACCCCATGAGAGCATTTTCTCCCTGAGCCATGACTGAATCTGGCATGAGTCCAAACAGGCCTGTGACTTCCAGCCCTTGTAGCGCAGCAACGCGCCGTCCCTGAGCTTCACCCTGCTCCTCCCTGTGCTGGCAGTGTGTAACTCTCAGCCCTGGCACTCACCTTGTGAATAAAACAGTCCTTTGTGGCCAGCAGCAGGGTGTCACATTTACTGCTGGCACTGGAAGTGGATCCAGTGGAAGTGGATAATACCCACGGCCTTTTAGCACCAGCGCAGCACAGAGACAGACCATGTCTTCCTTCCCCAGAAAGATGAGGGCCAGAAACTAAAAGCAAAACGTTTTCAAAAGTCTTGATCCAAGCAGGGGGTGACTGGCGGCTTTGCCAGAATGCTTGAGGGGCACCTAGGAGCCACGACTTTGCTGGGTCACTGGGTGGGAATAGCAAGGGCAGGTTTTAAATTTCTTCTTAGCGGATGAAGGCAGGGTCTGGGCATGGAACATCCCCAGCTGCGGGAAAGGGGGGAAAATCCAGAGGAAACACCCCTTGGGAGCCAGCCTCTAGAAGAAGATGCCACCTTCTCTCCTTAACACGATGGATAAGGAGTTTTGATGGGATACAGATACTGAGTGTCCCCAAGGCAGCCTTGAACAGTCACCAGGACTGAGTAAGTAACAGTGCCTGAAGTCCTTAATTACCTTGTAGCAAAAGTGTAAATCGATGAACAGTGGCATGTCTCAGGAGTAGTGTGTGATTTCACTCAAACAAAAGAAGAAATATGTGGCTCTAAAGTCTATTCATTATCTAAAGTTTCTGGCTGATGCAGGCAGAATAAATTCACAGCTGTGGTGGACTCAATCTCCTTTTTCTGTGTGGAAGTGTACAAATGCTCCCTCACTTTTCTGTAGGAACCAAATATTTCTCTAAGGGGAGGAGGTATTAGTGTAGGTGCCAGACTGCCATTTTAAGGAAATTCCATCTTTTTTTTTCTTAAATACTTCTAAATGACTTTAAAGCAGTAATTTCAGCTTGGGGATGTTCATTGTCAAATGTTCATTGTTAAAGGGTTTTGATCCGGGACATTGAAATTTAATTTTCAGACTAAAAATTCTGTTTCTTGTCACAGAACTTTATTCCTTTTTAAAGCACTTTGCTACTTTCATATTTTAGCAGTGTAAGATAGGGAAAATGAGGAATAGACATTATGCACTACTGCAGTAATCAGACAATAAGAAAATGTATAACCACGGGATTTTGGTGCCCTCCGATAGAAATCAGGAGTCTTAAAGAGACTGGCCCTTTGTCCCTCCAGGGCCCTTTGCAAGTGAGGTGACGGCATTTCCCTCCTCAGCACTTTATAAAAGCGGCACTTTCACATGAAAACAGCACTGATTTTTAACAATTTAATCTTATTTCTACCGGAACAAAGAGGTGTTAAGCCAACCATTAAAATTTTTAAAATATGAACCCAGTCACTTGCATTGCCCTGATCTCACACACCTCATTTCCCTTGGGGAATCTGGACAGCCAAGGTGACCAAGAAACCTCCAAACCACCAGGATCCAGCTCAAACCATGGCCTAGATGAAGATACCCCCAGTGATGCCCACAGGCACAGTGCTTCCCCTCGAGGAGAGATCCCTGAGGACTGTCTCAGCAGGCCTGGATCCCTTTCCGTACAGCAAGGGCAGCCCATCCTGAGCAGTGTGCTGTGATGGGGAGCACAGTTTGCATCCCCCTTCACTTTGGCTACACAAACTGGTGCCAGAGCAGAGCACAAACACCTCCAGCTGTGGAGACTTGCCAATGTCCTCTCACACCCCGTTACACTCACCCCAAAATTCCATGGTAATTCTCCAATGTGCAGGGCTACAATTGCAGCCACTTTCTGAATAGCAAAACCCCCAGTGCCCTGCACCAACACCAGAATTACCTGTGCCAGAGGAGGGTGGTGTGACAGACCCTGGGCTGTCATCCTCCGGCTCCGACACCGTCACCATTGGCACCACCTCATGGCTCGGCTTCAGGCCAGTGTCTGGCTGAGTCGGGCTTGACTCTTTGCTGGCAGCTTCCTTGGTGCTTTCTGTCTCAGTGAGTGTGATCTTGACAGGGGTTGTAGCCACAGAGGGACTGTGCTGACCCCCAAACTTTCTGTCTTCCAGCAGGTCTTGCTCCTTGGCTGCCTTCGTGCTCTCGGAAGGCGTCCGCGGAGGTTCAGCGGCATGGCTGGACCCTGCAGGTGTTCCCCGGTACTTATCACTAAGGCCTGGGCTCTCGTCTTCTGAATCAGAGTCATGTTTTCCTTGGTACTTTATTTCTTCTGATCTACTTATGTCCATGTATTTATAAGCTTCTACTTTCATGGGATCTGCTAAGGTTTTGTCAACTTCAGCAGACTCTGCAGGAGTCATCTCTATTCCCGAGTCTGAGCTAAACAAGCCACGGGACTCAAACCCAGTCACATCTTGAACAGGATGCCCCAGAGTGTTAAACCCCTCCGTGCTGCCTGAACAGGAAATAGGGGTATTTTCCTGCTGATAGATGCCCGTGAAATAGGTGGAGTCCCGTGGGGTGGTGTAGTGGACATCGGAGATCAGAGAGGTGTAGAAGGAGTTGTCTCCTCCGTTGGCAGTGGAGCCGTAGTCAAAGAGATGTGATGAGCCTGTGACACCTGAAGCAAACACAGAAAAACGAGGCACAGTAAGAGACAAATAGCTGTATGCATCAAGCTTTCTGCAAAGCCACACTCACTCCCTGCTGATTTTAGATTTGGTTTGTGAACCAGACTTGACCTTACTCGCAAGCTCTTGGGGGCTGTCTCTTTCTATACCTTTGGGCATCAAAGTGGCACATCTGTCACACAAGGCTTCCAGCTGCTCTTCTATCTTTAAGTAGTTATAAGGATCCTGATAGCAACTAAGCGCTCCTGGCCAATGTTTGCCCAGTCTGTGAACAAAAACTTCCTGTGATTGCAACCTCACAACATCCCTCACAATACAACCCAGGGGCTCAGCATCCAATATCCTTAAAAGAAATCTAATGTCCAATACAAAACCAATTTTTTTTTTAAATACATAGAATTAGAGAAGTTTCATACAAAGGAAATTTTCATTAAGTAAAAAATTCTCCTGGACAGAAATTGAGAGGGAAAGTTGCCAGGCAGATTTAGATCACATTTTCTCTTAAGAGTAGCCACTCTAAATTTGTGAAACACCACGGCAGAAACTAAACATCCTCATGCAGTGATTTCCACACATTCAGAAAGCTGTAAGCCCGTGTGCATCATCCAGAAATCACGCCGGCATGAAGGTGGTTAAACCCATGCATCATTTTCATACGCTGCCTCTGATTCCCTCTGCCACGCTCTCAGTTCCTGAGATGACGCTAATTAAATTAGAAACAGCGGCCACTCTCTCTCTGCAGCATTAATACAAAGCACAGCTCAACGACGGCAGCAGCGAGATCCCCCCTGAGGGAGGTGGGAGAGACGGATTTCTGTAGGGGCCGAGGGAATGGGATGAGGAGGAACAAAGCCAATGTCTGTAGGAGCTGGTGCCCATGGGAGGGCGTAGCCTGTTAACCCCTCGTGTGCTGAAGCATCTCAGGGTCTGGCTGGCTTTCTCCGGCCTCTGTTCATCACCTGCAAGGGACGTGGGGCTCCCGACCTGCTCCACACGTGCCTGGGCTACCACACACTGTGCAGACTTCACTGTAATACTAAAGGGACACTGCTGCAGCAGCAAAGCCAGAAGCTGGGAAATGTCAGTCCGAAAGCTCCTGAGCTACTTGCATTTGAGTTATTTCCTTTCTCATTGCACACAGAGAATGATGCCACCTCTAAACACCATCACAAATGCTTTTCCCCACAGCCCTCCATGCATCAGGCATGTGCAGCCCATTTAGTGAGCCCTGAAGGAGTATTTTCCCTCCTCTAATACTTCAGTGCTGTAGCTGAAGGCTTTATTTTACCGCACAGCCTCATTGGATTTGACACACACACACCCCCCAAGCCCTGCACAAAGGCAGAATGATCATTTCCCTCATTGTATTTTTGCATTGTTCAGTGTTGTGATGTCCTGCAAGCAACTTCTTATTCCTGGATCACCTCCAGGGTGGGAACAACATGCCCCTCCTATTACAAGGGCAAACCTGTTAGCATAGGGGAAAAGCAACCCAAAAGTGCCTCTCCTTGCTTTTCAGCCTACCTGTGCTACCTGCTCTTGTGTCCCCATCCTCCCTTACTTTGGGTGGTGCTGCTACCCACCAGTCCTCCCTGCCAATCTGCTCCTGCACACACCACAAAGGCAGCAGCTCCATCCCCTCAGCCAGAGATTTGTAGCAGCCTTTGCCACAGGACAGCACAGAGCAAGGGGTGCTGCAGCCAGCAGGTGGAAAATCATCCATTCCCAATCCTTCCCAGCCTTCAGCTGGGTGTTCTCACTGCTGTGTAGTGCTGCATAGAACTTTTCATAGAAACATTTATCAACAAGGCAAGCTCTTGCCTCAGAGTGGTGAGGGTCACTGTGGAGATTTTTCCTAGACATGTAAACTTGGGGCTTATTCTCTCCATCTATGCAATTTTACCTACTCTACATTTCACTATTTTCCTGCCAGCTCACTCAGGTCTGCAAGATGCTTTTGTAACTTGCTGCAGGCAGCTCCCATCCTCCAAATAACTCAGTCTCAACAGTAAAGCTATGTGAGAATGAAGCCTAAGCGGAAAACCACAGCAAAACCAAAGCAGAATGAGGGATAAACTGGGCTGCCCAGCACCCAGGTTCTACCTGAGGTCATCCAGTTCCTTGCAAGGACAGCTCACACCCAGAACACATTTCTAAATGAGCAGTAGGCAAAAAGGGAAAGGTTCTATTCCTTGCAAATGCTCTTCTTGCTGAACTCGCCTTTTTGAAAATTATCCATAAACAGGCTTGGATTTTCACAAATGTGTTGGTTAGCTGGAATTATCTGATGCATTGTTTACGCCAACATATTTCAGGCTGTGAATTGCTGACTACAGACTTTTCATGCTTGTTGCTGCCAGTATCTGCTGTTTGTAATTTACTATTTGTCCTGGGTGAGTGGCTGTCTAAATCCCGGGGTTTCAGGGCTGCTCTTTCATTAAATGCTTCCTCAGTGCCTCCTGGACCTGATCCAAAGCCCACTGAATCCACTAGGAAAGTCCCACTGATTCTGAGTGGCTGTGGACCAGCTCAAGATGTCTGTGGAATACTTTCTGCTCATGAGGAATACACTGTCACAACACCATCAGTGGGCAAAAACCCATTCCTACAAACATCCCACTATTGCTAGGAGTGAGGGAGCACAAACAGAGTCATAGGAGATTGAAGCCGTTGCCAAACCAATATTCACAGATGCTGTTCACAGCTTTCATTTGTGCTTTGTCCACAGTACATGGGAGCCAGATGCACAAGCATTTGCAGCTCTTAGCAATGCTGATCAATAGAGCAGTGAAAGGGTTTCTAATGCATTTGTGTCATTGCAGGAGTTACAGCGAGCCAGGGCAGCTCACAGGAGAGCCACGGTGATAAAGAGATGCTGGGAAAATACCACCCTGTTCTTTAGGTTATTCCTCAGCAGAAAGAAAAATAACCCTGAAATAGTCATTGAGACAAACATCATATTTTCAAATAGTACAAACCTGGTACTGTAGCAGATGTTAACACAAGAGCTGATGTAGAATGGAATTACTGTCAAACATAAACCTTTTCTTTTCTTTTCCTGCAGCAGTTTTGCAAATGAAAACAGAAAATGCATTTCCTACTGGGGTTGAGGAGAGAGAGTTAGTTACGGGGTATGTGAGCACATTTGAGCAAGGGGAGGGTTCACATTAGCAGGACATATGGGGATCCCAACTCTCAAGGCGACAGCAGAGTCAAAAGCACTGAAGACAGCTGAAATTGCCTAATTAATAGGATTTTATGTAACTCCCTATTTCCACTGGGAATGATTTAAAGCCATTGCTAAAACTGCCTCTCATTTGGGAAGTGTGAATCTATCAGCTATTAGGCTGGCTCTTAAAGGCATGGAAACTGATAATAGCTGAGCAGATTTTTGCTGAAGAATGGTGTATTCAGAGCTTGATGATTAAGCAATGCCCTCTCTGACTTTAAGTTTATTTGGTTCAATACCCGTGGGAAGGAGAAGCCTTGAATAGCACTGGTAACAGATGACAGTATCAGGTCTGAATTTACCCTTGTTACAAAGGTTGGGGTTTTTTAAATCTGGATTTCACTCAAAACTACCCAAAAACCTGCCTGCCAATTCAGGTGAAGGAAAGCTATTCAGTTCCTGAGAGCAGCAGTTGTGCTGTCTCGTAACCCGAGCCCTCGGGAAATAATTTCACTTCCTGCAACCAGCTAAGAAGTAATGGGTCCGATTCAATCACTCCAGCACAGCTGAGATGCTCAGCAAGTTACATGTGTTTTCATCAACTGCAAAGGGAAAAAAATATTGGAAAATGACTGTTTTGTTTGCTCAGAATAAGTGAATGCTTCAGAAACCCTCTCCTACAGAACTGGGTTTAGAGCCATGTAGCAATTGAGACAGGAAATAATTAAGAAATCATTGGTTCCATGAAGAGTAGTTCTTAATTTAAGAAAGGCAGCTGAAGACCAATTTGGATCAAGGCAAGCTGCACTGCTGCAGCATACTGGAAGAGGGAACAAAAAGTTAGCTGAGGATCACGGACAAGAAAAAGAGCTGATTTGAATAAAAATGAGTCTTTTTTTCCCCCAACTAGAGTATTCTTGGCCTTATTAAAATTGATCACTCCAGAATATTGTGCTCAGCTTCCAATAAAATAACCTTATTTCATATTAGCCTGTCAAGCTTCACAAGCAGCTCTGGTGATCTTCACTGGCACAGACAGACTAATATTTGAGGGACCTGGTCTAGTGGAAGGTGTCCCTGACCACGGCAGGAGGTTTGGAACAAGATGATCTTTAAGGTCCCTTTCAACTCAAACCATTCCATGACTCTGTGACATGAAATTTCAGTTCCCCAGAACACGTGGCAACCCCTCAATGTGAGGTTCTGTATTTATTGCACATCACTGATTTGGTCAAAACTATTAATTTTTCAGAGAACCAATCTTTAATTAGGTGATGCTGTTTTTACAGCCTGAAGCTGTGCAGAGAAGAGAAAATCTCTTTGGTTGCAACTGGAAGAATCAAGGTTTCAGCAACCTTTTCAGACAAAAGCAGAAGCAAGCAGCTTCCAGCAAATTCCTGTAAGTCTTTTAAATAGTTGGCTCTGACTTTTTGCTTTGGATATTGAGCTTCAGGAGTCATTATTGACTGCAGTGCTGCAGGGTCTTCCCAGCTCTCTCCCACGGCAACAAGGTCCAGCTTATCCCATTTGAACTGACCTGCGGTAATTCATCAATTAGAGATGAGAACAAGGGGAGTACTCTTGTTTGACTGGCCTCAAATGACACTAGAGGGTCTTTCAGGCCACAGGTCACTCCCAGTACCTCAGCCCTTCAGGTGTCACCCAGAAATTTTAGATAAAGAGGCCAAAGCTAAGCAATGACCATTTTCCAGACCAGCAATTCCACTCTGATCCAGGACCCTCGAAGCCACCTCAGAGCTCAGGGATATGCAGCAGCTTACTTTCAGCACTGAGACTAAAGCCTGGCTCTTAAAATCATATCTTATATTCTCTTAAGGGCTCAAGGAAGCAGTGTGGCACTCTGCCAAGCTTTTTATTTTATAATTACTCTCTCTCCTTGAAAGGCTGATTTCATAGCAAGGCTGTGGGAGCCATGGTGGCATTCCATGGCATTTGACAGTGGTACAGGAGAGTCCCATTGCCCAGGAGTTGCCATTACCTAAACATCAGTATCTGGAGATCAGACCCCAGCTGGGGGCCCTCTCTGTTTCCCAGTCCCATATAAGCAGTTTACATTCCAGCCTCTCCTTCATTTCTATCACTCAGCCACGACCATTAGGAAAATGTATTGTCCTGCTTTCTTCCAAATACACAACAGAAGTAGCCATTAAACAGTCCTGCCTTTTTTCTCTGTACCAAATTTACAATTTTGTCATCAGTCACAGTAAAAAGCCTTTGCTTAACCTTGGCTTCTTTTTTATTCCTCACTTACACTTAAGAAAGGAGAAAAAAAAAAGGAAAATAATTTTTTTGTATTTTTTGACCCTGATACACGATGTCTCATGTTTTCCTTTTTTAGTTCCCCAACTCAGTTACCTTCCTTTTTAAAACTCATAGTATCTTACCGTATTCTCATCTGTATCCATACACGTCTTTATACAGATACTCGGTGCTACATCACTTTTCTACACCTCTTTACCCTACCCAGACAGACCAGCAGTCCCAAGTCTGTCTCCAAATTCAAAGCACACCATTTTCTTGGATCCAGACCAAGCTGTTTTTCCTCTCTGCTTGATTTCAAATTCAACCCAAACCTCAGGAAAGCTCCAGATTTCTGAATATCCTTGAGCTGTACCTTTCTGGCAGTGACAAGGGCAGCTTGCATGAGTGGCAGAGACATCTCTCAACCCCAGTGCAAATCACATGATGCTTCAAAATAGTCTGGCCACCCTCAGGGATATTTGAGTGTACCACTTGGGAGTCATGCTCTCAATTCTGCAAGACCCTTCAGCGTGAATTTTCTAACCCCAAACATTTCAATACCCAAACAAAACTCAAGAGTACTTTAGCAGCTGTGTATCAACTCGAGTAGAGCTCAAAACCCAAATGCCTGAGAATTCTAGTGCCAAGAAGAGGCATCACTGTGCCGTGGATAATACCCCTGGATCAGCTTCCAATGTTCCCTGGATTAGCCTTTCTCCATGGCCAGAGCCAGCTGTCAGCCTGAGCTACCCCATCTCCAGATGCTCTAGGCTAGACAGAGAAAGCAGCAAGCTGCCTGCAGGAGAGCTGCAACGGAGCATGCATCCCTGGAAGCAGTGCCAGCTATTCCCCAGCTGCCAGCAGATGGTGCTCTTTGTTTTAGCTCAGGATTCCCAAAACTACTTCACAGGTTAGCAACTTCCTTTCCTCCAGAACTCTCATAATCCTGTCTGCAACAAAGATACATCTCCCACAAATCACGTTGCCAGACATGAACGGCCACACCCCGAGAGTCGTTTGGGGATTCATTTGCACAATAGATGCTACGAGAAAACCAAATGTATCGGGAGGATACACGATCCTATTCTATTATTCCTTCCCCCTGGTTCTCCGCGTGGTCCTGACTGTGTTAGGGAAACACAAAGCAGCAAGAAGGCTGCTTCCCGCTGTCTCCAGCAGCTGACAGTCTGTGCCTCAGCTGCTGGGGACAGGAGTGAGTCGGTGCCTCAGCTGTGCAAGTTATTCATCCTTCCCATTGAGATCCTGCAGCAACGAGAGGAAACGTTGCCATGGCAGGTGCTGTCTCCTGCACAGGTAGGAGGGAAAAAGGACAGTGTGGATAAAACAGGCTTAATCCTATTGACACTCTGAATACTCCATTGATTTCACTGGAATGGCTTCTGATTCCGCCCCCCCCCCCCCCCCCCCCCCAAGATGGAAGTGAGTCCTAAATTCAAACAAGTTAATGAAAAGCTTTGGTGCATGTAAAACCTCTCCTCCAGGTCATTTTGTAGAGGCTATGAGTTACTTCAGCCTCCCAGTTGGAGTTTCATCACTTTTCCACAGCTTTAGCTGTCTATTGTAAACAGGCACTGCAGCTTCCAGATCCAGGGATACCCAATCTCAATCCTCTACACGATAAATATATGGGGGAATGGGGGTCAGCTGGGATCCCAGCTCCCAAAAACCTTGGCTGCTGAGGATCAGCAACCTCCCCACCTTCTTGTAAGCACAGAGGCTGGAGCAGGGGACAAATCCCTTTCAGGATCCAGCCCTTGGAGGCCCTCACACTTTTGGCAGTCTCCGTTTGCCTGGTTGAGAAACTCCCCTCAGCAGCTAGTGGCAGGTCACCATGAGGTTATGGTTCTCCCCAGGGCCCTGCCTGGGGGCTTTTCCTGTTGCCCCAGCCAGCTTCTGGTTTCTTCCAACACCTGGGGAGGCATGGATCAGGTCCCGGCTCTGCGGTGGAGTGCTACAGCCCCATTTGTGGGACAGATGTGTAGGAAACACTGCTGAGCTTTTAATAAGATTAAGACAGGTCTGTTCGGTCCCAGCAGGATATTAACAGCATCTTGGTTTTGGCCACAGATTCTGCACCACAGCAGCTACTGTCTCCCTATCACTGCCTCTCCAAAAAGATACCAGGGTTCATCTTTTTGCTGCTGCTGCGTAGCCACTGTGTGTGTTGTGGTGCACCCCAGACCAAGCCAAGTCAAATAGAGGAGCAGAGCTAGGTTTGGTGTTGCTGAATGTCCTCAGCTCCCATGGACATCCACGGAGCTCACAGCTCCTGGCAGGGTGAGACTTAATCTCGTGGGTCCGAGCCCCACCTTGGGCGCCAGATGCAGAGATATACTGACAGCTTTTTACCGGCTAGGCTCATAGTTCAATGCCTTAGGAAGCCTCGGGCAGCCTAGAGAGGTAGCACGGGCAATCCAGCATTTCAGCAGCTCTAAAAGTGACAAATGTATTAGCTGCAAAGCTGATACCACCAGCAGAAGCAAAGAGGGAGAAATACAGCTTTTGGGTTGCCTAATTTCTGCAATTAGAAGCTTTCAAACAGAAACAGACGACGAGATGCTCACAGAAAGGGCTGCAAAGCCAAGGAGGGCAGGTCCCCCCTTGGTCCTTTCTTTTATTCGGAGAAGGGGAAAGGGGAGGACTGGGGGGCGGACCTGGGGTGACCGGCCAATCAGACACTGCTGAAGAGTTTGAGTTACATTTGGTTTTGCCCACGCTTGGAACAAAGGGGTTCAGAGCACATGGCAGAGGCAAATGTCCTGGGGAGGGGGAAGGGAAGCTCGGAACAGGCAGCAACAGCAGGGGATGCTGAGCAGGTGCCCCAAAGCCAACCATCAGTGTGCAAAGTGAACCCATCGTAAATGATTCAGCACTTCCCACCCCTGTGTGACCTCGGGGCTTTCTGCTTCAATAAATGGTCTCAGAGAGCTCCAATTTGACCTGGCAGGAAAACCCTGGCATAATGTCTGTGACAGCCCTCCACAGTACTCTGGAGAGCATGAAAAATCCAGGGCATTTTAAAAGGAGGCCTGAGAAAGCAGAATAATGATTTGAAATGTGCACAGATTTGCAAATGCTGCTAGATGTGCAGCATTATTTAAAAAAAAAAAAAAAATATATATATATATATATAATTTAGTGAGTTAGCAAAAATCTGGTTCAGGTAAAAAAGGTTTTTTCACTCCAGTGATAGTAACATGACTGGTTGATAGGTTTCAATGACACCAAGATACTACCTAAAATACCATCAAATGCAATTTCCTGAGGATAATTAAAGCCCACTTATAAGATTAATTCTTTCTTATTTCACTGTAGTCACATTTTCCCTGGAATGTTAAAACTTCACTGAGCCCCATGACAAAAATACTCTAAGCACTAAGTGAATTAGCACCTAAATCACGCTTTTTCATTACCCGAAATGGGACCCAACTCCCTTTAGAGCAATAGACTCCAAAGTATCTCACAAAAGCTGGATGTGTTTGGTTAAGTCTCGTTCGTCTTTTAAGTTTTAAAATGCCTAAATCCCATCTCCAGCATGATTCAGGAAATTCAGATGCTCACTGTTTTTACCCCCAGACTGCTCCAGAGCAGACAGTCATGCTTCAAATTCAGACCAGGTTGTCCTCCAATCTCCCTTGCAGAACCACCTTCTCTCCTGGCCAGATTCCATCCCTGGAATGCCCTGTCCCAGGCATCTTCAGCCCATCCAGCCCCACCTTTGCTGGGTCCCAGTTCCTTGTAAATTCAGCTTCTCATGTTTGCTCCAAGTCAATCCCCAGCCACAGAGCTTCAGATTCCAACCCAGCCTGGAAAAGGGAAAAATGCCAATGCCAGCTGCTTTTGATGCTGAGACAAACCCGGGACAGAAATCACTGCCCTGCAGCTTCAGGCTCTTCCACAGGGAGGGAAAACCCAGTGCTGGAGAAGAGCTTTGCTGAAATACAAGTTTTTTAGTAAGAATCTGTTGCACATCTGGAGGGACTGCAGAGTTCTCTCTATGCCACTCATACCTGACCACAACATCTCATAGAAATCCAGCTATTAGAAAATTAGAGAAAAAGCAAAAAAGGGCTGTCTTGCACTTGGGCTTGGCTCCCTATCCCCCAAGGCTGAAGCCACTCCAGCAGCATGAATCTTCCAGGGAGACAGAGCAACAATTGCAAAGAAGTTCAGCTGAAATCACTGAGGGCTCTCAAGAGGAAAATTAATTTTGTGACAATGCCTAACACCTAGAGTGATGTGTCAGGCACAGTAATTCAGGGGGAAAACCAGCTGTCAGGCTGGGGTAAATCAGGAGTGACTCCACCAAAGGCACAAGAGTTACACCTGCATAAAACTGTCACCAGGCAAGGAAGTACAAGGCCCTGGGAGCCAACAAATAGAGTCTGAAGACAAGGCATTACTGGCCATAAATCAAGATAAAATCTAATGCCCAGGGGACAGCAGGGAAATCTAGGTCAGTGAGGACACAGCAGTGCCAGGCTGATGCAGACAGACACAGAAAAATGTCAAAAATCACCATCAAGCTCTCTTTTCCACCCAAGGTTTTCCCACCTCAACATGACCTGCTCCAGAAAGGCCAGATGACCAGGTGTGCTGAGTCCTGGTGTCTACCTTTCCTGGCAGCAACAGAAACATTAGGACAAAAGACCCTGTAGAGCATTGAGTAGGATCCAGAACATATAATATCAGAAAATATTTAAAGAAAAAAAAAGAAATGGGGAGGTTCTGCAGAGGCAGGTGAGGCAGCAGGCTGATCCAAGTGCTAATGGGGTTTCCTTGCACATTAAGTGATTTCTCTGTTTCTAGAAGGTGGTGCCACCAAGGATGCATCTGAAAGTCAATCAGAAAGTTTTCAAAAGTATATTAAAAGTTGAGCCTCTCAAAGTAGTGCAGAATTTGGGGCAGAGCCACTGCAGTCATAAATCAGCATCAACCTGCTGGCTCCAGCTTCTGCTCGAGGAGGATCAGGCCATACGTGCTATAACTAATGTCAAAAACGTCCTTGCCTTCAAGGTCTCTCCTCTCCTTACCTGCCACTGCGTCTCTTCTCCTGTGACAGATGAGTTCACTCCATGCAGAGACAGGAAAATCCTCCCCAGACATCTCACTCCCCTGGAGGGTGTTTTTTAGACCTGTCCCACCCTTCACTCTACGTTAGTGAAGAACCAATACAACCACAAGCCCTTTCCTCTCTCTACTGCATATACATGACACCGAAACTATTCACCCACCCAGGAGAGCAGCCAGAAAGTTTCAAGTCTGTGGTTTGAGGGGAGGCATAATTAAGATTTCAAGGAACACAAGTCAGTTTGACTGTCCCCGTCCCTGAGAGCCCAGGAGATGCTCCTGCTCCTTCCTTACTTCCTTGCAGGGGTCCCAGCTCCCCACAGCCGAGGCTGGTGGCTAAATCACAGCCTTCTGCAGAGTTAATGGCAGCAGACTCTGCACTCCTGAAAGCTTTTGAGGTTGTGGCAGAGCAACGTCGATTCAAACCAACCATTTGCTGGAATTGCTGTGTGTTATTAAAGCAGGAGGGGGGCAGCAGCTCCACAGCAGCTCCAGGATCAACCTTCCTGTCGGGAGCTTCTCCGGGCGCTCAGGGGCACAGCTGGGGTTTGGCTCCAGGAGGGAAAGGCTGGGGATAATTACACGGGTCCCGATACCTCATGCAGCTTTCTCAGAGTGCATGAAAAGGGTCAAGTGCCTGTGAGAGCTGCAGGGAAAGGCAGGAGCAGAGAGCTCTCCTGTTGCTCTGCCTGTCCTCCCATCCATGTGCTGACAGCTCTGCTGCCTCACCCACACCTACTGCAGGATTTCTAGGAAAAGCTGCAATGAAAACTTAGATTTTCAATCACAGGGAGGTATGTTTTCCTCCAAAGAATGTCCCTTCCCCCACTGGAACACCCAAGACTCCCAACCTGATGCCACCCTGGCCTTAGAAGAGGCAGAAGGCACTGAAAGGGCTTCCTATTCAGCCCAGGAAGGTTTCAGATGCTGAACAACTGAAAATGTTTGACAGTAGTTACAGAAGTAACTCTCAGATGCAATCTGTGGAGGTGCTCTTGCTTGAGGATCATTACATGACCTCTAGAGCAGCTCTCCTGCTTCAGGCTCTAGCACAAGCTACTTTTAGAAAACAGCTACACAACAGCCAGAATTGCACCTTGTGATGACCAAGAAGAACCTTCCCATCCCTGCAGATACACCAGATACAGTACTTCAGCTGAGGAGAGAGCAGCTTCTAGAACAAGTTCTGGACAGGACATCTCTGCAGATCTTGCTGATTCACCCACACGTTTGTGCCACAATGATAAAAATGTCCAAAGAGAATATGAAAATATGGCAAGTAGTTTTTTTTCTGAGCTGTTTTCAAAGATATAGGAGATCCAGAAAACTTCAGGGTAAGTGAAGCAGTTTGTCTTCTGGGAAAAGCACATTTTTAGAGTCTACCACAGTCAGTGAGCCAGGGGGCATTTGGAAGAGCATCACTAGTAGCTAAGCTTAGGCATTAGAATCATAGAATGGGCTGGGTTGGAAGAGACCTTATAGATCATCCAGTTCCAACACTGCTGCCAAGGGCAGGGACACCTTCCACTAGGCCAGGTTGTTCCAAGCCCCATCCAAGCTGGCCTGGAACACTGCCAGGGATGGGGCAGCCACAGCTTCTGTGGGCAGCGTGGGCCAGGGCCTCAGCAGCCTTAGAGCCAAGAAATTCTTCCAATAATATAATCTCCAATCTAACTTCACCCTCTGTCAGCTTGAAGCCATTTCCCCCAGGTCCTGTCACTCCATGCCCCTGTAAACAGCCCCTCTCCTGCTCTCCTACTCTCTTTTAGGTACTGAAGAGCTTCAATTAGGTCACCTCAGAGCTTTCTCTTCTTCAGGCTGAACACCCCCAGCTCTCTCAGCTCTCCAGAGCAGAGCAACTCCAACCCTTGGAGCATCTCAGTGGCCTCCTCTGGACTCACTCCAAGAGTTCAATGTCCTTCCTGTGCTGAGGACTCCACAGCTGGATGCAGCTTTCCAGGTGGGGTCTCACCAGAGCAGAGCAGAGGGGCAGAATCGCCTCCCTCAAACCGGTGCCCACACTGGTTTTGATGGAGCCTGGACTTTTTGTGCAGCCAGCACATATTGCTCAGTCATGTCCAGCCTCTGGCTTGTGCTTAAAAAAAAAAAAAAAAAATTAAAAACCTAAGTCTAATAGCCTTCTGGGCTATAATATTGGCTTTAGGAAGAAAAGGAAAAATATTGAGTGTGGGAAACTTCATTTTCTCCTGTAATTCTGAAATTTGGTTCTCTCTGGTAATCAACTCATAACGTACATACAGGAAACTCATAACGTACATACACTTCAGATGGCTAAAGTGATAACAGGGGAGTTAAGACACTAAGATGTCCTGGAGCGAGGTCTTTACATGCAGTACCAGATACTGGTAATCATTCATTGTGTTAAAAACCTCAGCCAGGGTGGAGTGAACCCATCAGTGGATAACTCTGTGCTCAGGGATGCAGTGTATTCCCCTCAGGAGTGGGAGTGTGTGTGCAGTGCTGCAGCCCAATCACAACTGAACACCCAGCAGGGCACTAAAGGAGGCCAGAGGCAGCCCATGGACAGAAATAAAATAAATAAGAGCTCATGGACTAACCCTGCAATGTAAAACAGAAAGTCCCTGACAGGGGTGCTCAGGGCAGGGAGAAGAGACCTCCATTATTTGTTTGTACCTTGTCCTTAAGCACAGAAAATCCAGGAGCTGGGCATTTCTGTGGTTTGTTTTCCCTGCTTAGGACAAGCACAGAAAGATGCAGAGAAGCTACAGAAGATGCTGATGGCACAAGCACTGGAGGGCAGGACATCTGGGACCAGTTTGGAGGAGGGAATAACAGATAAATTTATATTGTACAGTAGGGAGAAGGGAGGAGAACAGGATCACAGTCTATAAATACTCTCAAGGTGTAAGTGAAGGGAGGGAATTAGTCACAGTTTTAAAGGATGGGAGAAAAAGTGGCTTGAAGTTAAGATACAAAATTAGGCTACATGACAAGGTATATTTCTTGAGGGAAAAGGGCAGAGGAGGGTAACGGGGAGCACAGGGGTGCCACCATCTCCCCATTACAGCACATCTGGATGAGGGAATGAATTCCAGTTCTGCCCTTTGACAGGGTTCCAGATGTCTTTTTCTGGCACCGCCATGAACAGTGCAATTTTGCCTCTTGTAAATTAGCACTGCAGATGAAAACTGGGCAAATAAGAGACTCTTCAGTTTGGCAGGAGAGAAAATTAAAGGGAAGTAATTCTGCTTGGAACAGAGCTGTAACAGATTTTCTTTTTTTTTTAACGTGAAACAAAAACAAACCAATAAAAATCATTCTAGGTCAAATCAATTTAATTTAACCTGAAGCTAAATGTCAGATCTGGTTTACAGCAAACTCCTGATACCGAAAGGGAACTGCTGTGCACCAGGTTCCCTCATGGCAGCATGTGCAAATTGGTGCATAAGGGGCACTCTGGAGGGTGTCCTTAATTTTCACTATCCCATCCCAGCTGCACCTAACAGGGTCCAGCTTCCTTCAGAGAAGCATCTTTTATCTTCTACCCTAATTTCTCCCCAAGTCCAATCATTCCAGCACAGAACCCACATGACCAAAGTCCTAAATCATGCTCAGACCCATCTTAGCTCCCAGCATTTTGGATTTAAGCCCATGAAATTATTCACCACGTCATACAGTTGCTATAGCAACATCCTATTGAGTATTAATATAAATTGCAGTTCCCAAATCCCATCTATTGGAAGGAGTTGTGCAGCAGGGGCAAGAGACATCTTTGCCTGAATGGCTTTCCATTCTCCATCTCTCCCAACACCAGTTGATTCAGGCAGTGGATTAACCATGTCCTGTCTTCCCTCAGTGCTATCAGTTGTGGCACTGAGCTGTGGAGGGCGAAAAGAAGAAGGAACCCCACTTCCAAAGGCCCAGCTTGTCCAAAGCTGCCTCTTCACAGCAAAGTTTCCTGAAGTGAACAAAATGTGCTTTAATTTAAATGCAGGCAATGAGTATTTTTGGTAGCCCAAGCAAACATGTTAAAACTCAGACCTTTTTCCCTCCTTTTTTCACAAGAATTTATAGTATGACCCTGCAGAGGTTTAATTTTTCAGTAGAGCTTTTTGAACACTTTCTTTTCACTAAGAAGAGCAATAAACACTTTTTTTCTGATGCTGAATGTTAGAACAGTGCACATTCCTTAGCACACATGAAATTAAGTTAGTACAGAACTGAGGATGGAGGGCACTGAATGAAGGAAGAACGAGGCTGCCCATGCTCTAAAACAGAAGCAACTACATCCTTCCTTTAAATTCCTCTTCCAAGAGGAAAACTGTCTTTCAGAGGTTAAAGACAACTAATTTATTAGGCAATAGCTTTCCACAATAAGTTAGGGATTTCAAGAAGTTTTAAATAGCATCTGATGCTTTCTTATCCAAATGCCACATGGCTCAGGCTCTTTCCTTACAGCCCACAAGCCTGGCAGATGCTCCCATCAGCCATGGGGTTGTAACACAAAAAGAGCTGCTGAGGCCCACACAGCTCCCAGACTGACCTGAAACTTCTCAAAGACAACAACCAACATTTTTTTCCTTTAAAAACTGGAAATGGAAGAGATAAGTTGAGGATGGGAGACAGCATGAAGAGCATTTCCAGCAGTCTATTTATACCCTCTCTGGCTTGAATCCACTTACCCTGAAGCCATTTAACACTGTTTCATAGTGTGAAAGGGCCTTCATGTGGATAAACATTCAGGTCTGTCACTGTAAG
Organism: Corvus cornix cornix; assembly: GCF_000738735.6. Lineage (NCBI taxonomy): Eukaryota > Metazoa > Chordata > Aves > Passeriformes > Corvidae > Corvus > Corvus cornix. The sequence continues at coordinate 4,956,977 of NC_046335.1, forward strand.
ACACTCACAACATATGGGCAGACTCTTCATTTCTAACGTTTTCATCCATTTAAACACATCAGATACAGGCTTAAGGATTTTATGTCTGATTCTGACCAAGATGACAAGTGTAAACAGCCATTTCAGTGAGATATTTCTGTCTGCACATCCAGGATGCAATGAAACACCTCCCTTTGGCTGCCATCCCTGTTCCTGAGCCAAAGGCTATGCTGGCGACCCAGGTCAGGGTTGTCTTTGGGGATCGAGAGTCCCCAGAGCAAAAAGGATGAGGAGACAGAGGGAGAACAGGGAGCATTGCCTAAGAACAGGGAGAAGTATTGGGAAAGAAGAAAAAGATGAGGTGTGGAGGGGCAGGATGGAAAGCAGAGCTGGGGAAGGACACTGATGGGAAGGGAGAGAAATAGGCAAAGCAGAGTTAAGAGTCAAATGAAAAAAAGAACAAAGCCATGGGAACAAAGGACAAAGAAAGGTAGAGAAGAAAGCAGAGACTGAAATGAATGAGAAAAGAAATTTTAGAAGCTCTAGGACAGACACACATACCTGTCCATTTGTAGACTCTGAAGGTTACTACATTTGTTCTTCCCTCATTCATATTTATCCAACATACAGTTCTGGGACGCTATTTTTAACCACGCACAAAAAACACACAAGGAGCTTTTCTCACTTCCATTTTGGAGGAAGGGCCAGGCAGTTCCCAGGCACAAGGCAGATCTCTTTTTAGAATAAATTCAGAAAGACTATCGGAGCAAACCCAACGCCTATGAATAAATAGCGCTGTTCCTGCGGAGGAGGCTGTGGCAAGGAGCTATTCTCAGACGCGCACACAGCCCCGAAGAGGAGGATGTTTGGGAGTGAATGAGGAGGTGGTGGCCTCCCTGTATGGAATTTTACCTGTCTTCCTGCAGGGAAGGAGCTTTTCCAGTCTGGAGCAGCAAAGAGTGTGAGGAACAACATGTGCACAAATGCAGAGGAGCGTGGTGAACACGTGAGCTGCTGTGCAGGTCCTGCTGCCCACACAAAGGCAGCAGCTCCTTGCACCGTGGCCATGCCAGTCTGCTGGATGATAGCATGAAACAGGTTCAGGAGCACCAGCCTGATGTTATTTCTGTTCCACATGAGGTGTGGGGAGCTCGGCTGGAGCAGACATGCTGCTGGAGGGAGCAGGGAGGCAGGAGGAATGCTCTGTGCATCCTCATCAGCAGGGCTGGATATTGCTGCAGTGGGAGACACCGGGCAGGGAGGGGATTAGCTTAAGGCAGAAATGTGCTGATTTGAGGCTGAACCTTCTCCCAGGGTCATCTATGTGCTTGAATCAGTAAAATAAGCTGCTGTGTCCTGTTCCCTGCACATTACAGCTGCTCTGCCCCTCACTATAAGCATCAGCTGGGAATGATTTAACCAGTTAGAGGAGGAAGAACCCAGAATTTGTAAAAACCACACATCCCTTTTTGGGTAGGAGACCAAGGAAGGAAGAGATTGAATCTGAGGAAGCATCACCTCCTGTTTCTTCCTCTTAGGGCTGCTGGAGGCTGACCTAACCCTGCCTCAAGGCTCCTCTAACTCCAGTTGGAGCCACTGTCATGACTCCACATGAAGTGGTAGCACATGGAGATGCACAAAGCCATTTCTACCCACCTTTCCCCACAGGACCCTGTCCCCCAGCCCCATGCCATTTGACCATCAGGTGCACTTAGCCTGCTTTGAAAAGCATTTGTCCCTCTCCCAGGGAGGTGACTGGGGACACCCATGAGCAGAGATGCAGGAGCTAAACACTGTTTGACAGGACTCGTGCAACAATCTTCCAACTATCCTTTTTTTTTTTAATGTTCCTTCTCTTCAGCTGCTAGATTTTACTGGCTAAATTGTGCAGCCTTATTCACCTGGAAGTTTACGAAATAGGACATTGGTGAATTTTATAAGATGGCACTGGAGGCATCACTTTTATGAGAGGTAAAAACAAAAGGCTTTGGTCCATCTGCAATTTGACTTTACTCAATTGCCTCTTAGAGCAGCTGGGCTGACAGAGACTCATCCTCCTGAGAGTCCAGGCACAAAAAATATCAGTACTGTGCATCAGAGTCTGAGTGCCTGCACAATTTATCCTCATTAAACTGATGTGCAGTTTGAAGATACAGATCCTTGTTAAGAAAATTGGTTATGTTTCCCAATTCTGGTCCATTCCCAAAGTCTCTGGGATTGGAGCTCCAGAAGGCCTGGCTGCAGCAGAGATGGCTTTAATGAACTTAGCTGGTTGGGCTGTGTCCTGTGGCCAGAGGAATAAGCCAGAGATGCAGGGAGATGGCAGGAAGGTAAAGCTGGGTGGAAATACAGCAGGCAGGGCTGTGTCTCAGCAGCAGCGGCTGGGAAGATGCAGAAGTGCTGCTCGATGGTTGGAAGCGTGTTTTCCTGGTGAATTCAATTGCTAATGCACATGCAGAAGGTGGAGAATGCACAAGTGTTCAGATGGGAACCAGTCTCTCCTGTGATACTCCTCTGTCAGACCCTCCAAAGCCATGCAGAGCATGAGCAGTGAAGGAACAAAGCCCCAGGAGAGTTTGAGATATGGGAGAGGTTGCAGAGGTTCAAACACAGCCTTGATGTCACACTTAAAGAAGGAGATGGATATCTCAGATCTGAGGCTTGCTGCCAGCCTTGGAAATGGCTGAAAGTCCCTTCTGCTCATCAGCACTTCAGCCCTCAAAAATAAACCTATTTCCTATCAGTCCTTGGCAGGAGATGCTGCAGGGAGGGAATGGCAGCCTGTTCAAAGGGGCTAATGGAAGCAGGGAAATGCCTCCCAGATGTGCAAGGCAAGGGCTGGCACACTCTGAGTGGGATACACTCTGAGTTCCTGCCCTTCCCACCCCCTCAGTGTCTGGCATCTCCATGACTTTCTCCTCGACTGCATTTTTTGGGGTCTTCAGATGAGACAAGGACATCCTGTTTATCTCCAGCTACCACACCTTTAAACCAAAGAGTCAGACTTTTGTAACCAAGCTGCTCCCTCAAACAGGCCCCTGCTGCTTTCCAACACATTTTAAGGACACTCCATTGGCAAAGGAACCAGTTTTCCACAAAATCCAAAGCTAGAAGTGAGGAACATTGGGATTACTAGGCAAAGCCATCTCCTTGCCTACAGACAAACATTGTCACAGAGCTCTTTTCAGGACATCAACCTCCGCCTTAAAAAGTAATTTGGCTTTTGATTCCTTACACTCATTAGAAAATTGTTACATGCATCTGATATTTAGGAGTCTCCTAAATTTCCAGCCTGAATTTATTCATCCCCAATCTACGCCCATTAGTTATTCTGTCAGCATCAGCTCTTGCCCCTTGAAAATATTTATAGGAAGCAATCACTCCCTTGGAGCTCTCATTTTGCTAGACTGAACAAATTACTGTCACCAGTCTCCTAAGGAAAGCTCTCCACCCTTGGACACTAAATCTCCTGGAGACTCTAGGATGCATGGTGCTACACTCTAGAAAGTTTCTTTTATTTTTCGTCCTAAATTCTTCTTTGATGCTGTGTACTTTAAGCCACTCTTTAATGATGTTTCTACACACAGAAATGCTTTTTAGTGCAGTGCAGGCAGCTCACACCATTATTTCAGTTGGCTGGAGCAGCACGAAAATCCACTGGTAGCAGTAGGGTGGTTTCTGAAGCATTATTCTTCCCGGTTCAACCATCATAACTTCTGCTCTGGTATCATGAGAGGAAGAGAAACACTGATAAGGATCAGAAATGGTGCTGAAATAAGAAGCACACAGCACTTTCAGGAAGTTATCAGAGTTTCCCTGGCAAGCATGGCCACACAGTAAATGCCACATCAAAGAATTGAAACCAAACTACTCCAAAACACATCCACAGGAAGGCACACCCATGTGTGCACACACCTACGTGCATATCCCCTTCTCTCCCAAGCACAGGGATTAACTCTCAGCCTCTGAAATTGCTGGAATCACGTTTCAGGATGACCATCACACTCAGTGCCTGCATCACTGTGCTTGGATTGGGAAGCTCTGTGCAAGTCAGAAGGCTCACACTGAATGTTAGCCAGAGTATCCTGGCCCATCTGTTGGAGATTAAGACCACAATGGAGCAGAGCATTCCTGCCCTCCTCCACTTTAAGACATAGCGGGGAAAAAATATTCCCAACACCCAAATGCACTTTTCAGCAACAAATAATGATTTGGCTGAGAATTAAGTGCAAAAGAAAAAAGTTTAATGCAGAACCTGAGCATCATCCTATCTCACAGGGCTTTTGTTTCAGCATGAAGAATTATGTATAGCTGACTCTTTTTATTAGATTAATTCAATTCTTTGGCTGCTTAGACTGCTCCTGTATATCCTCTCTAAATTAAGTTTGGTTTTCTATACCTGCAGCTATGGTTATCCTGCGTATTTTCCTGTGTATTCCACTGTGAAAATCGAGATTAAGTTCATTTGTCATAAAACAAACATGATGCCATGAATGATGAATAAGCAGAGCGTGGTGCAGAGACTGGCAATGCAGCTCAGCTTCCTCAGTGCCTGGGGAGCGGGGAGGGTTTCTGTGTCTGAGATTAGAAAGCTTCCTAATGAAGAAATCTGCCTAACAAGTGATGTCATTTCTGGCAAAGCCACGAGCTAATTTGCAGGGAAGGGCCCAGCGACCCCAGCGTCACCTCCCCAGGCGTGTGGAGGAGTTTTCTGGCTTTCAAGAACACAGGACATGGAGGGAAGGCAGCAGTGGGGGCTGCCTGCCTTGCCCTGCCCCTCACACCCACAGGCATGAGCTTCATACCCCCACACACCTCCTCAGGGACACAGCTTCCTGTCACCCTCACTGCATCCCTGGAGATCCCTAGAGCCCATCCACTGCTGCACACTTCCACACCCCTGCTCCCTTTTATCCCACTTCCAGAGGACAGAGGGGATTAGTGCAACATTCACAGCCAAATTTTGTTAAATACATCTCAGGATAAGCTATCGTGTTAGGCAGTATTTTGCCAGCACCCACAAGAAGTCATTCACCCCAGCCCAGCAGCTGGCTGGGGAGCACAGAACCATGACCAGGAAGCTGTGGGCTGTGTTTCTCACCATCTCTCACATCCCAAACTTCAGGAGGTGCCAAAGCAGCCTGGTCCATATACAGGAGAGTCACTTCAGCACCCTGATGACATCCAGGGCACAGGAGACCAGAAATCAGGCCCTCAGATCTGCTGGGCACCACATCACCATCCCTGGATTTCAGCACTTCATGGAATAGAAGCCCATTTTCCCTATCATGATTGTTTAACTTGAGACAGGTTAAACATTAAGTTCAGATCCCAGAAAGCTTTCAGAGTTTAGTGGCACCCCTGGCTGGAAGACGATGCAGTGTGCTGCAGTTCTCAGCCTGTGCTGCCCTGGTCTTGCTTCCAATCTTTCTGCTGGAGTTTCCCCCTCTGTTGACTTGATTTGCACCAAATTGCTTCCTTCTGCAGAGCCCACAGGTTCTTACTCAGACCTCTTAATTACATGTTTAACACAAAACAGAGGAATAGACAGAATACAAGCCCATGCTTTGCTACATCACAGCAAGTACAAAAAGCTGCAGCTCACGAGCTATAAAGACGTCTTCACTGTCTATAATTCAATCCTACTCAGGCTCTTCCTTCTCCAGCTCCCAGCCCACCCAGAGAATTTTCTTGCTCTTAAGTTCCCTCTTCCTCCACTATTTTGTCACCTAGCAAACCTCAATAAAAACATCTTTTGCCATTTTCACTGCCCTCTTGCTCCAGAGGTCCCGAGGCTCATTGACATGTTTTCTACTAACCTCATGCTCCAAGGCATCTGTGGGTCCTTGTGTTGGAAACCACCTCTGGAGCTGGAGTCCTAAACAAAAGGCCTGCAAAGGCAGCCAGCCAAATACTGACCTGCCCAATGCAGTAGCTGCAAACCAGCCAAACACAGCAAACACAGTCACTGGGATGTGGACTCAGGAGATTTGCCTCCAGAACAGAGACAGCTTTTCTTTCTTCACAGGATAATGGACACGACAGAGATAGGAATCACCTGCAAAAATTCAGGGCAAATTTGTGACCTCTCCCTGTGGATTTTCTGAGAACTCACTCCCCATTCAGCTTTGTAAGCTACTCCTTTTTCATTCACCTTATTTACAAGCACCACCACTGTGTTTGCTTAATTCCCCAGTCCCTTCTGTCTTCTGCATTCCAGAGTGGATTCAATTTCAGCATTCCCCATTCCCAAAAACCTCTTTGGCCAATTCTTCTCCTGAGTCAGTTTAAGAAGCCTCAGTTAACAGCAGTTCAATACCTTCCCATTAACACAGTATTTTCTCTCCCATGCATAATGAAGGCAAGATGCAAATATATCCTGCTGCCCTCTCCCAGAGCCTCATCTCCTCTTTCTAGAGCCCATCAGACTTGTACTTTCTCACCTTTCTGACATGCTGATCAACAAGGTTGTCTCCTCTTCCCTTTAATTGCTCTCATTACATGCTGTCTGCTGTGCTGGGAGCAGCTGTAAATAAGAAGCTGCTCACAGTATCACATGAATCCACACCATCCTGCAGAGCGGCCCACGAGTCCCCATGGCCTCTGCTCTCAGTGCAGACAGGCTGGGGATGTATTTTGTGCAGAACTATCTGACCAGCAAGTCTCTAACATGGAAAGGCAAATGCCATGGGCTTGTGTGTGTGTGTGCAGGAGCGCAGCACGATATTTAGCTGATAATGGATGATTTCCCATGTACCAAAATGCACTCCACATCCAGCTGCATGATCACAGAAAACTGAGTCCAGGTCTGCTACAAAGTATATTTTTACCTGTAGTGTTTCTTAGGAATGCTATCCCAGTTTTGCAGCTGTTCACATATTTGAGAGCTCCCTGAAAACCCAGTAAAGCCAGTCTGAATTGTTTCTACTTACATAAAGCTTTCAGTCAGGTCACCTCCATCCCCTGTAGGAACAAACCAGGGGAGGAATTAATAAGTTTCTACAGAACTTAGCCCAGAACTGGTAAAAAGACACATTCCAGCCACAAGACCCTTTGGGATGATCTGAGCAGCACACAGGCAGACAGGAAGACTTTGCCAAGTGCTGGGAATTTTCCTATAGACCTTATTAAACAAGGAGAGGAACTGCTCTTTGAGAGCACAGGCTCACTGCTTTTTAAATTCACTCTCAGGAAGACCTGCACTGAACCGATGCTGCAAATCTAAGAGCGGAGTGGGAGCTCCCCAGTCAGCCAGTAATGGGGTTTGTCAGAACAATTAAATCAGAAAATGCATTTTTAGGTGTCACCAAGTGACTGGAAACACTAGAAAGAAAGACAATTAAAAAAAAGAATAAACCCAAGAACCTGCAGCTCAGTGAGAGAGCTACAGGCAGCAAAGCTCTCCGTCAGGCTGCTCACGAACAGCTCCGGCACTGCACAGAGCAGAGAGTGGAATTTCACAGCTCTGCAAGGCAGTGCTGCAGGTTTGTATCCCATTTCCCTAAGCCATGGAGCACTGCAGGCATGGCAGAGCAGGGACAGTCTCCAACCTGCTTCCTCGCCAGTGCTGCAGTCACTGGGCAGAACAATCCTGCTGGAGAGAGTGACCCTGCACAGGGCCAGTCCAGGAGAGCAGCTACCCTTCCCATTTCACAGGTGAGAAAGCATGAGATTGAAAACTTCAATTACATGCCCAAAGCCACAGTGGGAGGTCAAGGAAGCGAATGGCCACCTCAGGTCACTGCTCACCCCACGAAATGGGTGTCTGCCATGTGTCCCCTCACTCGTGTGCACTTGGCAGGCGATTCCGTACAGCCACAGCAAACACCACTGGAGGCTCACACAGCCCTATTGCAGCACTATGGGTAGAACAGACCCAAAGTGTCCAAAAAAGCACATTTTCAAATTTAAAAACCTCTTTTAGGGCATTACACTTGCATTCAGACAAAGCAGCAGCAACGGAGAGGCATTTATTGAGCTTGGTCAAAGACTGATCATAATAGATTTTTGGTCCCAAAAGGAAAGCTCCATCACCAGAGCATAAAAGTGGAGGTAAATGGGTTCATGCAGACATCCAAGGCAGCAAGCTCCTCACTGTAGCACAGACTTTGTAACCCACTAACCTGACATGTGATGGCAGAATAATATCAAGCTCTTAGAGAGTCCTTTTCATCAACAGATCTAAGAAAACTTTCTAAATGCAGGTTGTGTTGGCGTTTTAAGTGCCTGGAGAATAGTGAAAGCACAGCGAGAGGCATTTCTGAGAAGAGCTTTGGGGCCCCAGGTTTGATCAGTACCACCCTACAATGAAACCTGACTCAAAGGCTACCAGGATTCAGTGGAGCCATTATTGCAGATTTCAAGGGGCTTTGAAGCAGAACACCAGGGATTAGTGTAACTTTTCCTACACTTGCTTTTACAACAATAAAACCACACAATGACAATACCTTCTGCCTTGTACATCCTCAAATATCCAAGAGCTTAAAATGATCTTTGTCTGTTCCTAAAGGCACATCCACAGTGCTTCTATGTGTCACGTGTGCAGCTGTAAGTGATGCTAAGGAGACTGAAGAGACTCTAGAATCACCAGTTTACAAAACGCTTTTTCTAAGGTTCAGGGCTTCTCAGTGCTTTGCACAGAATATTCAAGCTTTAAAACAATGCCATCTGTCATGATGCATTTCTTGAACTAACACCAAGAAGGATGGGATAATTGAAAGCACCATCAGTCCAACTCAGATGTCACACCTCAATAGCTTGCAACAACAGACCTCAGCAAATAATCTGGGTGAATCATAATGCCCACAAAGTGCTTTGAGGGGTTTTTGTTTGTTTTAAAGTGGCCTTGCTACAAAATCATGCATTTGTGTAAAATAGATTCCTGCCAGAGAAGAACAAGTGCACTCTTCAGATGCAGCAGGGTCTCTTTCTATACTTTTCTTTTAATTGCATTGGCAGAACAATGATAAAGAACTTCGTTTTCAGGATGCCATAAAAGCAAGCAGGTTGCAAGCAGAAAAATAATTTTAGAGCAGGGGAATAGATATTAGAAAAAAAATTCTTGTCTGTGAGGGTGATGGGGAGCAGGTTACTCACAGAAGCTGTGGCTGCCCCATCCCTGGAAGTGTTCCAGGCCAGGCTGGATGGGGCTCTGCAAAACCTGGTCTAGTGGAAGGTATCCCTGCCCTTTGCAGGGAGGTGGAACTAGAAGTTTTTAATGTCCCTTTTAACCCAAACCATTCTATCAATGTACATCTAATGCTGAAATTATGGCTCTTTTCCAAAGAAGAGTTCAACCAAAAGTATTTTTAAATTAGTGAGTGCCACTTGCCCACAAAACTGGCAGAGAAGGCGGAACCATGTCCAGTCAGCAGGAATACAGCTACCAGCAATTCTGGTGGGAAGTGTCACATGAAACACCCTGCACAGAAAGGCTGCTGATTTACCAGGATGGGTCCACACCCTGCAAAAGTTCAATTTTTATGCCAGTTGAGAAACAGCAGTGTCCAAAATGGGAGAATCTAACCCCAAGAAAAAGGACATGGCAAAGCAAGCAGGAGTCTGTAACCAGTCAATAAGACCATGCACTTGGAAGCAGAGAGGCACAGGCTCCACTGTCTGCTCCAAAAATCATTTTATACATCGTTAATAGCTTATAAATAAACCAGCATAAGAACAGGGACTGAAATTGGGTCCTTTGCCTTAGAGGTACTTTCCATCTCCAGTTGGCTGCATGGAGGCTCCTGTGCTTATCCTGCCAGGGTGCAGGTTGTGCCCAGCCCTCCTGAAAACAAGGATAAGGCACTAATGTCCCAGGCAAGGGCAGATTCCCTCCCCATCCCTTTTCCTTAACCCAAACCAGCTGCTTTATCAACTATTTGGGCTTCCCAAACTCTGTGCCAATGGCCTGGGTGCCAAAAAGCAGACCTGCAGATGGTGAGTTCAGCACCTCCAGCCTCACTGCTCTTGTGCAGACCCAGCTGGTGATGCATGTGACCCCCCCAAAAAAGAGGGGTGTGAGGGAAGCAGGGGTGGGACCAGCATCTCTGTTCTGAAATGGCTTTGCTACCCATCACATTTATTACTATCTCACTTATCCAACTTTAAGGACAAGGCAGTGATTTAAGTGCTTTTACTAGCCCAGTGCCAAGAATAAATTAATGATGTAGATTAATAATATACAGCATTCTTAATGAAGCTGAGGCCATTTTCTGGTGCATAAAATAGTAAGCTAAAAATGACTAATTTTAAAATCAATACAAAATTCACTCCCTGGCACTACTGCATAAACTGTAACTTTTATGCTGTGTCTTAAATATTAGATAGAAGTGGCTGGAAAAGTCTGACTGAGAAAGTTCTGCTCCTCTTCAATCTCAGGAGGTGAGCTGCAGGTTTACAAGTGGTTTTGGACCTCCCTGGAGAAGAAAAACTGGAGAATCACTGAATGCAGTGAAAGCCCCTTCAGAGAACAGTGTTAACTGGTAATTCATGAAAAGCACATAAACCCACCAACTATCCAGCTCTCTGAAGCAAAGAGCTGTCAACCAAAACAGAAGCACTTCAGAGAAAGCCACCCTAAACCATGAACACTTTATGCCAGGTTTACCAAGTAGCTCCTCACCTGTGAGTTAAAAGGTCACATTTATGTACCCTTGTCCCTCTTGTCACCCAGGCCAAAATACTAAAAAAAAGTAATACAGAAAGACCACAAAACGCTTGCCCTGGGATTCCTCTTGGCCATCTCTGGCCGTAGAGGCTTTTTGGGGTTATTGGACAGTTTTTTTGTTTTGGCTGGTTGGTTTGGAGTTTGTTTTGTGTTCTGTTGGTTTGGGGTTGGTTTTTTTTGTTGTTGTTCTGTGAACACAAGCACCATGCCATGCAGCACAGTGGTATTTGTGCAGCATCACCCAAGACTGCACAGAGTTGTGGCAGGAGAGCACTCAGGGGTTTCTGAGGGCATAAAACCTTCCAGGATAGGGCCAATGCACACAGAGGATGGAGTCAGACCCCTGGACTCCCATATGGAACCAGTTCTAAGCCACATTATTGCCTAAAGTGGGATTTAGCTAAAACCATGTTAATCAACTCACTGAATAAAACACATGTGGGACACAACAAAGCAGCCAGGATGAAAATGACCCAAGGTTTGAGCTGGAGAGTTGTGGACTAGGAGACCTTCATAGGCATAAACAAAAGATGTGCAACATTAAGAAAGGCACCTGCTTCCAAATCTTTGAGTTTCATCTGTATGGAAACGTTCTCATGCTTTTCTGACAAGTAGGGGCTCTGTCTGTCTGTTTTAACTTTGGAAGAAATTGCTGTAGCCCCCAGATACTTTAATCTGGACAGACCACAAAAATCACCAAGTTTCCATAACAAAATCTCTACTGGCTTCCCTAAACCCAAACAGGTCAGAGCAGGACTAACACAAAGGAAAAACATATTCTTCTGAATAAAATACAAATATTAGAAACAGAATAATTTGCTTTCTGTGTGCGTCTCATTCTCATCATCTGTAAGTAGATCTTACTACATCCAGATAAGCCAGAAAGCCAGCTTTTAAAATACTAAAGCCAGGTGAAATAAGTACTATCACTAAGATCACAATATCCTGGCTTATAAACATATTTAGCATTTCATAGTTATAGGCTCCTAGAAATATCCAGTGTTTCCCCTTATAACATGAAACCACTGCTCCTTCCAGCCATATCCCCAGCTGGTAGCAGGCAATAGAGCAGAGTCTTAAAATAGATATGGATGTAGGACACACTCTATTTCCCAAGGCAAACTGCAGGCAAAATACCATGACCATTATAAAAAAGAAGGAAAAAACCCACACAGTAAACTCAGAGGCAAGAAACAGGTTGGCTGAGGCAGCGACAATTTAGTGCAGCTGTGTCTGTAGTGACCAACAGGGCAACACCAGCACAAGAACACACTCACACACCTTCCCAGTGCACAGAGGTGAGAACACACCACACAAACCCCAGGCAAAATCCTTCCCCCACATAAATCCTCAGCTCTGGGCTCTTTGCAAGCACAGAGGCAGCTGAGGGGGGCACTCCCTTTTGGGTGCTAATTAGATAAAGCACAGCTAATTAGCGAACGCTGGTGTTCAAGTCAAAGTAGAGACCAGAGGGCTGCAGGAGACAAAATTTTGGCATGTGTGTGGCTGGATGAGCTCTCCTGGCCGCTGAGCAGCTCTGTCCTCTGTGTGTGTTTATAGCACTTGCATTAGCCCACTGGAGCGGCTGCTGCTGATGTAAGCCCAGAGGTGGAAGAGGGCAGGGCATGGGATCGAGGAATTCCCTGCAGCTATGGCTCCAGCTCACACAGCTGCACAGATGAACACCAGTCCATGCAGCCAGCAAAGCTCTGGCTCTCCCCACGCAGCTTTAGAGGTGTGGGCAGCTCTGCAAAGCCAGCCCAGAAGCCAAGCTGGAGGTGTCCTGAGGCTGCAGAGGGGGGAACAAGGAGTCATGCCCAAGAAAAAGGACCTCTGCTTGCAGCACACAAACCCCACTTTGGTTCTTGCTGTTTATAAAACAGCATGGGAAAACCTTCATGCTAAACCCTCCCTGCATCTAAACTAGGCACCTGAAGCTTTTTGTGCTCAAACCAGCTTTGGCTGAGCCTCCTTTATCAAGTTATTCTGGGCAACAGCTACAAACAATACATTTTCCAGGGTGGCCTCACTGTCACACACGCCGTGCTGTGCACAGAGAGCCATCAAGCAGAGAGCCCTTCCACCTGCACCATGGATACAGCACCATCACACCAAACAGTACAGTGAAAAGTTGGATGGCCAGAAAGATAATCGAGCACAGCGTGTTTAATTCCAGAGAAATAAAGCATATGCTTGATGCACCAAGCCTTGTGAGGCAAGAAAAAACCACCAAGAAATTGTATGTGCAAGTTATTGAAATCCAAGGGTGTTTTTTTTTCCTAAAGCAGCACGTGGGAGCCCCCAGCAGAAATGCCCTGCAAACCCCACAGGTGGGACAAACATTTTACAAGCCCTTCTGCACATCTTATCCCGAGATGGTTTAATTCAAGTATCATGCTGCCAGTCTGCATTAATGCCAGAATGTTAATATCTAGGGAAGCCAATCTGACTAAATACCATGCTGCTCTAATGAGCAATTTTTCTGTATTCACCAGCAGCAAGGCTCTGTTGTCGAATGTGGTTCTCCATAATTAGCACCCACTCGTCGCACTGCTGTGAGCTGGTGTCTGCAGGCACAAATAAGAAGGGAAGCCCGTGAAGCTGGAAACACTCCTTCAGTGGGATCTTTATTGGGGACAAAGATGTTCTACAGCCCTTTTTAGCACAGAGAAAGGAGAGGGATAGAGGAAGAAGAGGTGGTATCTTTCGAAGGATAAGGAGCATCTCAACAAAGCTTATACAGGGGCTGAAAAAAGCCCACAGCTCTGCTTTAAAAGCTGTGCCTGTAGATACCTGTAACAGGGCACATCCTCTATTTCCAGCTCTAAGTTTCCTTTCCAGTTTCCTCTCTAAGCCAAGGAATCCCAGTGACCTTTCCTCTCCTTGTCATAAGGGTTTTGGTGGGAGACAGTAGTAAATAAACGAGCCCCGACATTGCACGATTCACCCGCAGACCTCGAAGCAGTCAAACGTTTTACAAAGCTTGTTAGGAACCAGCAGCTTTGAAAGGCTCTGGCTGACCCAGCAGGTTCTTACACGGCTCAGAGGATGGTGTTAACAACCTGGATGGCTTTGATCTTGCGCACTGAATGAAGCAGATCTCACACTCCTCAGCTCTGAGCAATTTTAGAGCCACGCTGGGGGTTACAGAAGTGTTTTGTCTGAGAGACACAGTGAGGAAACAGCAGTTTGAGAAACAGAAGTACCTGAATCACCTTTGGCTGGGTGGAAGAGGCTCTGCATAACCTACTGGCACTAGCAGTGGTGTTCTCCCTGCTGCATGTTAGCTTTCCATATCCTTCTTACCCGTGGTCACTGAATAAAGATACAAAAAATGAAAGCCAAAAAAACTGGCCATGGATTTTTCCAATTTTTAAAAGATTTTTTTTAGGCTTTTAGAACAGCAGTTTTGACAAAATAGGGCACATTTTTTGACCAGTAAGCAAATATTCAACCATTTTAGACATATTTTCCCTCAAATCCCTGACTAATTAATTGCTTAAAAGCTCAGGGTGAGGGGAAATTATTATGTAACCACATGTGGTAATCCTCAATACCACTTAGGAAAGGGGGTGGGGGGGGGAAGGATCTAAGATGCTTTTTTAGTTTCCAGATTTTAGCTCTGAAACACCTGTGCTCTGCAGGTGTTAGGGGGAAACAGTGAGATTTGTAGACAGCCATTTCATGCAGTAAATAATCTGCTTCTCTGGGTAAGTGCAGAAGGCAGAATGGCTTTGGAGAGCTTGGATCAGTCCAGAGTCCAGTCCTGGCTACTGGGTGTGCAATCCACCCTCCAAATGCAGCATGAGTGGGAATGCTAATGCTAATTTCAAATTTCTTTGCACTGGATAAAGTTTCCCTGTTTTAAGACATAAAGATGTTAAGTCTATGCTACAGATATCACTAAGGTACATTGTGCAGTAAGGGGGGTATGCAGGAGAGGGCCACTCAAGGCAGGTGAACTCGCTCTGCTTTGGCTCAACAAGCAGTGAAGTGGATCATTATATCTGCTAAAGTATTTGGCTGTCAGCAGCTCCATTCACAAGTAATGCACTGAAAACTAAAAACATAATCTCCCTATTTTTTTCATGGTTTCAGCATTTGTCCTGTAATAAATCTTCACCCAAACCCACGCTGCCTCAAGAGCATCTCCCATCTGCAAACCAGCAATCCAGTGACAGATGAGATGTGAATTCCCTGCTCTCTTGCAGGCACATGTTTTGATAAGTTGTGAGCTTATGGAAGCCATGTGTACCAGCTGAAACAGCAGGTCATGCTATATCAAATCCCCTTTGAGCCCCTGATCTTCCACATGCATGAGACCAGCTGAGTCACTGCCTGTGCAGGGAGGAAAACACTGGCCTCTGGTAGTGACAGTAAGTATTTTACAAATGAAATCTCACTGCATTACAGGTCAAACTAACTTCCCTTGATAACAGTCCTGGTCTTGGACATTGTAGTCATCCTGGTTTCCTCCTACAGGAACTCCTCTCCTGCAGATTGAGGTTATAAAGTAGACAAAAAGGTGAAAGAGCATCAAAAATCAAATTACTTCTATTTTCCCCTCTCCACCCACCTCTGGAAAAAAGACAGCAAAATGCCACACTCCAGTAGATGAATTCCCTCCTACAAGAAATTACAGAGAGAGGGGGAGAGGAGACAGAGGGTCCAAGTGAGGCAGGGGATATGCTGGTGGCCATGGCTAACCCCATGGCTAGTCTGAGCTGTGGGGGGGCCAGGGCCAGGAGAAGCAGCACAGGAGGGGTCAGAGATGTCCCTCTGGCACTGCTGGAATCAGGGAGCACACAGGGCAGAGCAGAGTGTGTCATGGAGTGTTTCCATCCACAGGGTAGGCTGTTAAAAAGCCTTTTCCCATTCCATGACTGGACCACCCTGATGGCTCCACAGAGCTTTCCCTGGAGGCTGCCTGTGGTTGCATGCCAAAAATTTTGTAATAGGGACATATTTTTCTCTCTCTCGCCCTCTCTGCAGATGTCTCCTGTATGAAACCCATGTCCTTGAATGCAACTATCTCTTGGCTTGATCTTCTCCTTACTCATGTCTCTCGTTTAGCAGACATTATGCTGGTACATTCGTAAACATGTGTTTATAAGCCTCTTCAAGTATACATCAGACTACACACAATGCCAGCACTCAGCTGGCTTCCTTTTACAATGCTGGCTTTTTTATTGTTTTGCTAGACCCTCCACAGTTCTGTGATAACTTCAGTCCTCCAGGATGACACACCAGTGGGGTTAGGGAAAATACAGTTCCCACACACCTCGCCTAGAAGAATTAGTAAAACCCTACTGATTGCTAAAAACCCCTTTCCTTTCCTTTGCTGTAGCAAAACAGAGGAAAGAGAGGCAGCTGGTGACTGCTCCCAATAGCCACCTGAATCTGATTAGTGTCCTGATTTAGGAAATCATGTGGAAAAAAGAAGAAAAGGTTTCTACCCAGGACGCAAACAGAATTGCTCACTTATAACAATCACGCTCTGCCTGTACTGAGCTTGAGGAGCTGGTCCTTTATCGTGGTCAGCAGGAACTTGGTGCCCTGGAGATGCAAATCCTCATTCTGAATGTCCACAATGCTGGAGACGGCCCCTGGCAAACATGATGAGACATGAGGGAGCACTTGTGCCTGGGAGCTGTCTGTTTCCCTACCAATATTAGCTGGTCCATTAGAAGTTGTTATCTCTCCTTACCAGTTGTGCCTCATGTGTCCCCAGGCCATCACGGCTGCAGCGCTGCTCTGACTCTGGCAAACAGCTCTGATGGCCACGTCTGAGGTGTTATAACAGCACAAAGATTGGGCTGAAGGGGGAGGGAGAGCAAACACATGAACCAATCCATGCACCCTTCTCCAGATCTCACTGAACTTGCTGCAGCACTTCACAGGATGACATCCTGATCCTTGAACTCACTGGAAACTCCACCAGGCTTCAGGGTGATGGGGATTCACTCCTTATTTCTTTACCAACAAGAGGGGTTTGACCCCTTTCTTCATTCAGATTGCTCCTTCCTTTGCTAAAAAAAAATGAGCTGAATGTCCTTTTCCCCCCCTCATTTAAACTACTGAAAAATTAAAATCCTTCTCTTACTCATCTCCCAAAAGCCAGCAAATACCTGCACACACCATGTGCACACGGCTGATGGAGGCAGAGTTGGCTGCATGGGAAAAGTGCTCCGAGCACAGACCTACCCATGGGGACCTGATGGGATCAGGAGAATGAAACTGAAACTTGGTTTTTGGAAGATAAATACCTTTCACTGCCAATTAGTGTCCTCACCATGAAACGTAATTCCTGCTATGAGGATCGGGGTTTCTTTGCAAAAGCAAAGAACATCTAGTGCATGCAGCAATAGGCTGAGAAATCTAAAGATAAATGCAGAGTCCTGAGAGGAAGACATCTGGATTCTCTGAGGAGAGAGCCGTGAGCAGTGTTTACTGCAAAGCAATAGTGGCGCTTGCAAATGCAAATGTGTGTGTGAATCCCAAAAAGCAACAGACTGCAGGAGCAACACGAGCGCGTGGGATGCGACACAGCATCAGCTATATCTGCCTGGGTTTTTTTTTTTAAGGGTAAGGAAAGAAAAAGAGAGTTTGTAATGCCAAGGGAATTCAGCACAATAAACCTTGTCACTATAAGGATTGATTTCTGGCTTGGGTGTTTAAAAGAAAGAAAGAAAGAAAGAAACCTGTCACCCAACGAATTCATTTATCCTTCTACTTGAAGTCTGTGGCTGTCACTGCCATCAAGTGTGGCAAATGTCCTTTGATCACTGTATCGAGGGGTCAATGAAACCTCTAATAATGTAGATTTAACAGACAATTACAATGAAATACCCTTTAAAAAAGCCAGCCTGGAAAGCCTTGCCTGTCTCTTAAGAAGCAACATGGGAATTTCAAGAGCTCTTCAAAGGCTCTGTTGTGCTCGCTAAAAGCAGAGGTGGAGCAGTAGCAACTGCTGGTGCTGATGTGTATGAGGAGTCACAACTGCTCCCCACTCATGCCCAGTCACTGTGCATTGCAGGTGGGTTTATTGTCTCCTGCAGCGTCTCCACGCGACGCTGTTCTTAGAACACGTAAATGCAGCGTGCTCAAAATAGGTCCAAAACAGGTTCAAGCCTGACTTTCAAGCCACACTTTCCAAAGAGAAATGCTCTTAAAGATGTCATCTGTGTCTCTGGTGCACATCTGGTGCCTTAGGGCTTTAAAAACCTGTGCTCTTGCACACAAGAACACAATCCATTACTGTAGTGCACGTACTGTTATTGTCAATTATTTGAATTTCAATAAATTGAAATAGGAGCCCCAGTAGTGATTTATACTCCTATATGCTGAAAGCTGAGAGAAGAAGAAGTGTTGCCCCAAATGGCTACAGCCTGAAAAGCCAGAGGCAGAAAGTGAAGGAGAAATGGGGAATAGAAAGAAGTCATGTCAGTGGAACTGGGACCATTTACTATTTTGGTTCTGTGCACCTCTGAGGGAGGATCTCTCTTATTACATATCCGTAGAGTACCAATCTCAATAGTGCCTTGACCTTGACTGATGTCATAAGATGGATGTGATAGTAAGACAGACATTTTCTGAGTGTGCTCACCTGAGATCCATGGTTTTCTGAGAGCTGGAAGTAAGAATCAAACACTGCCTTGCTGAAAACATGTTGGCAAGAAATTTGCTTATGGGGGAACTATATCACCAGTGCCAGACAAAAAGGCTGGATTGCTTTTAACCAAACACTGAACAGCCACATCCTTCACAGATGTCCTCCCATTGCTTTCATTAAGATCTGTAAAAGGCCTGAACTTTTAAAAAGCTAGGAATTCTATCTGAGTTCCCAAATGGCGTATCTAGGTTTTTAATCTGGAACTCCTTTACTATCATATTGTTAGTTCCAAATAAATTATCCATAAACCTGGGCTCTTTTATTGTCCCTCAGTTCTGCTTTCTATAAATACGCTCATTATTTGCATGTTGTCACTGAACACTTAATACTCTCTCCCATGGAGCTATGGCAAATTGTTATGTTGGAATATATACACCACTCATTAGATGCTGTGGAACTAAACAATTAACTCACATTATGTTGTCTCCTTCAGCTGATAGTGAGAGTAACCAGCAGCAGATTATGAATAACAAATATCCACATTATCAAGGAACAGCCCCTTAGAAATGAAGAGCAGCATTGGCAGATGAGCCACCTAGCACTTGATCAGAACTCGAGCAAACACTTGTGAGTGCTGCTTTATCCCACTGTCTAAACTGCTTTATTTTTAAACAAAAAAACTGTCAAAGAAGATTAAAAGAAGTGCTGTGAAATAATTTCCAGCTTTGAGCCATAGAGCAGAAGAGGACTTGATAAGAAACGTCTCCATGTGTTTTCACGCTTGTGGATGGTACAGAAGAGAGAGATGGGGTCAGGCAGCCTGCACACAACACAGGGCTGCAAATTCTCAAGCTGTGCCTGGTTTGGGGAGAGGTGTGTGCCTTTGGGCACCCTATTTAATTTCCCCATCTGTTTACTCTGCTGGCCTTGATATTGCCACACTCGCTATGGAAAGAGGCAGCACATGTGAATCAGAATCCATCA
Source organism: Corvus cornix cornix (assembly GCF_000738735.6). NCBI lineage: Eukaryota > Metazoa > Chordata > Aves > Passeriformes > Corvidae > Corvus > Corvus cornix. Next base: position 4,976,218 of record NC_046335.1, read on the forward strand.
AAAGTGTTGAAGAACCACACAAAACAAGGGAAGGCACTTATTTCAAATATACCAAAAGCTAGGAAAAAATGAAAAGGCTTCTTCTATTTCCCATCCTTTTCAAATATGGACATGCACAGAAACAAACTCTGACTTCCAAGGTAATTACTGACAGAGTGAGTTTGACCTTGCCGTAGCACTGTAAGATGAAATCTTTAAGCATGAGTTCTGGAGGATGTCAGATTAAATGATGCAATTTTTAAATCTGATTTAAATCCAAGGAGGACCATTTCCTTCCACCAGCAACCCTCCATCCATGAAATGCAACCAATCTTTAGCTTTGCTTTCTTTTTTTTTTTCCTCTCTTCACATTAAACTGTTCCAGTGAATGGAGAAGGCCATGTGCTCCTCCTCCTGCACTTCCACCTCAACTCTGCTGTATCCCAAGTGCCCACACTCATGAACCACAATTCCCAATGTATTTTTAGCCCTTATGGATACTTGAACTCTCCAGGAAGGTAACTACAATTTCAAGTTGTGCAACCTCCCAAGCCAAGGAGCAATGCACTAATGCATTAGGGAGCCTCTGTGAGAGACCCAGCACAGCACATTGCTTATTGCCTTTTCAATAATAGATGGATTCAAATCTATTCACTTGGTTTTTAAGAAGGAACACTTTTTACTTTGATATATTACTTTATCATAATATCAGCAGCCATTAAGGGTGCAAACTTCAGCGTGTCATTGTCCATCTGTAACACAGCACAGGGGGTCTGACCTTCAGCAGATTATTTCCACTCACAATGTCAGTCCCAGCCCAAGTGCCCCAGGTAAACTGTGTCCCTGTGGGCATCACCTTTGCATCATGCTGCTCTGTGGCTTCTAGCTGACAGCAGATGTGGCAGGAGTGTCCCAAGAAGGACCCATAAAAGTGCTCTGGGAAACAGCAGGGTGCTGATGGCTTGTGTGACTCAGAGAGCTCCTGTCAGCAGAACCACAAGCTAAAGATGCATCAAAAGTCTCGGGCATCAAATGGCTATTTTTGATTTTCATCTTGAACTTTTAGAGACGTCAGAGATGTTTATGATTTACAGAATTTGCCTGTGTTCCTCTGACTCTGCAGGAGGGACAAGTGACTCCTGCACTTCACGCCGAGGGCAGAATCCCGATGCCACATTGTAGGAAGAGGGACTGAAAGCACAGGGCTAACTCCAATATACATGTGAACAGTGCATCTAGCAAACGAGACAGCAGCTCTGGGCAGGGAAGTCAGGCATGTTTTGATCATCAAGGAAAGGAAAATTCCACCCAGGTATACTATTGCAACTCTCTTTGCAGGTTTCATCAGGTCGCATATCCCACTTCAGATTTACCAACGGTCCCAGAGCTGTCCCCTCCTCCCAAAACTCCCTCCATTAAAAAAAAAAAGAAAAAAAAAAAGAAAAAAATAAAAAAGAAAGAAAAAAGTTGGTCTAACTTAATGGGGAAGCAAATCCTGAGCCAGCTCTTTAAAATTGTGCTGGGTTACATCCATATGAAAAACAAAACAGCCCTTAACTAATTAAGCAAGAGCAGTGCAGTGGTATTTTGCACATGAGAAGAGTCTTGGGCTGCTTTCATAGCAGGACACTACATTTTGGTCTGTTTGGGAGCTCTCCTACTGCTCGAATGAAACATGTTATTCATCTGATGTGTGCAGTCAGCACCAGCCAGCCACACTGTATTGTTCCTCAGGCTGCTAACACTGCACACCATGGGCAATGGCACGAGTGAAATGAAGTCTTTTCTGTTTCCCTGCTTGCTTTGGTGCTCCAGCCTGTGCCAGTGGAAGCTCTGGATGCCCAGTGCACTGACAGCAGGTGTTTATCTGAATATGCACTGCAGACACCTCTGGTATTTCTGGATACCCAGGGGCAGAGCTGTTGCTATAACCTGCTGGGATGCCAGACCTGTACAAGTGTGTCAAATCCCCTAATTCTCTTTGGACAATGTTTCCAGGTGGTAAACGAGGCTCAGCTCAATACATAGAAGAGCTCTGCCCTCTGTGCAAGCCCTGCTTCAGCAGCCTCCATCCCCTGGGATCTTGCCCTAATTCTGCCCTAATTACTGAAAGCTGAGCAGTGCCTGGGGTCAGGCGGAGAGAAAAGGCTGGGGGGAACCAGCTGGATTGCTGTGCCCTGCATGGCTAAGGGCTCCTGGGAATAAGGAACCCTGGTTTCTATTCCTGGCTCTAGAAAGCAGTGTAGCCTCTGGGTGATGAACAGACAGCCCCTAGTGGGGATGGGCAGATGTCCCCTGCTCACTTCACAGGCCAGCTCCCATGGCATTTTATTTAGGGGTTTTTAAACAAGGTACTTTGTTGGAAGAACAACTTAAGCCAGGGTTTTATCCTTCTTTCTCAGGCATAAATCTTACACTCAAAATAATGAGTTAATCTTTAAAAGAGCTACAGTAGGAGGCTTTAAAATGACTCAATGCTGTATTTTGAAAAGAACTCGTGGATCGCCTGTGTCTCAGAGCTATTTATACACTACCTGCCAGGGAAATTCACAGATGAACGAACTAGCAAGAATCATGCTATTCAAGAGAGACATTCTTAGGATCTGGAGTCAAAAAACCACACATAATTGCATAAGGGCTCTGGTTCAGAGGGCTCTACTTGCTGGAGAGAAACTCTCCGACATCATTTCTCCATGTGCTGCTAAAAAGGGGCTCTTCCCTCCACCAGAGAAGTCACTACCAAACAGGTTTGGAGTCCAACACATTCCAACAAATTGTTATTGCAGCAACATTATCTGTGCTATAGCTGTCACATGAAACCAGGGTGCAAAAAATGTGAAAATGCCCATGCACAAAACTGGTTCACAGCCTGTGGTTCCATGGGTGAATAGTAATAAATACAAGTGAAAGTCCAGCATGCTTCCTTGCCTTCCCCTTAAGAGTGAACCATTAAAGATGACATTTGGAGGGCCATGGTCCCTCTGTGTCACTTTGCTCACCACCAAGTAACCCCCAGAATTTCTCCAGGGGTGAAAGCTGGATTTGAAGGTGCTTGGTGCAGCCTACAGGAGGCTAGAGACAGAAATCTGTGAAGAGTGGGAGACAACCCTGAGACACCCAGTTCCAAGATTAGAATGCAGACAGAAGTCTTGTGTTAGGCTCAGGTCCTTACTGGTTTTAACAGACGAGAATGACTGCAGGGCATGTCTCCAAATCCCTCTTTGGGGTAGTCCTGACAGCCTCAGCCTGGGCTCCTAATTAGCAGTTCAGTCCCTGCCCAGCAAGTGCAGACAGGGGCTCTCCCACATCAACATTTGGCAGGGGGCAAAGATGAATTTCCTGCTGCTGCTGATGCAGGGAGCAGCGTGGGACTGAGATCTGGTGTATAACTGGGGTGTCAGTGTGGCACAGTGAAGTGCCAGAGGCACACTGGCAATCTGGGTACATCCCTTGGAGAAGGGCCTCCCCACACCTCCCACTACATTGCAAGGAAATCCCTGGAGATTTCTTCCTCCTCCACCTTCTTTTTCTCCTCTTCCTCCTCATCCTCCTCCCTGCAGGGCTGCAGTGGCCTGGGCTCTCAGGGGACACCCCAGTCCTGCAGCAGATCATGGCCTGGAGGCAAGGCTTTGTCCTGCTTGCTATACTTTCCTCTTTCCTCAGCTATTTTCCAGGCTTTAGGGAAGGTCTGTCACTTTTCAGCATGGATCCCTCCTTCCTTGGTGCTTAAACAAACTCACTGCAGTTTCAGCAAACACTTGTGCCTTTGCACCCACAGGTTTTACCAAGCCTCGACGTTGCTAACCTGCGTGTTTCCAAAACTGCATTTATTCGTGTGTGAGCTCTCTGCAAACTAATTTATCTGCACAAGGCTGTGGAAATGATGCTTCACAGCCTCTCTTTAGGCAGTCACAGAGATCTCTGGAGGGCTCATGGTGGCTGGGACAGCTGCAGGGTCACTCATCCACCTAACAAAGAGTAAAATCCACACCATTTACCAGATCAGGTGTATTAATATTGCACAAGCTGGAGATGCAGAGGCCATCCCTAGGTATCACAGAGGCAGGCAAGCCTGCTGGGCTGATCTCTCCTGTTGGGTAAAGGAAGGCTTCACTTCCCCACACCACTGCCCATGGAGGATGTTCTCCCAACAGGAGAAAGTCCCGTGTGGCACAGCCCAAAAAACCTTTGTGCTCATGCCTGCCACTGCCCACTCACCAGCTCTGAACAGTTCAGCAACTTTTCTGTCCCCTCAGACCTGGGCTAGGGTGGTGCTGGGTCAGATTTGACCCCCTGAGCCTTCTCTTCCCATCCCACAGGAGAGCCATTGAGGGTGTTTGCCACTAGGAAGGTGATTAAAGAGCATGGCATGCTCAGCTGCTGAGAAAAAGCTGCTAGTTAGGAATGTCAGACACCTCTGGGAGCCCCCAGCCCACACAGAGTCAGCAGTCAGGGCCTGCCTCCTGCACAGACACAGAGTGTGGGGGGATGGAGGAGGGAAGCAGCACTGGGACCACAGAGCCCAGCCCTACTGGGCAGTCCCTGAGCTGCACTGGAACTCCCACCTCAACAAGAGTGGAGGTCCAAAGGCACCATGAGGGCAAAACCACAACAAAAGTATAGGATATACTTCCACTGTTCTCTTTTTTATTACATCTGTTTAGCTCCTTGCAGGTTGCAGGGGATCTGGCAGAACTGCTGCTAGAAAAGGCACCTTTCCTATTGAAAAGAGTGGGAAAAAACTCCTCCCTGTGTTTCATGATCAGCTGTTCTGATTTTGTGATTGATGGAGTCTTTTTTTCACATAACTCCCCCCATTCCTGGCAAACCTCACCATGGGCATGTTTTAAAGTCAGCAGGATTATAACCCCATGGGGGCAAATCCCCTCCTATTACACCTCTTTACACTGAGTGTCAGGAAAACAGCCCAAAAGACAAATGAAAAACAGCTGATCTAAAATTGACTCCTTTTTAGAAAGTATTTAAAAATTTCCTTTAGATGTTCCCATTAACCTTATCAGGAGCAGTGCACAGGGAATAAATGACAGTGGCCAACACTGCAGGTTCATCTACACTGGCAGATACCAACACTCATTCCTGTCTGTGCTCCAAGAGATCCGTTCTCCCAGAGAGCTGCAGCCCTGGACTGTGTTAGTCCTTCCTGCAAGATTTTCATTATGAATATGAGTCAAGGCTTCTGAGTGTAACCAGGGGCCAGCCTGATCTCAGGCTCATCAGCATTTTTGTCCTTTTAAAGGTGCACTGCAGAGCAAGTGCTGCAAATCCAGAGGAACTGGGAAAACAGCAGCATCCCAGCAGGGTTCTCCTGTCTGCCTTAAGGTGCCTGGCTATTTATAAAGAGACACGAGCAGAAGGCTGAGGGGTTTCCATAGGCTGATAGAACCATTTGACTCCAGAGCAGGATGGGGCAATAAGGACTGAACCCCAGCAGACCTCTGAGGTTGCAGTTTCCTACTTGTGCATCCCAGTGATGGAGAAGCAGCTGGACATGGGATGGGCAGAGAGACATGCAATGGCTGTTCTCAGGTGCTCACAGTCTAAAAGGAACAGAATCAGAGAATCACAGAACTGTTAAGGTTGGAAAAGGCCTCTAAGATCATCAAGTCATACTGTTCACCCAGCACCACCATGATCACCACTAAACCACATCCCCAAGTTCACCTTTTGTGAACACTTACAGGGATGGCATTTACAATTCCCTGGTCAGGCATTTACATTCCAGTGCCTGACCACCCCTAGGCATTGGGTGGTCATTTCTTCCTATTATCCAATCCAAACTCCCCCTGGCACAAGTTGAGGCCATTTCTTCTCATCTTGTTGTTTGTTCCTTGGGAGCAGAGCCTGACCCCCACCTGGCTCCACCCTCCTGTCAGAGAGTTGTAGAGAGCAAGAAGGTACCCCCTGAGCCTCCTCTTCCCCAGCCTCAGCCCCTCCAGCTCCCTCAGCTGCTCCTCATCAGACTTGTGCTCCAGACTCGTCCCCTGCTCCATTGCCCTTCTCTGGACACACGAATGGAGATAAGAACCTAATAACACAGAAAATAAAAGAAACTATTCCAGACTGGACTTGGAGTTTTTCTTGGGTGAAAGCCTTTTGTTTTTCATTCCAAGCATGAAAATGTTGCTATCTGATGATATGGAAATTGTTCCAGGAAGACTGACCCCTTCCTGACAGAGGTTTCTAACCCCCCTCCTTCTCCCTGTCCTGCACTTTGTCTCTGCTGCTTTGAACAGCCCTAGATCAAAGAATTTTTTAGTAGCAACAGCTACCTGGAGATTTTGGCTTCTGTTTGCAAACAACATGAAAAATGTTCTGGAAAATGTCAAAACAAAGTTATAGCAAATATACCACGTTCTTCAAACACCTCCAGGAGCTTTCCCTATTATGGACAGGGAAAACATTCCCTTGCTCTGTTTACTGGGAAGTTTTTTGATGCCCTCAAAGATTGCCAAGTCAGTGACCCTGTGCACGTGACAGGGTACTGCCATGTACCATCCCGGGACCCTCCCTGGTTTCACATAAGAGCAGGGACAGGGGAGAAGGTCAGGAGAAATGACCCTTCTCCAGGACTTTGGGTCTACCTGTGGGAATTTTGTCCTGCTGGGGTTTCACCCTCAGTTTCAGCCTCCCAGTGTGAGCCCCCCTTGCACATGTCAGTATCTTCTGAAGGATGCCCCTTCCCACTGTTTATTTCCAAACACAGCAACAGCAGCTAATTCCTCTTTTGAACAGATCAAAGGAAGCAGCAGAAATATTTCTGAAACTTGCTCATAGCCCCCGAGAGCCATTTATTTTCCTAGTTTATCCTGAAGATGCAGTTAACTGTTTCTTGAGCCCCAGGTGTCTGCCTGGATGGGCCAGAGAGGCCACACAAACCATGTTCACAGCTGCAGAGCAAATCCTCACATGCCACCCAGAGCACACGTATTCAGCTGGAGCCACTCCCATAAGGGAAACACCATTGTACAGGATGATCTGGAGGGTTTTTTATCATTCATTAGAGACAGCAGTAAATATTATGCATACGACAATGTCCCTGAGCTCCTGTGTGGGAGTTTTACCAGACTGTAACAGCCAGAAGTCAAGCCTGTGGATGGTGGTTACCTTTCCATGCCTGGCACACATGTTCTCCCTACCACCTGCCCAAAGCTGGTCCAGATTTATTTAGCACATCTCCCTGCCCACTCTCAATTGGCCCCATCTGCTTTCCAGGAGGAGCTCTCCTCTGCATAACCCTGCCTGTCAGAGCAGATAAGGCTGCTCTTTGTGCTTTTCCCCACGAGACAGATGGGAAGGAGGGAAGCGGGAGGCATCTCAGACGCGCTGTCGCGGTGTCAGCAGGGGCTGGCTGTGATGGGCTGGTGGAGAGGGGGCCTGTCTGACACCAGGGCTGTGCCAGCCAGCAGGGGACCAACAGGGACTGACAGAGACCCTGCGACTCGGCTCCTGTGTGGGGAGTTACAGGAGCAAATAAAGGGATGTCCAGCTGGTGCTCAGGAGAGAAAGAGAGGAAAAACCAAGCTGGATGAGGTTACATTCCCCAGCAGGAGTGAAGCTGCTTGGTTGCTTGCAAGTAGGACAAGCCTTGATGCACGGGATGACCTGCAAACATCACATCTCCTTGGAAATGGCCTGGATACCAGACCACATATTAACTCCTACTGTAACAGAGCGCAGTGCCAAGGGCTTCTGTTTTCCTACTCAGTACATAAACAAAGGACATCTTGGCTGGAACACAGCATTTAAAAGAGGTGGTGTACACTCCCCAGCAATGCACCCAGCTGGTTTTATAGTAGGGGGAAATGTATTCCTGCTCCCAGCTAGAGAGGAGCTCAACTAGAGCAGTTGATGGCCTTCATATTTTATCCATGCTGGAATAATCCCAGTTTCATAACTAAGGGATATAGCTGACAAATTTCTCAATTTGCAGATCAGAGAAAGGTCAACCCCAGCTTAATCAGCTGCTGTGAGGGGTCAGGAGACGGAGTAACTTGTAAACAGTGTAAAATTAATGAAAGTATTTAGCATTTTGTGCACACAGTTTTCCATGCTTGCAATCCAAAGAAAACAGAAAGGGGGGTCCAAAAGGCCTTCAAGCAATTGCCAAATATGTTCTTGGAAAAATCAAGATAGGGCTATAGGAAGGAAAATTCAGCAAAGTGCAAACTGCGAGGGATTAGATTCACCCTTCCCAAGGATAGCCCTGGGGCACAGAAGGGTTTTGGAACAGGCCTTTGCAAATCCATGGCCCACGGGAACTCAAAGAAGCAGAGAAGAGACCTCAGGGGAGATCTGCTGGCTTGCAGCGGCCAAGGGTCCGGATCTGCCACCCCACATGTCACCCTTGGCACACACAGCAGGGCACAGCCCATGCAGGGGGGGCAGAGATGTTGTGGATGTCACTGGTCTTACTGGAGGAACTCCAGCAGAGATTTTTCAAAGGAACAACAGAGAGGCAGCATTCTGCAAAAAGAGGTAGTAAATATCTGTGGTAAATATTTCTTCTTTGTTTAGACCTCTTTTCAAAACACATTTAGGGCTTAACAATAGGCTTCATATTTTTTCAGGATTCAAATACATGTTTTTATCTACTCCACCCATTTAAGGGTTGCTGGAGTTTCTGCCGTGAGAAAGGACTCTATTTTGTGCAGATAAATAGCACAGCAGATTATATTTGGGGCAGAATGTATTAGAGCACTTAGGAATGAAGGCTCAGCAGCACAGTTTGACTTCTGGAAAACCACACTTAGGAAATAAATGTTATTCAGCAGAGCTGCACACCTCACAGCTTTTATAAACCAACAGCAAAGCACAACAAAGGTTTCTGTCAATACCTTCACCCCTCTGTCCTACAAACCTCTGTGTGCCATTCCCATCCTCCACTTGACCTACAATCTCCATGTAATCCTCCATAACATGACCTCCTGGTGGGTGTCCTCTGGTTTCCCAAGCCTTCTGCAGACCAGTTACCACCACAAGCTGGAGACTGAGTGTTCTCAAACCCGTTCACTTTTACAGCCTGGATGGTGGCAAATGTCCACCTTTGTCCTTGGGCACAGCTGCTCAGTCCTGCTGAGAGGCCGATTTTGTGCAGGAGGGCAGAGCACTGCAGCTCACAAGGCCAGGATGGCACCTCCACAGAGCATGGCACTGCCCAGGATGGTTGGAGAGATGGCTCATCCATAGTGAACTGCTGGTTACTGCCTGCTTTCAGCTGCTCACAGCACCTCTCTTAACACTTTCCCATTCTCTATCTGGAGATGCTGTTTGTCCCTCCATATCATCTGCAGCACTCGCATCCCCACTGTGGTGTTTGTTCTGGTCTCCCTGGGAATGCCCACCCCACACCACACTTGTTGCAGTGAACCATGACCAATCCCAGGGTCAGACAAATCAAGTAGACCAAAAGGTCCATAGGTTTGCTGCTTCCACAGCCCAACAGCCTTGAGCATTCAAAAGGCTGTGAAAAACGTATAAATCCGTGCCTTACCATTGACCGCAACCCTCCCCCTGCCTTATTTCTCATATTAGGTTGTCTTTCCAGAGAGTTCTATGTATTTTGGTTGTTAATTGGTCCTTGTTACTCCTCCCTGCCTACCTCTTCTCCCATTTGCTGTAATTCCTTCTCCCCACCTCGGTTACACCCCCTGGCTGATGTTCATTTGGTTACTGTGTGTTTTCCCCACCCATATTGTGGGGGTACAAGACCCCCTGCAAGCCACATGGCTTTGGCTTTCTCTGTGCATTTTTGTCTCCAATAAACCCTTCCCCCCCCACAAAGAAGTCCCTCCGGTTTTTTCTACCTCTTTCTCACACCTTTGCCATCAGTGGGCGAGGCGAACCCGACCCGAAGCTTCGCCTGCTCTCCTGTGCCACCATTCGGCTCCGTCTGCCCCTTCGGAGCAGGCAGAGATTGCCCGGGACAGTGGGCTAGCCAGCGTGGTACTGTGGCACACACTCTGTCCTCACACCACAGCATTCAACAGAGGGGATTTCTCCTGAGAAAGTCAAGGCCTGAGGAAGGCAAAGTGAGTACCACTTTTAGGTCCAGCATTCCTTCAATGCCAGCAGCTGCCAACTGAAATAGATGATAGTGCTGCTTTTCTCCTTTCCTGCCTTGCTCAAGAGTTGTAACAACCTCAGAGTGAGCAGAACAGCAGGAGAAGTGCACGTTGTTCATGGAAATTAAGCCAGAAAATAGACAAGCCAGCCCACAGCAGGAGAGATGTGGCAGACACTCTTGCTGTCGTCCCTTTGCCTTGGTCCAAACCAGCTGGTGTCAGCTGGGTCCCACCACTGTGCAACTGGGAGCAGTAGATTCATGGCCAAACACTTTTTCCCCCTGGAGAAATCAAGACTTCACGTGTTAATCAGGTTTTCCACCCATGAACTGATAGCACAGCACATGAGCAAACATCAGCACTTTTGTCTCCACCTTGCCCTTATTCTGTTATCACCACCTCTCTGCACAAAATGCTGCCGGCGAAGAGTGCCAGCTCCAAGAGGAAACCATTCCTCATCTCTGAGGATGGGGAAAAGAGGGACAAAGACAGGAAAAGAGATGTGCACAGAAGAGATGGCTGTCCCCATTCCAGTTGCCCAGTCAAATCACCTCAGAGAAAATTCATCCCTGCACCTTCACCTTTCTCCTTAGCTTCAGCCCAGCTTTTCACTCCTATAAAACAAGAAAAAGCCCACTCCATTGCCAGATTATTCCTCCTTGAAACCAGCAGAAGCTTCACCAGAGCAAATGTCTTGCTTTATAATGTTAAAAAATGGCATTTGTAGCACAAATAAGGGATACAGGAATTCCCTGCTGCACTGCCAGAATTGAAGGTGGGTGAGACTTGGGGTCTTGATAGGTCATTGGGTGAAAAGCTCACACTTGATCGACCCCAACATTAGGAAGCTTCTGCCAAATTCAGGCAATAATTTTAGCTAAGAAGAAAGATTTTGTTGCACAGTGGTTGTGGCAGACTGTACTGCAATTTATGTGCCGCGTCTTTCCCAAGCTGACTTTTCATAAAAGTAATAAGTAGTTTCCAAAGTGAAGTGAAAGGGAATAGCAGGGAGAAAATTGAACACCTGGGATTTAATAAAAACAACTTTTTATTTGGTTTGTTTGTTTGTTTTCCTGAGGAAAGTGAAAATTCCTAGTCTCAGGCAGAAATACATATATTTTAATTTCATTAATTCAGTCTGTGAACCAGAAAGAGTGAAGAGACACAGCAGAGCAACAAGACACGCAGCAGGGTTTGAGAAGCAACCCAAGCCCTTTGTTGGTGCAGAAGAGCCTCAAGGGCCAACAGCCAACTTTCACAATAGCCCTAATTACCTTTATATTTATAATGGGGAAACAGGTGGAAGTGGTCAGGAATAGGAGACAGAAGAACAGCAGAGAGAAATGTGATATAACAGCATCTTAAAAGTCAGAATCACAGGAAAAATATGGCTGGATGAGACCTGTGGAAGGCTCCAGCCCAACCCCTGCTCAAAGCAGAGGCATTTCAAAGCTTGTTCAGGTAGCTCAATTTCCCTTCTATCCACCCTTGCCTGAACAGAGGAAATAACCTCTTCTCTTGATTCCCTGTTTGAGCCCACGCTGCTCATTCCAGCTCATCTTACTGACCACCAGAACCTCTGCACATCATTCAGACAAAACAATTGCACCATGTGTTTGCAACATACCCAAGTATGTTTGAGTGAATAAATGCATTATTCAGATTATGCTAGCAAAGTTCTAACAGATTTAAAATTACTGAAATCCAATTAAAGCCTAAGAAAGACCCTGGAAAATTCTAGTGCTATTCACTGCCTGAGCAAGAAGTGATTTGCTTTCAGTGCCCCATAATGCAGAGTTTTGACTTTCTCTCAGTGATCCACATGGCACCAGGGATACAGAGCAGGACCAGGTAGGTGGCAGGAGGGTGACTCAGGGCTGGAACAGGACAGCAGAGTCTGGAGCCCTCCCAGGTGTGTTCACAACACCCACAACTGTGCCATGTCCTGTCCTCAGATCCCTGAAATACGAGGCTCTCAGCAGATGGTGTTGCACCTGGGGGGCCCTAAAATGTGGGAGCATCTTGTATTGCAAAGGTGATGTCCATCTGGATGGGAGCATCACACGGTGATGCTCAATTGGACCATCCTCAGGATATCCTCAAGAAATCCTCAGGTGGAAAATGGCAAAAGAACTTCTCTAAATTCCTCAGAAATCATGTTTTTGCCCCACCCAAATCCCAGCATTTGAATGTCAGGCTGGATGGAAATTTGTCTCAGCATTGCACACAATGAAATTTAAAAATGCCCAGAGTTCAACACCACTTTAACATCATGTTTTATAAGTTTAAGACCACTGACTTGTGAAAGAAAACACAAACACTTTGTAGAAAACATAGTAATTTGCTATCAGAGCTCCTCAAGGTTACATAAAATGCATATGTTCCTTTCTAACTGGGGAAAGCAATGTTACCTCAAAGCCATATAACAAAAGTCTAGGGATCTATTTTAAAAATTGATTTTGTCCTTGGCTTGTCATGGTGGTTGATGGGGGAAAGTGTATGCTTGCAGTTGAAAATATCTTTGAGGCTACCAAATCTCTCAAGCAAGAACTGCACCACCAGCCGCAAGCAGAAATTAAGAAAGTTATTCTAGTCAATGACACCCTGCTACCAGCTCAACAAGATTTTGCCGTGGTGGGAACATAAGCTGAAATCTTCTAATCATGTAGTGGCCAGAGTTTGCCTTTCTAAATAAAATCCTTTCTGAAATAGGGGTGTAGCATTCCCAGACCAGCAACTGATAAAAGATTTAGGTATTCCCAGCACTTCAAAATCTCAGGCCACTTAGGCTGAGTCAGCAAAGCAGAGAATATCAAGATTATTTTAAGCATGCACAGAGATCTGTTTGAGACCTTATTTTCCTTCTTGCACACAGACTGAGATTTGTAAATATTGAAAAACATGAAAATTGGATCTTCATATGAGAAAAATACTGGTCCGATCGAAAAGGAAACAACCATCTGGCACCACTCCTTCCAGATGTTTTCACAACCATTCTCCATTTTTTCTTCCCATACTCAAAGAACTGCCATGATCCCCTCTTGTTTATCCATGCCCAGCTTCAGATTTCCAAGGCTGTTCTTTCATTCCTTTTTTCTTACTTCATCTGTCATTCCTTTGGTCACTGAATCTATTCAACAAACAGCATTGTTTTGGAAAGAATTTGCTTTTGATTATGTTTGTGGTTCCAGGGGTTGTGGCTGGCTTGGCAGCGTGTTTGAAAGGACAGTTTGTTCATAATTTAAACCAACACATAGACCAAGGAATTTTGGAAATAGCCATGCCACCACAATGAATTTACAACATTCACTTGAAGTGGGGAATAATTGTCAATGTTTGGAATGGTGGAATCATTGCTAGAATAGAAAATGACTGCATTGTACCTGTATAGTCACTTTCCAAACAGATAATCTCATTTTTGTACTATATAAAAAAATCTGTAACTTCAGCAATCAAGTAGATCAGGTATCCTGGACTAGTGCAGCTGTACTGACCTTTACAGTGCAAAAATGATTATTTTTCAATCCAGGCAGGTCATTGACTCTGTCTTACATCAGCATCAGCCTCTGCTGCTAGGCAGAGGGAAGATCACATAGGTCATGTTTCATATTCATGAAACAGAGCTTTAAATCCAGTGAAAAGGTACTTCAGAGAAGGCTCTTCTGAAATCTGGTGTAGCTGTGTGCTTTAAAAGAGTCTTCAGGAAACAGAAAGGGCTTTTTCCCAAAACTTAATAAACAAACTTTCATGAGAAAATTGTTGCACAAACAGTGTAACACAAATGGTAAAAACCACCCATCTCCTCTAGCTGGAACTAGATGGCCACTGAAGTCCCTTCCAATCCAAGCCTTTCTATGATTCTATGGAGATCTTTTGAGGACCTTGTGATTCCCCATTAATGCTGGATGCAGGATGAGGCCCAGAGATCGGCAGGAGATGTGGCACTGGAGCAGCTATATTGGAGCTGCAACACCCACTCTTGTTCTGAGGTGAGAATTACAGCCACCCTCATGCCCAGGAGAAACCTAAACGTACCAGAAACGCAAACAACCCCAAGATCCCAACTTAGAGCAGAGCTAAGAAAGCAAATGGGTCAGCCTTTCCTGAAGAGAATTCTGACTTCACCTAATAAAATTCCCACAGCTGGACACATTGCCACCACCCAAGTATATCTTACAAGTGAATCTTACTGTTATTTTCTTCATTTTGTTACAGGGGAGATGATACAGAAGTGATGAAGGGAGGGATTTAAAAGAAATGTGGATGTGGCACCTGGGGACACGGGTTAATTGTGGCCTTGGCAGTGCTGGGGGAACAGTTGGACTCAATGATCTTAAAGGTCTTTTTCAATCTAAATGATTCTGTGACTCTGTTGTTCTATTACACATTTTATATTAGCTAAATCCATGTATCATTTTTTGTTGTTGATACTTGAGAAATGATTTTTTTCTGGCAAAGAAATGCTTGCCGAGGCCAATGACAAAGGTGTTATGTATCAGCATCAAGAGAAAATGAGCCCTGAAATTGGCACAATCAAGTGTGTATAAGAGATGTGTTTGCTCATGCCTCCAATCAAGGATCCTCATTAAATAATCATGTGACTCATACAAGAAGCTACAATTAAGCAGCACAGCTCACACTTCTAATATTCATGAGGAGTCCATAGAGGCCAAGTATAAAAGGAATCATTTCCAAATCTGCCTCACAAATTGGTCTGAGGAAATGCTGTTTTGTCACCAATATTAGCACATTTGGGAAGAGGTGCTACATTTCCCCAAACAATGCTCATTGATTATTTCCTCGCCCTATGAGAAGCATGGAAAACTTTACTTTAAAGAATTGCCTGGAAAAATTAATTCTATAAAACTGGAATTTTTTTTTTTTTGCTCTTTTTTGAATTAAGACTGTTTCAAAGCAAATCAAAAACATTGAAAAGAAGTGTCAGGTATTTAACATTTCAGCTCTTTTTCTCTGATGTCACTCTTATTGCTTTCACTGTTTCATCACAGAGAAAGTGACTCTGTACATACAGGACACCTTTCACTAGACCAGGTTGCTCCAAGCCCCAACCATCCTGTCCTTGGACGCTTCCAGGGATGGGGCAGCCACAGCTTCTCTGGACAACCTGTGCCAGGGCCTCAGCACTTTAACAGTGACGAATTTCTTCTTAGTATCTAGTCTGACTCTCCTCTGTTTTAGTTTAAACCCATTCCCCCTTATCCTATCACTATCTGCCCATGTAAAAAGTCACTGACCCTCTTTCATATAAGCTCCCATTAAGCACTAGAAGGTCACAATGAAGTCACCCTGGAGTCTTCTCCAGACTGAACAACCCCAAATCTCTCAGCCTGTCTCCCCAGCAGAGGTGCTCCAAGTAATACTGAGGTTTACACTTCACTGAAACTCAGTCAGAAAGCAATGAATGTCTTACTGGAGTAAACTATCAAGTTTGTCTTCACACTCCACATTTATAAATCAATGATGCACTTGGCCCATTTTCCCTTTATGTTTGCAACAATACTAATTAAATCAGTTTGATGAGACTGTAGTTGCTGTATCTTTTTCCATTTCCTCCTTCATTGGATGCAGGCACTATTCTGTTAATTTCTAACTATCACTGCACATTTTATCTTCTATAATTTCTCTCTGCCAAGCCTGCATTTATTAAAAATCCTTGTTATCATTTTATGCTGAAGTTTGCTGTTTGTCCAACTTAAGCCATTGAATGCTATCTTGAGGTTTGCCTACTGGAGTTATTCACCCACTCCCCCTAAAGAAAGCAGGGCTTTCCCTGAAAAACACACATAAAGGTATTTTTCTTTAAAATTGCCATAAGAAGACACTGAAACACAACAATATCAGCCATTCCTACTTTTCTGTGACTTGTGGTCAATGCAGATTTTCAAAGAGTAACAGAAGCTGCTGGTTTGTACGGGGCAGGAACCAAACTAAGATGGGAAAAGAATAAATTAGTGTATTTCCTGTTGCCATCCCTCACCACAGCTTATACATTCACCAAAAACAGGTCCAGAAAGACCTGAGAGACCTGGTTCTATCGCTGGCCCCAGGCAGCAGCATCACTTCCTTTGCCATCTGGGTGATGTTGTCCCTCTGCACTGCCCACTCCAGCACCTGAGCTGCAGCCACCACCCACCCAGAAACGTGTGTTTCTCTGTCCCACAGGCCCACATTCTCCAAAAGTCTTTTCCACATATTTAATCTCAGTGTTGCAGATGAAGACACACCCATTCCTGGAGATCAGGTTGACTCAGGCTCTTTGCTTGGGCTTTCTGAACTCAATGCACTTAGAGACTGCTCTTGTTCTGCACCCCAGTGATTATCTCTTTTAGCTTAAACAAGCCTGGTTCTTTCAATTTTCCCTTCTAGGTCATATTTCCCTGACATCTGATCTCTCTGGCCCCTCTACTCTGGGTTTTCTGCATTTCTCCTGAGGTGTTATGCTCCAGACTGGACACCACGCTTGTCCCCAGGCCACCTATTGCATCATGCCCTCAAAACACACATCACCACATCTCAGCCTGGCATCTGCTGTTCAGCAACAGCAAAACAGCACAAGATTTTCACCCTGGGGTGGCTTGGGTTTGGCTTGTGACCCTCAGCAACCCCATTCTTCTCTGATGGATTCATCTGGGGTTTCCCATCCTGTGTTTAGGAAGCTGGCCCTTCATGCTGAGGTGCCCTGTTCCTGCATAACCTCCTCCTGTTTATTCAGAATGTTTATACAGGTGGCCAAGATCATTCTGCTTTTTATGGTATTCCTTGTAGTTTCCCAGTGCTAGATGTAGGAGCTGGGAGAGCTCAGCCAGCCTCCAAGAGTCTGGAGACTGAAGCCAGCACACTGGGTCCTGCTGTGGCACAGCACTCCTCCAGGTACTACTCACATGGTGAAAGGCTCAACAGATCTGTCTCTGCCTTGAAGAATGGGGATTTCATGCCCTTTCAATTGACTAAAAGAAATAATTGAGAAGCAAAAATGCATTCAAAAGCTTTTTTTAAAAGCAATTATGTTAATTGCTCCAACTGAACAATGTGTGGAGGGAAATGGTTTTGCAGGCAAAGTTTGCCTCCAGATCTCAAGAGCAGAGGAGATGTGGACCAAAAGGCACCTGCTGAGTTTATACACTTAACCCCCTACCACTACAAGCATCAAATTACCTAATTCCCTTCATAAACTGATGAGAAATCCACCACTTGGGAAATCCAAATTCTTGAGAGTAGTTGGATTTCTTTTTCTTGCTATTCATTTTCCCCTCCATGCTGACTTCCTCTCCTCCCTGGACTGACACTCCTGTGTAATTTATACAATTTCACCTTTCTACCTACACTGATTTTTAGTGTAGCTCATTTCTCCTGGCAGTTTCACCAAATACCAGGAACAAACACCCCTTTACCTCTCAGCTTTACGTGGGACTAGCTTAGAAACCAGCTTCTCTAATTCATCTTCTCAGAAACTGGCTTGTGCCTGGCACAGCAGAGCAACTGTAACCAGAAATATGAGTGAGCAACTCTGCAGATTATTTCCTCAACATGTTTTTTTGCTCACATCTAGCTTTCAATTTCTAAAAGTTACAAAAGCCTGGGACACCTGGTGCAGGGAGCAGGCAGGAGCAGAAGACTCCGGGTAAAATTTGGATCTTACCTGCTGTCCTGGGTTGCAGTGTATTCCATTACCATCCTCATGAGCTGTTGAAATCAGGTGGGGCAGTGTTTCCTTGCCTCCTCCCCCCAGACTATCTTTCTGTTCATGGCCCATCATTGTCCTGCCCCATGACTCAGAGATAACTCCCTCCGGACCATCTTCTGTTAATGAGCCTAATCAACACTTTGCCTCATGACTCATTACCCCATTGTGAGATGCTCCACCCAGGGGGAGGAACCAAGCATCCCATCGTGGATATAATCTGGGACTCTGAACACCAGAGACAACCCTTCCACTGGATTTCCAGAGGACAGGAGCTACACAGCCACCACTGGACTTTCTGAGGAAGAGCAGACCCTTTTACTACAGGCTCACTGCTTCAGAGGACTGCAGCCAGCATTCTACCAGACTGCTACCACCACCCTGCCTAACAGGGTGTCAGGTTGTATCTTGACTCTGTCAGTTTGAACCAGTGTTTTCTTTTACTTTTTTTTTTTTTCCTTTTCTTTATTTTCCATTAAATTATTATTCTGACTTGGTGCCTCCCACTGGTTTGTTTTCAGACTAGTACACCTGCTCTGGCAGTTGCTGCCATGCAGATGAATGGGTCTGAAATTGGTTGAAAACTTCTAGAACAGACCATTTTTTTTCCTGAAAAGCTGACTAAAACAAGCAGCCCAGCAAATCTGAGGGTGTAGTTGTCATTGCATCTCCAAGTTCAGGGTTGGGAAAGGGAACCCGATGTCTCCTAAAGGCTTCACTTCGCCCTCACGGGGAGCTGCATTGCTTTCCTGCTCATACAACATGAGAAGGGGAGGGCTTTCCAAAAAGAAAAGTCTTGTATAGAGACTAAGAAGAAAGAGTCTGATTTGCTGTCTTCCCTCACTTTCCTTGCCTTGCTTGGCATCAATAGGCAAGTCACATTTTTAAGTGAGTAAAGAAGGAGCACTATATAATGATGTTGACCTGTTGGAATGAGTCCAGCAGAGAGCTACCACAGGTCTGGAATATGTCTATAAAGACAAGGCTGAGAGAGCTGGGGCTGCTCAGACTGGAGAAAAGAAGGCTCCAGGGAGATCTTAGAGCCCCTTCCTGTGCCTAAAGGGGCTCCAAGAGAGCTGGAGAGGCACTTTGGACAAGGGTATGCAGTGATAGGACAAGGGAGGATGGCCTTCAGCTGAAAGAGGGTAGGTTTAGGTTAAATATTACGAAGAAATTCTTGTTTGTGAGGGTGGTGAGGCCCTGGCACAGGTTGCCCAGAGAAGCTGTGGCTGCACCTGGGTCCCTAGAAGTGTCCAAGACCAGGCTGGATGGAGCTTGGAGCGATCTGGGATAGTGGGAGGTGTCCCTGCCCATAGATGGGGATTGGAACTGGGTGATCTTTAAGACCCATTCCAACACAAACCATTCTATGATTTATGATTCTATGATAAATATTTAAATCCAAGGACTCTGGGCAGCTGCTGGCTTGTGGAACACTTCATGCCTTCTTCACCACAGTGCTGGCAAAGTCATCTGCCATAAAGAGAGAATAACCTGCTTGGTGTTACAGCTCAGAAGCAATTAGATGGGCTGGACCAGGAGGCAATTTCATTTCCAGTGACAGAGAACCAAGGTCACAACCCTGTCAACTGCATTAAATAGGTGCTCACAAACCCTAATTGCTGGTGCAGTAGCTCTCAGTTTTAATGGGTATTTTCAAGCTGAGAGTAAAGTGTGTTCATGTCATTATTCTTCAGACAGAAATGTCAAGGAATAAGTCATAAATACAGAGTTGAAATTAAGCTCACTGATTGCAGTGGTTTGTGTTATTCCTGACATAACCTAGAAGCCTAGCTATTGCAAAAGAAATTCTGTCCTGTGGGAACATTTTGTATTATTTTCAATTTTCTTTTCATCTCAAATCAAGGGGAAACAGAAAACCATTCTATGGAAGAGAAAGCTCCACAGGAAAAATGTCTGGAAGTATTGAAACACGTTGCTTCAGCAAATCTACCGGTGTCAGTAGAGCTGGCAAATAACACATAGTATTCCCCCTATTTTGTTGAGCTGGAAGGGTGAATGCCTTTGTAAAACCTAACTAAGGATCCTTAATATTAATTTAAAAGTAATAGCATTCAGGAAAAAAAAATTACTGTCTTCAGGAACCTAAGTAAAAATAACTGCCCTACATTTTTTCAGGAGAGGGGAATGACTTTTCGGAGCCTCAGCCTGAGAGGCCCTGTAAACTGAGTCACTGATGATGAAGCCAAAACCTCTTTGGAGAAGCCTGGCACTTCCTGGGCCTCATCAGACCCAGATCTAATTCAAATGCAACTCATGGGGGCTGTTTGTAAGACCCTTCGCTGCTCTGTGGATTATATGTCCCATCAGGAAAATAGCAATAAAGATATCTTACACCTCCCCAAAAGGCAACCTGAGGAGCAACAGCTTTGTCGTGCATTCTGTGCTTTTCACCATCTCTTGGAAAGCAAAGGAAGATGTTGGCAGAGAGCTGGCCAAGGGAAGACAAATAGAAACACACAGACTTTATACAGCAAGACTCCACGTACAAGTCATGCCAAACTCCTAGTTCCAGTAAACGCCAAAGACCCGAGTGGATTATGGGCAGGGAAGGGGAAAACTGACTACTCAGAAAGTGCTGGAAGATGTGGCATTTCCAAGATGTTGCTGATATGCTGAAAACTCCCCTTTCTGCTCATTTAGCACAGCTGGAACACTGCAAAAACCAAACCCTCCCTGTGATTTTTTTTTTTTTTAAATTTTTTTTTTTTTTTTTTTGCAAATCAGCACATTCTGCAGCACAGTTTTCTTCCCTTGGCGGGGAGGGAGGTGTCAGGAGTTACCATCCGGCTGTGATGACACCTTGTAGGAATAGTCAGAAGAAATTCCTGAAACCTTTGTTGCTGAAGCTCAGGCTTTGGCCACTGTCTCCGAGAGTGGACCCAGTCCCTCTAACAGCTGCAGGCAGTTGTCTGCAGGCTGAGGTGGGAAAACATGCACCAGATTTTGTGCAGATGTCAGACAAAGGGAACAAGCAGTCGAAAAGGGAGCGTCTGGAGCTGCACTTCTGGGATCAATTCACAGAACCGTGTAGAAACTGTTCACCCAGTGCAGATGACATCAGAAATTATCTTGATGACAAAGAATGAAAAAAAAAGAAGCTATTCTGTTCATCTTCCTACTCTTTAGGGTGCAATCAGGGCACATCTTCAGCATTGCTGTTAGCATTCCTCCACCAAAGAAATCCCAGCAAAGCACTGAGCTCTCATTTTCAAAGATGATGCTGGAAAGCTTCCCAGATTATATATTTTCCTCTTTAATTTATACCTCTGAGGATAATGCTAATCAAGGATGCAGCAAAAGTAGTGAGACATCCTCGGACCCAGGCTGATTTATTAACAGTGGTTGTGTTATTCTCACTTGGAAAACGATGCTAGTATCCCAAGCTTCCATAAAAAAAAGATCCTGCTTGCTGGTAGGTTATCAAATACAAGCTGACAATGTACTTGCACAGCAGATATGCATAAGTGCATTGCACAGTATGATTCATCTGCAAAACATCCAGCATGCTAGAAGCTCAATTTAAAGTAGGTTAGAAGAACGATTCATTAAAAAGCAACAGCAGAGAGAGGGGGAAAAAAAGAAGCCCAAACTCTAAAATCTCCTCCTGGGAATGGTACATTTACTTCTCAGTCTTTGTTTGGCCCCCTCTCCTCACTTGTGAATAGAGTTTGGATGGCACGGGGAGGGACAAGCATATAAAAATACATGTAGCTAGACAAATATTACAAATGCCATCTTCAAGGCCTGGCAGATCTACCAAATATTCCAGGGATTATACATGGTCTGCTTAGCACATTCAAAGTGGAAGGAGATTGCATATATTTCACACAGCATTAATCCCCAGGCCTGTCTCCTCAGCTCCGACCTGAACTTCTACTACACAGCACTGAATTATAAAGGCTAATGTCAAAAGCACTTTAAAGAAAAAAAGAATTCCCAAAATGGCAACTGGCTTTTACTATGATAACTGCTCAGATAATCCTCCATAATCTCCAGTGGTATTTTTTAGGGTAGGGGAAAAAAAACCAACAAAAAAACCCCCACAACAGAAAAAATGTACATGTCATGGCAATTCTAAAATAGAATTAAGAACTTTGCAGGCTGGAATTACTGCTTTTAAAATGGATTTTATGTATATTTGTAATAAACGTCCTACTCTAAAAGCAAAGGTACTTTTCTGAACACTGCTGCCAGCCAAATAAGGTGAAACATGAACTGACTTGAGAATAATTTGAAAATATAGACACTTATTTCTAAAATTTCACTATTTTTATTAATACTATTTTAATCCATGTATCTCTTCGGGTGAGATATTTTTGTCTGATGACAAATTACTAAAAAAAATTGAATTTAAGGAAATTCAGTCCATTGTCCTGGCAGCAGAGGAAGGTATGCATTTTCATAGGCAGAGTTCCTATTTCATCCATGTAAAAGTAATCCAGGTTTTAATTAATGACTCCAAATCTGTCCATGCAATCAATTAATTGCTTGTTTGCCTTTTCAGTCCTGTATGCAACGTACCCTCATTAAACAATCATTAAACTTTTTACTTAAAAAATAGATACCGCCTAAAACATCAAGGATCTACAAAAATCCTCTCCTGCCAGCAACAAAGATGCCACTTACCAGCCAATTTGCTGTAAGAATTTCTTAATTAAAGTGATAAATGGAGCTACTGCCCAGAGGTTCCATACCACTTTTGTTTTATTTTATTTTTTCCTGTAAATAATGTGTTCAGAGGAGGTGACTCCTCTGGGATTTTAACTCTCACACATCATCTTGGAGTGTCACCTTTGGGCCCAACACCTGTCCTACAAACTAATTGCGCTCTGAGAATCACAGGTTATAAACAGAGACTTTCAGGAAAACCAGGAAATTCTGAGGAATCAAGTCTACATTCCACTCCAGCGATAATTTGCTAGAGCAGTAGAGAAATCAGCAACTACATAAATGCTGCATTATGTCTTTTTTTAAAGAACTGCAAAAGCTGCAAAACAGAGAAATTAGCCTCAGCTTTAGGTTAGCCCTACATCAAAGGCAACCATCTCAATTAAAATTTAGTGCCCAGCAATATTGCAGTTTAGAGCATTTGCTCAGTGATGTTTACCAAAGCTATAAATCTTTGTAGTAAAAGGGGAAAGATGCCAAAAAAACCCAACCCAGCAAACTGACAAACATGCTACATCCTTAGATAGAGATGAGCACTGAACAGGAGATGAAAAAACTGCAATACACATTTTTGTAACTTTTATAAGGAGCAGAAGAAGACGCTTCCCATTTTACTAAAATCAGTCTGCAAATAACAAATGACTGCTGCTCGTATCACACAGCTACACCTGCACGGAGCAGCTCAGCTTCCAGTTCAGCTGAAGTGCACATTTCATTTCCAGCGTGTTGCATCGAGCTTCAGTGCTGAAGTCAACAGGGAAGAAAATACCATGAAATGCAAAACATCTCCTGTGCACATGAGCAGCAAGTGCACCTCGTTTGCCTCTGCATTAAGGACATCAAGGGAAAGACCCAATTAAGACTGATTGGAATTCAGACCCCTCCGTGCTCCAGTAGCCAGCAGAGAGCTGGTAACTGTGAAACCTCATTCCCTCTCCCACAAAGCACATGCTGCTCCACAGATCAGAGCAGAGATAGGACACTGTTCCCCAGCTCTGCTGGCTGCAGGTTTTCACCTCCCACCCCGGCCGTGGCCTCGGTGCCTCACACAGGGAGAGGGATGCATCTGACCTGGATACGGTGAACACTTGAATGGTGGTGGCAGATTTAGAGCAACCTTTAGGCTGTGCTCAGGATCCAGCCCTTTGGCCTGCCCACGAGCTTGGCATTAAAACAATTTCCAAGCAGAGCTGCTCTGCTGGTTACATGTGTACCAAGACCTGTGTGGGGTGAGAGAGTCCCCACCTTCCTGACATGAAAAATTATGTTGGGGGGGGGGGTTCAGGCCCCTACTTAGGGGGTGAATTAGGCCTGTGAATGGCAGAACTCTCTTGCGGATCACAATCCTTAAATGCAGTCTGTCCCTCCAGCAGTTCTTTCACAGGTGCCCCTGAGTGTTTTTGGGAGCTGTGTGGAGGGGCCCAGGCTCAGCAGGAGATTATCAGTACAAACTGATGGCTCAGACTGTCTGCAGCCCTTCTCTGCACAGCTGTGCTGCAGAGCCTGCCCAGGGTGAGGATTTTTGTTTGATCATGCAGCCAGTGACTAATGCAGTGCAGGGAAAGCTGGCGATGTCATTTGGATCTGTAACTTCTGCACTTACGGCTTTGAAATGTCCATGGGTGGTCCGATGGGGTGAGGGATGGCACCCAGGGCTGTGTTTGGGATACAAAGCACTGGCCAGACTTGGTGTTTCCTCCTTCTCAGCCACAGGGCTCACCCAGGGGCACCCACATGTGCACCCAAGATATGGACTGATAATTTGGACAGAAAAAAACCCTCAGAGACAAGAGAAGCACAAGATCCCGAGGCACTGGGAGCAGGAAAGTTTCCAGTCTGACCAGGCTGCCCCATGCATTTGCTTTTTACTGGCCACAGTTACTAAGTCCCTTCGATGTCTTTAAAGCTACCAGCAATAAATCAGCTGCAGTTAATAAATTCAGCACTGCTGAAAAATAAGACATAACTTATGTCCTGAATGGCACAGACATAACTGTGCAGGTCTGCAGAGTCACTCCAGTGCAGAAAGCATCTCCCCTGCTCCATCATCTCCTGCACCCAAGCAAACACCCCACTGCAGCACTGCACCCAGGATGGCAGCCACTGCTGTGTGAAGGAGATGTTGGGAATGCTGCAGCTGTTAATGGCAATTGTGTTGAAATCATCTCTGAAGAACCAGCTACCTTTTCTCATACAAGATCTCATGATAGCAGGAGGCTGTATCAAGGGCAGGCGACGCATAACAGCAGTGAAAGAAATATGCAAATAACTCTTTTATTGGCTGCTATTTAAATAAAGAGGGGAAAGCCCGCTCTTTAGGAATATTAAAGTACAAAGCCAATGCTTATGAGGTAACACCTCAATATTTGAAAGAGACAGGCTTATGAAGGATGTAGTAATTTCTAGCAATTTTTATTCTCACCTAGATGCACACGTTAGATTAAAATAAACAACAGCAACTTTATTATGGTTTTCATTCTAAGTTTTCGATCTCTTTAAAGGTTAATTTTCACAGTGCTGTAATGAGATGGGGAAGTGCTGGTGCTTCCATTTTATATGCAAGTGTCCTGAAGCAGTGTGGTCTAATGGGTAATAAAGCCAATTTATCCATGATGTATCTTCTACTTCATTTATCCCTAAATTCAACAAAACATGCTCACCTTTATGCATATGCTTAAGACCATCTTAATTTTAATAGCAGTTAAGAATGCACTTATGTTCCATAAAATTAGAATCTTAAATACTTCATTGAAACAAGGAGGACTGAAATAGGTGATTTTCACATCTTGCCTTGCAGGTGAGTGCCAAGAATTTATTCTTGCTCTTGAAGGTACAAGGTTTCTTGGAGGAATAGACTGACCATAAATCAGAAGTGTCTTAACAAACAAGAACACTAAATGTGACATTTGCTCCTGAGTGCTGAATCATGCCAACTCTACAGCTTTTCCTAAATTAGAAAACTAATTACAAATAATGCTTCACTACTTGAAGCATGGTTTGCTATGTGGAGGCCAACTTCTCTTTTGAAAAGAACAAACAACAAACAACCCAAGAAAAACATGAACCCCCAGATATTTGGAGGCAGTCCTGATTTAGAAGTAAGAGAATAGAACACGAAGAACAGACATAAGGACATAAATGCTAGATGAAAAATGAAAAAGCTCAGTGCGTACTTGGCCCATTTTAGAGGTACCAACTGCTGAGGAGGGAGAGTGAAGGAAATTCCTAAGAAGTCACCATTTAAAAAGCTCCATTCCCTGCTGATGATGTGGACCTACAGCACAACTCCTTGGTTGCTTCGGGAACTTTAAGCTGAAACACTTGTGTACAAAATAATTCGGTCTTGGGGCCAAATCAGGTCTCAGGACTGAAAGCAGAGCCTAACTCTAGTCCTGAGCATCCTGGGCAAATCCAGGGCCACGCATTTGGGCCAGGATCCCTTCATGGGACAGTCTGTGAGGACGTGATAAACCGACCTGTGGCATCTGCTCAAACATTTCTGGGAGGATTGAAACAGAGGCAACATGCAGGCATTTTCTGGGGTCACTGTCCCCAGACACAATGATACCTGCACAATACAGGGGGTTTTTTTGTAAAAATAAAGCATAAGACATGTCATCAAGTGGCATTTCCAGAGCTGAAGAAAAAAAGGAGGCAGATGTGCCTCCTGGGACCCTTGCACCAGTGAGAGATAAGGAACCACCCAGCCCAGGGGAGATTCACAGCCCAGAAAATACTGCAACTCACAAAACCCAGCACTTGCAGTAACTGGGACATCCAAAGCCTCTCCCCTCCTTGTCATTCTCCTCCTCCCCAAACTCTCCCTCTCGGTTCCTTGCCTATAAATAAAACATTTCATTACTGAGTGATGAAGATTAAAATAAGGCAGGTGAGTCACCCTCCCTGGTACTACTTTGCTCTTTCATCTGCCTCATCCTCTTCCTCAACTCAATTGCAGCCCTGAAGGCTGAAGAAAATTTATCAGTGTGGCAGTCAAAGTGGACAGAACTACCTGCATCCCTGTGAGGAACAGGGCAAAGCCAGCTGCATTTTGATCTGCATGGAGTTGAGAACTACACTTCTGCTGCACAGAATTGCACAGATTTTAAACCAGGAGTTTTTATGCACCTCTAAGAGCACCCCAAATGCAGAGCATTGCTGGAGAAACCCAGCAGGAGCCATTGCTCCTACTTTACACAAATGAGAATGAAGGATGGTATTTCAACAGGATTTTTTTTTTTTTTGATGGCTAACTGTGTACTTAGGCTACTTTGTCAAGCTTCATGAGGATTACAAGAACAGAAAGATCCAAGAAGAAATCCGCTTTGTTCTCTCTCTCTGCAAAATCTGCTTGCACTAACAAAACACCAGGGAATGGGGAGAACCTCCACCAAATGATCCCTGTCCCCTTCACTCACAGCAGTAGATCAGAAGTTTTGTTTTGAGTGGCTAATCCAGACAGCAGAGAAAAACTAAATTCAGTTCTCTAAATCAGAAAGGACTAAAATGTTGATAGTAGAATTGGCATGAATATATACTCTTCCAAAGTGAGACTAAATCTGGCCTCAGGTGGTTCAATCTGAGCAGGATTGCCTGGCAGTTCAGGACACATTTCCAAACACCTGCTGAGGCTCCCATGTGTCGTGCTTAGGTCAGTGAATCCACCATATCACAATTTTCTACAGCAATTTGAAAAATCAGGGTTTGGATCTTGGTCTTTCCAGTGCAGTGGCTGTGAGCAGCGCATTGCCATGGATGCTTGGGGAGAGAGAGATCTTCCTAGAGCAAGACCTGGGAAGGGGGAGGAAGGCCACAAATAGCCAGTTGTTGTGGGGAACCTGGTGCATTTGTCCATGATCTGGCATCCCAAAAAGTGTCAGTGCCAAACCCAAGCAGCGCAGACATTCATGTTTATGCCTACTTCTCTCCACCCAGGTGAGCCACGGTGCTCTCAACCTGCCTGAAAACCATAAGAAATCTCTTTCAGGCTGAGGTGCAAAGCTGCCAGTAACTCACCCTCCCCAGTAACTGGACAGAAACCATAAACTGAGATTCACTGGTGCAGCTTTACCAACACCAATTCAGGCTTATGGCAGGAGCACCTCACTGCAGTCCCTTGCAGTGGGTTATCTCATGGGTTGGTGGGTTATCTCATGGTGAGAACACATGGGTGCACTGCACATATCTTCAAAGTCAACCTCTACAAATCATGTGAATTAGAAAAGGTTTTAAAAAATGTCTTTACTTAAAGCACTGACATTAGAGACTGTCCTCATCATGAAGCAGTGGGAGCCAACACCCCTCACAGTCTTGCGTGTTATATCTATGACTATCAGAGCATGAAATACTCCTGGGATTTGGTCTCCCACTGCTCCTCAGCAGGCAGAGGCTGTTCCTCAACTCATCTGCCTCATCCGAGCAGCTTTGAGTCCCTCCTTCCCTCACTGGCACACACCAAATGGGTGCTGTTATTCATAAGCACAGGATTTCCACATCACTGAGGCAACCCAGGGGATCCCAACCAACCCCTGGATGCTGTTCCAGAAGGGTTCCCACAGGCCATATCCACCCTCCCATTGTATCCCTGTAGATACATCCCAGTTATTGATGCCATCCCCTGTGGCACTGACCTCCTCTCCTCTGGGCAGCTGGACCCCACATGTGACCTGTCTTTGGAGGCAGCTGGAAACAGGCCAGGATTGCCAGGGATGTCCTGACTGCTATGCCCTGTCTGAAGGCTTAGAGTGAGTACGAGCTGGCAGCTCTCTCAATCTCAGCTGCGTGGATGTGGGGGCATAACACCACTGCCTACACCACCCTACAGATCCACCCATGCACCAGGCTGCGTGAAATTTCCCTGATCCTCACACAGGAATCACCATTTGTGTGAGTTCCTGACCTTTTCCTGCTATTTTTCCCTGAAGAACACACCCAGCATGGAGGTGCAGTCCATTCTTACATTTTGCCATTTCTCTGGAGGAAACCATATGTATTTATCCTGGGGAATGCCTGGTAGCCTGTGTAATATTTTTGGAAATAATTCCTGTCAAGGGATTTTAATCACTGTTGATGCATAAAAATAAAATAACAGAATCTGTGACCAGATGGTGTGTTGGGTGACACAGGGCTCTCTTCACAAACATATAACTGCTCACCAGCCCTTTCAGGACCTCTTCGCTCACCAGTCCTTGCAAGAGCTGCCTACAAGGTCCTCTTACCCGAACCAAATTCATTTTTGGGAAGGAGGAAAACTCTACATTTGAGAAAGAAAGACATTTTCAGCAAAATTCAGGGGCCAAGTATAAAAGCAAGAGAAACAGCTTTGTCCCTGCCCAGAAGCTACTGGAGTTTATCTTCATTGGAGCCCTGCAGGAGGAAAGGCTGATGGGGGATCTGCAGCTCCCTGTTGCCCTGACTGTGCTTGAGAAATCTCAGAGCTTTCCACTCCTCGTGGGAATTTTTTTCTGCAGTCTCAATCACTGCTGATTTTGGTTCATCCAAAGAATGGGGAGTGAAATCCATTGCTTTTCATCATTCAAAAACCACTCACCAGGTTTTGACACAAAGCCAGCTTGGCTCAAAGCCGGGCCCACGGCCAGCTCAAAAATATTCCTGAACCTTTCAACAATCCCTGGCTGGTTTTCAAACTTAAAACAAAAGCCAAGATGAGGGAAAGTTTGCAAATTTTTAGGTTGTATAAGAAAATATCTGCACAACCTGTGATAAATTCCCGCCATTTGTTTTCAGTTATTTTCATGCTGGGAGAATCTCCCAGACTCCAAACCCTGCTCTTGCCTTGGAGAGCATAACTATGGTTTTCACAAAAAAAGATGACTGGTCTGACAGGTGTGGAGGAAGATACAGGATGTGCTGGGAAGCTACCTGAAAATTATTCTGTCCAGTTCACTCTTGTTTGGATGGATTGCTCCTTGTCTAAAGTGTCCCCAGATGGCCCATTGTGTCAGGAGTGTTTGAGTTTACAGCAGACTATGGCAGTGTTGTAAAAAAGCTGGAGCAGGAGAAATAAAAGAGTTTTCAGAAAAACTTGACAGTTTCAGATATTCAACAATATGACAGTCTTCTTATTCAGAAACTTATGAATACTTAGTCACACAGAGAGAACAAGGAAATTATTTACTTCCCCCGGTGAAGGGGGCGGGAGTCGTGGCTCTCTAGGTAGTGTGGAACAGAAATACAGCTGCTGCAGCCACAAACAGAGGGAGACTGCGTGCGCAGGGCTGCACTGCTTGGGATGCTGCTCTGTCTGCCATGGTCGGCCAGACGCACACAGCCACACAACGGTTCTTTATTGAACAGGGAAAACAAAATGGGAAATGTCTAAAGCACATTACTACTCTTATGGTACTGCTGGTTTGACAGCCTGACAGTCCACAGCCAGCGAACACCAAAAAAAGGTCTGTATTACTCACTTTGCCTCCACCTTGTCACAGTTTGACACATGCAGACAAACACATCTAAAACTCCTTTGCAGACGATTCCAAAAGCTGAAAATTTTCTTTGCACCTCTTTTTCTTTCTTTCTTTCTTTCTTTCTTTCTTCTTCCCTTTTTTCCTTTTTCTTTTTCTTTTCTTTCTGTCTGTCTGTCTATATTCTGCATTCTCTAAGTGCAAATCTACAGATCATGTCAAGCCTGAAGAAGCCTTCATTAAATGTAAGCAGCTTCACAGTGATTCCATTTAATGGTGATTTACACCGTTTAAGAGACCACTCCTCTTTGTTCTGTATGCTAAGATTCAGCATGGCCATATTTTTATCCATCAGTGAACAAAAAAAGCTCACAAGACTCTTTCCCCCCCTTCTTTGTGTCATTATATGGTTGAGGTAGCCCTACCTGGAGACCCCAGTCGTGCCCCTCTTTGCACAACTCAAGCAGCCTGACATTCCCAGCCATCTGCCTCTTGCCTCCAGTAGAAAGTCACGTTTCACAACCCAACACTCAGCTCAGCGAATGAGCAGCACATCAGCAGATTAGGTGCCTGCCCAGAGCTACAAAACAGCAAAACATTTCCCACATCAGCCGAGGGGCGTTAGATCCCATTTTACCCCTGAACTCGGTCACATCAAGCAGACAGACAGGCACCAGGCAAACATCCATGTTGGGAGCACACACAGGCACCGACGCACACTCAGACCCTGTGAAACCACACGTGTGCCTGTGAGCAGAACAGCACACATAGCCACACAGACTGTGCTGTTCCTGGCCAGCTACTCTTTGTGCTGATTGACTGGAGGGGATTAGAAGGGACTCAGCCCAAAAACGCAGTTCCTAATGCTCCTGCAGCTATTGCATAACAGAGATCGGTTCCTGTCCCGAGCCCTGGCCCTCAACTTACTCAAGACAAGTTTAAGGCTTCAGGCTATGTAATGGAAATATCTACTTCCCGGTGAGATGGGATGCATCAGCTTCCTCAGGGCTGGGGTTTCTGGCTGTCTAGGTTCTCTGACAGGCAGCAGTGGGAAAGAAAGTAGGGATGGGTCACCAAGAAGGAAAGAGAGTAATTTTTCCCCAAACATTTCTACCAGGAGCTATGGGAAGCTGAAGCCTTCTGGGGTTCATTAACAGATATACACCTGCTACTAATGCACCTACTAAAGAAAGCAGCCCTAAACCAAGGGAAATTGAACACATCCCAAAAAGAAACTGAAAATCAATGAACCTACATACCCTAAACTAAATGCACCTGAAGTTGAACACACCTCAATGTTCAAAAGGCAGAAAACACAGCAAGCAGGAAGTCCACAAATAAATGAACAAGTCCCAAAAGCATGCACGAAATGTACAAACACTTTAGAATAGGCACTCCATTAAAAGCTGCATGTTGAAATAACATAAGGGGCCGTGCAGGAATTCCAGGTGCACGGTGAATAGCTAAAGTAACTCCGTTGAGATCTGTCACTCCAGATGTGAACAGGTGTTTGACAAATGAGGACAGATACACAACAAGTCAGATGAAATCAAATGCCCTCCAACATTTGCCTGAAATCTGGGTGTCTTATGCCTAACAAACTGCAAAGAGCTTTAGGGAACTTGGCTGGCTCCTGCGTCCCCCCTCCCCCACATCAGCAAAAAATAACTATTTGCAAAGGCCGCAATTCCTCGTTATTTTCTGTTTCCCTACGTGCAGTCACTAACTCGTTAGCGATGATTCCAAGCAGCCAGGCTGCGAGAAAAACAGAAGAAGGGTCAGGAACGAGACAACCGGGAGATGCTCCTGCCAGGGCCCCTTTGTTGAGCATCCCTGGGTACCCCTCGCCTTTTACCTGGGGATGCAGTCGCCATGGTAACGGGCGGGTGTTCCCTGGAGGAGCCGAAACCCAGCTGTTCCCGCTGCTGAGCCCCATCTCCATCCCGCAGCGGAGCCCCAGTCGCGTACTGGTCCGCCCCGTCCGCAGCCCAGTGCACCCCAGTGCCCGCCAGCAGCAGGTCCTGGGGGTCCGGCGGGGCTGACATGCTGCCTGCAAGGCGGCCGCTGATCTCCGGCTCTCGGGATGCAGCGGGGGCCACCGGAAGGGCTGCGGGGGCCGCCGGGCTGGCTGGTGCTGCGGCCGCGCTGGGGTCTGGCCGGCTGCAGGGACCGGGAGTCGCCGCCGCCGCTGCCGTATCTCCACTAGCGCTTATTACGCAGGTGAAAATGGCTTGTTAGTTGGAGCCTTCCAGCCCTTGCGTCACCCTGTGGCTGGCATATCACAGGGCAGGAATCTGCCAGCCGGGCTGCCGCTCTCCCCCGTTTAACTGCTTCAGCAGGGTAGGCATCGGCTTGTGTGGGTTAAGGGAAGAAATGCCCCCTTGCAGGCAGGCACACGCCTCCCTCTCCCCTCCCGCAGCCCCCCTCCTCCGCATCCCTGCGCTCCAGAGCATCCCGCAGGCGCCGCAGCCCGGCACGGCAACGCGCCCGCCGGGAGAGCCCCCGGCTCCTCCCGCACGGCCGGGCTCGGCCGAGAGGGCAGACAGCTCTCGGCAAGCCCACCCTAAAATCGCCCTGTTCCTCCCCCTCTCCGCCGGACCCTAACCCGGCGAGAGAAGCCGCACTCTGCCCCTGGGTTTGTTTACCCAGTTGGCTCCTCTCTGCAGCCGCGCTGGAGATATGATCGCAGCTTATTGCATCTAAATGACACTTGTCAAAATAAACTCACAGCAGGTGTCTGTGTGCCGGGTTTTTTTTCTTTCCTTTTTTTTTTTTTTTTTTTTTTTTGTGCCATTATATTTGCTTGCTTACTGCCTCACAAAAATCGTGTGTGTACAGAGGCAATGAGAAATGTCAGGGATTTTTGCTGTCAGTGAGAGCAGCAGCAGTGTGAGATACAGCAAAGGTGAAAGCACAGGGCAGGATCTGTGCTTTCACAGAATCTGTGCCACTTATGAGCTGAACTAGGAACAAGTTTCCTTGTTGTCCTTTTACAGATGAGGAAAGGGACTCAGGTAAAGGGTATGGGATCACTCCTGCAGTGCACAGAGTTCTGGCACTTACAGGTCAAGGAAACAAATTCCCTGCCTTGTAGAAGGACCTCTCTCTTGTCATGTGGCAGGTCAAGCTACAAAGCGGAGAGTAATTGCCCCAGCCAGAAGATTTCATTCTCACCTGGCTCTTTGGCTGTTGCAGCAGTGGATCTCCAGCTGTGATCTGTGTGTCACAGCATCCCTAGGCAGGCTTCAGACCCTCTCCGGCTACAGCAAGCTTGTGCTTGGGCTTGAAAACTGAACATGTTCCCAGTTTTTCCAAGTAAGGGGGGAGGAAATCCAGAGTAAGTCCACAATACAAGATGAAAAGCCTCAAAAGTAGCCTTGAGGCTACTATCCATTTGTGTTATCTTCCTGGCGAATTGCCACCCTTATCCTCGCTCTGTCCTGCTGCTGCCTGAGAATCATAGAATGGTTTGGGATGAATCTAGGAGACAATCTAGTTCTAACAAACTGCTATGGACAGGGACACCTTCCACTAGGCCAGGTTGCTCCAAGCCCCATCCAAGCTGGCTTGGAACACTGCCAGGGATGGGGCAGCCACAGCTTCTGTGGGCAGCGTGGGCCAGGGCCTCAGCACCCTCACAGTCAAGAAGATGCCCAGGCTAACTGGATTTTCTTTATTTCAATGTTTGCTGCAGATCAGTAGCAATGATTTTAGCCATGGAGTTTGTAATGCCAAATCCCATACCTCAGGCTCATCTCATGAGCCAAGGAGATTAATTTTCCAAATTCATGGTTCCCACTTTGACATATACAATGACATATACAATGTCTGATTATGATTCCAGCAAGATTCTGATGACTTCAATATTGCTATTAATGATGTTAATAATATTCAGTATGTTTTTAAAAATATGTCTTCCCATAGATCTTAATGCGCATCCTTGTTTGGATTCCCCAGTTTTCTTTTGTGTCCACCACTCTCTGGGACGCCCCACGAGTCTCTTTGTGTGAGTGTGCAATGGACTGAAGCACTCAGGAGAAGGCCTGTAAGAGCACTGAGCCCCTGGCAGCTCTGCTGTGTGAGCAGTGGGCCATCACAAAGGTCTTGTGATAATGCAGCATCATCAGAATGAGCGCACACACCCGCTAGGAATGATTCATTTCCACAGACCAAAGGGGTTATCATGGTCTGAGGGCTGCTGCTGTGAACACAGGCACTGTTACTACAGCAAAAGACTGAGAAGAAAGAGTGTGTGCTCTGCTTATTGAAGAGAAATGGGGACAAGGAGGAGTCAGCAGTGTGAAGAGGTGGCCAGGAAGACCAGTGGCATGCCGGCCTCTATCAAAAATAGTGAGGCAGCAGGACCAGCGAAATGACTGTCCTGTGCTGGGCCCTGAAGAGGCTGTATCTCAAACCCTGAATTCAGTTTTGGGCCCTTCATGTCAAGGAAGACCTTGAGGGGCTGGAGGGTGTGTGCAGAGAAGGGAAGGGAGCTGGGGAAGAGCCTGGAGAAGCAGTCTGATGAGCAGGGGCTGAGGGAGCTGCAGGGGCTGACACTGGAGAAGAGCAGGATCAGAGAGGAACCTTCTCACTTCCTGCAACTCCCAGACAGGAGGGTGGAGCTAATGCAGGTCAGGCTCTGCTCGCAGGGAACAAGGGACAGGACAAGAGGAAATGGCCTCAAGTTGTGCCAGGAGTGCTTTAGATTGGGTATTAGGGCAAAGGCTCTCCTCTGAAAGGGTTGTCAAGCACTGGCACAGGCTGCCCACGGAATTGGGGCGATTGCCATGCCTGCAGGCACTTAAGGAATGTGTGGATGTGGCACCTGGGGACATGGCGGACAAGGTGGACTTGTCAGTGTCTCAGGTTTGTGTCCTCTGCCTTGATGGCAGGACAAAGGTGGGGCAGGACACAGCCCAGATGCTGGCAGCTGTGAGCTGACTCAAGCCATACAGATGAGCCTTCCACGTTGGCTAGCACCGGTGCTGGCAGCTGAGCCACTGGCAATGTGCCATGTTACCCTAGTGCACAACCCTTTTAGGCTCAAGCTGGGCCGGGGGAGGGTGGTCAGTGGCTCTCCCAGCTCTTGAGCACAAGGTGAAAAAAGAGAAAGCGTGTTACCCATCAACCCCTTCAAACAACACATCGTAACACATCGAGGAAAGAGAGGGGCAAAGGCACAATTTTGAGACGGATCTAGGCTGCACCGAGAGTGGACCACTCAAATCCAGGTGTGCAAGATGGCAAATGCCACAGGTTTTCTTGGGGGGAAAAAGCTCCAAACAAAACACACCACCAACCCCAAACCATAAGATCAGTGTCAGAGTTTCCTGCTATTCATGGCTGAGAGAAGCTGCTGTGCAGTGCTGATGGCCTCTTCTCTGCACACTCCTCGTCCTTGCTCGTCTCAGGGATCTACGAACCCAGGCGAGGGTTTCTTTCTGCTCTTGCCTGAGCTGAGACCAAACAGCCTTGGGGTGCCCAGTGCTGTTAGCAGGAGAGCTGGTGAAGGTCGTGCCAAGCCACACAGCCTTCCCCTCCCAGGCTCCAGAGACACAAGGGCAGAAAGCTGCAGCCTAAGCTGTATTGCATTAGCACCCTGTGGAGCTTGTCCGTCCTCTGGCATCCCACAGGGCAGGCAGTGTACATCTGAGCTGCTTTCTTAGGGAATTCAGAGTTTGCCCAAACTGGGGCCTTGCTGAAGGGCTCTCACTTGTGCTGCCAGTGCCGTGGAAGGCCCCAGAGCAAGAGGGCATTTCTTGGCTGCAGGGATCCCGTCTTCACAGCCTGGCCTTGCAGCTTAGCAAAGTCCACACGGACATGCTGGCACATTCCAGCACTGACTTGCACTCCAAACCCTGACATTTTCTTCAAGGCAAATTCCCATTTTTCCTTCTGCTTGGAAGGGCACGGATTGCCTTGGTTGATGTATTTGGCAGAAAGGTTCTCCTCACATGGAAACGCTTCCTGGCAGCCTGAAACTCTCCTGCCCAGCGACAACCCGTTTGGTCCCACTGGATCACGGGAACGCCAGAGCAAAAGCATCACCTTTCTCTCTTCTGGGAGGAGCTGGTTTCACAGCGCAAGCTCCTGACACAGTGCAGGTGGTCCCTGAAGGGAGGTTGTAGCTAGGTGGGGGTCATTCTATTAGCCCAGGGAACAAGCAATGCGAGCAGAGGAAATGAGCTCAAGTTGTGCCACGGGAGCTTTAGATTGGATCTCCAGGAACTATTCCTTCAATAAAGAGGATCTCAAGCTTGCAAACAGGCTGCCCAGGGAAATGGCTGAGTCAGCACCTCAGAAAGGTTTAAACATCGTGTGGATGTGGCATTTGGGGAGCTGGCTGATTGGTGGAGTAGGCAGTGTTAAGTTTGCGGTTGGACTGTGTGATCTTCAGGGTCTTTTTCAACCTCGACCACTCAGAGCTTCAAGTGGAGCTCAAGCAGTGTGGAGTCAAGGGTGCCTTCCAGCATGGATATCTAGGAGATTGCCAGTGGGGAGCAGCTGATAAGAAAGACCAAAGGAAGAGCAAGGGGAGTTCTTCCCAGAAGATTCACTCCAAAGCAGCCTTAACCAGTACACCAGGGCCACTCTGAGCGCCTGAGCTGGGCTGGGGACAAAGGGTGGTGCTGGCCTGGCTGTGCTGTGCTGTGAGCCCTGTGACATCCCGGGCGACGTGTCACAATGGGGGCAGCTCTAAAAGGCCCCAGCAGGTAACGCTGGCCCTGTATTGCTTGGGCAAGCGGTGAGTGCACACGTGGCGGGGAGGCTGGGCTGGGGACGAGGGCCGGGGCGGAAACGCTGCACCCGAGGCTGGCTTGTCCCCCCGCATGCAGGGACAGCCCCTCATATGGGAGAGCCTTGGGCAGGGCACGGTGCCGCTGCTGCTGCTGCTGCTGCTGCTGCTGCTGCTGCTGCTGGGGCAGCGGGACAGGCCTTGCTGCCTGCCAGCTGTCTGGGGCCCTGTCCTTCCCGGCCCCAGATGCCTGTGATTGCCGTCCCTGCTGCCCCCAGTGGCAGCTGCCTCCCTCCCCGCCCCACTCAAGGCCTTCTCTCCATCCGCCCGCAGACCATGGGTTCCTTGGCATTCTGGTTCTTGCTCTTGCAAAGCCTAGTCCACTACCTGCGGCCCGTGGGTGATGGTTTGGACGAGGCGATGCGTCTGCGCATGGAGGCGCGTGCAATGAGCCAGGAAGTGGAGAGGATTCTTCTGGAGTGGGAAGTGGAGCAGCTCACCCTGAAGCAGAGTAGAGGGGCCTGGCGAGAGCTGCTCTGGTCTGCCTTGCAGCACTGGCAGATCTGGGCCATTGCTGGGCTCCTGCTCCTTCTCTCGGCCCCAGGGTTTATCTGGAGGGAAAGGAGCCTGAGGAGAGAGGAGCGTGAAGAAGAAAACGATGGTGTAAATGAAGAGGAAGTCAGAAATGTGGATGCAAATGAAGAAGAAGCTGTTGGAAATGAAGAGGAAGTGAGAAATGTGGATGCAAACGAACAAGGTGTTGGAAATGAAGAAGACAACAATGATGCGAATCGGGAGGAAGTCAACAATGATGATGGCAATGTACAGGAAGTCGGCAATGGTGCTGCAAACGAAGATGGTGCTGGAAATGAAGTTGTCATTGCGGCTGCAAATGCAGAAAACAACAATAATGATGCACGTGAAGCCGAAGAAGGAGAGCATGATATTGAAGATTACGCTGGAAGGATTTTAATGGAGCGCATCCAGTGGCCTGTACAGGACCTGCAGGAAGGCTGTGAGTGGACAACTGACCTGATGGACAATTTCGCAATTTACTTTGGCCACGTCTTGTCTGGCAGTTTCTACCCGGTCCTGCAACAAGCCATCGGAGTGGGCAGTGCCTTTGAAGGTTGGAGTCCCCGCGAGCAGGATGTTGTGTACCGCGTGCTCGTGCCCATGACTCCTCCCCGAGGGCACACCTTCCACCTGGAGCGTGACACTGAGGAGCAGAGGCACGTGAGGAACTTCCGTGTCCGTGTGCAGCTGGAGTGCACCTGCACGAGGGAGCAGCAGGGTGAGAACATGCTGTGCTTCCTGCACCACCCCGAGGAGGAGCTGAGGAGGAATCAGGATCCCAGCCTCCTTCACACCCTGTGCACCGGCGCCTACCTCGATGTGCAGAAAACTGCCCGCTGGTTCTACCAGCTGGTGAGAGCCATCTGGCCAGCTTTGCCTCAGTCGCACACGTGGCGTTTAGTGCTGCTGCCCTCCAAACGCTCCTGCCAATTCCAGGTGACCAAGGGCAGAGAAAGCTTCCGCATTGAGGTGCTGTTTGGGGTGCGGCAAGGCGACTCAGACATCTTTGTGAGCAGCCAGCCTAGGGAGGCCTGCACGCCAAGCACAACATGGCCGGAGAGCTACGCCGTGGCAGAGATGAAGTTCTTCAAGTGCATCGCCAGGCGGGCCCCCCCTGACAGCTTGCACCTCAAATGCCTGCAGTTCTTCAGCTGTCTGCAGCTGGGCTCAGGCTTTTCCACCTACACCATCAAGACCATTGTCATGCACCTCCTGTCCATCATCCCCGTGTCACGGTGGCGCAGGAGAGATTTTGTCAGGCGACTGGTGGATATCAGCGAGGGCCTGCGCTTCTGCGTGCAAGTGAGATGCCTCAACCACTTCATCGTGGGCAACCGGAGCCTTCCTGGGGAGATCAGGGTTCCCCCAGAGGTGCAAATGGCCGAGACGTGCAATCTCTTCCACCACCTGGTGATGGATCCCGTTGCCCACTCCCAGGCGATGAGTGAGTACGTGGATCTGCGAATGTGGCTCGTAGAAATGCTCGAAAGTATTCCTTGAAAGAGGTTCTCCTGCTTAGAGCTGTGCTTGTGAGACTGGCAGCTGGCAGCAGAGTTTCCCCTGATTGTACAGGAGAAAAGAGGGGAGAGTGCGGGATACAGAGAGGGAAGGGAAAGCGCTGTGCAGCAGCACTCTGCCATCGACAGCAGCAGCAGCAGTGTCGTCCCAACAGTCTCCTCAGCACTGCATCCAGTGATGACCAGGTTGGCTACACAGATCGGGGAGCACGCAAGAGCAAATCCTGCCATTCCTTTTTGTGTTCTCTGGGGTCTGTGTGCAGAATCTACTCCTCAGGGAGGAGCTGACACAGACCTCAGTGTGCAGAACATGGAGAAGGCACTGCTCAGTTGGCCCTGGGAATTGCTGCCACACCTGTCCTCTAGAGCAAAAGCACGCTCGGGGAGTCAAAGCCGATGAGGCTGAAGAGGCCGTGGCCAGGGGCCTTGTGAGAGAGAGTCCCATTGCCACCTGGACTGTGACTGCCGCCAGCTCTGTCTTAGAGTCCATTTTCCCCCTGAGAGCTTCACCTTGTGCAAAGATGCCGATCCCAGAATCCCAGACGAGTTCACATTTGAAAGGACCACCGGTGAGATCATCTTGTCCAGGGGTGCTCCAGCAGGCTCTTCCTGCTGCGCATTGCAAAGCACTGCGTCCGGACGGTTCTTGACTATCGCCGGCGAGGGAGACTCCACAACCTCTGGGCAATGTGCTGCAGTGCTCGCTCACTGCGCTGAATGCCAGATGTGCTGCACAGCTGCTTGAAGTCAGCAAAGAATTGAAGGGGCTGCTTGAGAAAAACATCAGCTGGGCCTCTCAGCTCTCTCGCCCCTGGCTGCAGCAAGGCCTAAGCACAGAATGACGTCTGCAGTGAAGCAGAGGCCTCTCGGCCCCATGTTGTTTCCCTGAGGCCCAGAAGAGCACCTGCACCTCTCTAGCGCCATCGGCCTCACTGCCCTTCACTGCGCAGAACAAGCTGGGTTACGAATCTGCACCTTTAAGGAGAAGAGGATGCGTGCAAAGACTCTGGCAGAGGTCCCACAGCCTCTCCTGCTGCCTCAGCAGGTGGAGGGCCACGGGAGGGTTTATTCTACCTCCCTGTATCACTTCCTTTTCCAAAAAAGGTCACACAGATCCACATCGAGCTCCACTTGCATATGAACTTCACACTCGCGAGAACACGCATGAAGAGAGCACATGCCTTACGTGCATGGCCAAAGTCACCAACTCCCACCGGTAGCATGCAACTGTTCCTGGCCTTTGGGAAGGGCCAAAAATCAGAGTGTAAAAGAAGCAGGAATGTGGGACAGAAAAAGAAGAAAGAAACAGGGAAAAAAAGACCGAGAGGAACAATCAGCGCTGCTTGCCCGCCATCGGTCAGGGGACGGTGCCTGTCCTTGTCCCCAGAAGGGACACCTTTAGGTCAGCATTGGACCAACTTGGTTGGCGCTGACCTGAAACTTTGAATCCATAAGAATCTAGATTTTTATTTCATAGATATAAAGACATAGTCTAGACATATTATATATTATAAAGTTTATTGATTAACATATATAATAGTAAAATATAATTAAACAAAACAATGTACCAATATAAATAATATCAAAGACACAATAGATGTATTTATTATGTCATGATAAAATTAATGATCAAGATTTGAATAGGTAATTATATTTAGACAATAACAATACCGAGTGTATTTCGTGTCACTATCCCTCGTGACACCTATTAATGCTCTATAGTCAGTGCATTTATGAGTGGCAAACCAGAAACTGCTTTGTTCATGCTTCAATAAAATGCAATATGCCAGAATCTGGAGCGTGCAAGACTTGATTGATCTCAGCCAGACCCAGAGCATTGGTAAATCTCAGGCGCTGGCAAGCTGGGCTCGTGAACAGTGTCCTTGAACTCAGCCCAATTTACCGTGCTGAAGTGGTTCTAAGCAGAAATGAAGG
Organism: Corvus cornix cornix; assembly: GCF_000738735.6. NCBI lineage: Eukaryota > Metazoa > Chordata > Aves > Passeriformes > Corvidae > Corvus > Corvus cornix. The sequence goes on from NC_046335.1 coordinate 5,016,864, forward strand.
CCAGCTGCCCCAAGTGATCTGTGATCACAGAATCACAGAAGGCCTTGGCTTGGAAGGCTCCTTGAAAATCGTCTTGTTGCAAGCCTGCTGCCAAGGGCAGGGACACCTCCCACTAGGCCAGGTTGCTCCAAGCCCCGTCCAAGCTGGCCTGGAACACTGCCAGCCATGGGGCAGCCACAGCTTCTGTGGGCAGCGTGGGCCAGGGCCTCAGCAGCCTCCGAGCCCAGAACTTCTTCCACATCTCCAGCCTAACCCCTCCCTCTGTCAGCGGGAAGCCACTGCCCCTGGGGCTGTGCCTCCAGGCCCTTGGGAACAGCCCCTCTGCAGGTCTCGGCTGGGCCTCGTGCAGGGACTGAAAGGCCGCAGGAAGGTGCCCCCGGAGAAGCCCTTGGAGAGCACTGGGGCCACGAGTGCCACCATCAGGGCAGCAGGCAGGGCCTGGCGCGGCCGGCGGGGCCAAAGGGCACAGGGCACAGGGCGCTGAGGCCCTGCCAGCCGGAGCTGGCAGCTCCGGTGGGCGGCCGGCAGAGAGCCGTGGGAGATGCGTGCAGCAGCAAGGACCCGGGGCTTCTTGATGGGTCAGAAAGCAGAGAAGAGCTTGAGAATGGCCACAGAAGGATTAGGGCATCTCCCTGTGCGGAAATAATTGCCAGAGGTTTATGTCTGGAAAAGACACAGATGAGTCTTTTAATGTTATCCGAATAAAGGCAGAGGCCATGGGACATTTCTTATGGCGTGTCTCCAATTGCTGTGGGGCGCAGCCTCCTTTTTGATCCTAATTTCCAGGTGCATCACCCTCTTCCTTCCCCCATTGCCTGAGGTACTCGGAAGGTACAGACTTCCCAAATCGCCGTCTCTATGGCCCCCTCTAATATGCACCCTCTGGTTTCTTTAGATACACATATAGAACCAAACACTGTTCATAATTCTGTTAAGCTCTTCTTCTTTTTCTCTAAGTTCAGGAATTTAACATGGCCTTGGCTGAGCAATAGTCCATGTCACTTAGTAGCATCTTCTAGAACTGGGAATTTCTTTTGTTGCTTCCCTATCTATGAGTCCCTTGCCCTATCAACAAGCAGATTCTCGTGGTCTGTTTATAAAGACACATCTATCTTATTCCTTTCATCCCCCTCCAAAAAGGTAGCGAGATCAAGAGCTCAACTGAAGTGCTTCCTCGCCACTTCATGCAGCATGGACAACAAAGTGCAGCCGCTGGGAGTGGTTGCAGCTTAGGAAAAGCGGGACATGGTTGCCATGCCAGAGCCATGGTGGGATGAGTCCCACACTGGAGTGCTGTAGCCAATGGCTATTCTGTTCGTCTTCCTACCCTTTAGGGTGCAATCAGGGCACATCTTCAGCATTGCTATAAGTGTTCCTCCGCCAAAGAAATCCCAGCAAAGCACTGAGCTCTCGTTTTCAAAGATGATGATGGAAAGCTTCCCAGGTTATCCCTTCAGAAAGGACAGGCAAGGAAGGAGAGGCGCTGGGGTGACCATCTATGTAAGGGAGGGTTCCAGCTGTCTAGAGCTTAATGATGGTGCTGATGGAGTTGAGTAGTTTTGGGTAAGAATCGGGGGGAAGGCCAACAGGGCAGATATCATGGAGGGGGTCTGGTATAAAGCTCCCAGGCAGCATGAAGAAGCAGGCAAGATATTCCCAAAGTAGCTGGGAGAAATCTCAGCATCACCAGCCTTTGCTCTCTTAGGAGAGTTCAGTTGAACAGATGTAAGTTACGTGGAGTCTTGGGATGAGTGTTGGGCCCCTCGTGTCAAGGAAGACCTTGAGGGGCTGGAGGGTGTGTGCAGAGAAGGGAAGGGAGCTGGGGAGGAGCCTGGAGAAGCAGTCTGATGAGCAGCTGAGGGAGCTGGACGGGGCTGACATTGGGGGTGAGGAGGCTCAGGAGGGACCTTCTCATTCTCTACAACTCCTTGACAAGGAGGGTGCAGCCAGGTGGGGCTCATGCTCTTCTCCCAGGGAACAAGGGACAGGACAAGAGGAAATGTCCTCAAGTTGTGCCACCGGAGGTTCAGGTTGGACATCAGGAACAATTTCTTCAAGGGAAGGGTTGTCAAGCATTGGAAGAGGCTGCCCAGGGAGGTGGTGGAGTCACCACCCCTGGAGATGCTCAGGAAATGTCTGGAGGTGACATTAAGTGCCATTGTTTAGTTGACAGGGTGTTTATTGGTCAAAGGTTGGACTTTAAGGTCTTGGAGGTTTTTTCCAACCTTAATTGTTCTACAATTGTACATAAATAAATAAAGCAAAAAAAAAAAGTGGCTTTTTTTTTTTCTTCAGGGATCCCAATTGCAGTGCAACTCAGGACTTTATTTCGCCATTCTCTGTACTGTCTTCAGGTGACCTGGAACAGTCTCATGCAATACCATCAGCTCTGCTCATGACCACATAATATTGCAAGGGAAAACCAGAGTTCTGATTTCAAACCTTGGATACAAACCCTGAGCTCCTACTGACCATCACAGATGTGGTACATACAATTCTGATAGCAAAGCTTTGGTTTGCCAGGATGAGTGAAAAAAAACATCAACAGGGGCAACAAGACAATACTCAAAAACCTGATTGGTCCATTTTTCAGCCTGTAGGGAAAACTTTGAACTTGCCACAACCTGGGCTGTCCTGTATGAAGTTAATTTACAAGGGTTTTTTAAGGTCCCCACAGGAAGATCAGGCTGGGTGAAGATTTTATCAAATACCTGTTTAAGAGAGGTGTGAGTTTAAGTAATCCTTGGCACAAGGAACAAAAATGAATTCTTTCTATTTTCAACACATTTACAACAGCTCCTGGTAGTTTGTATTGTATTGTGTAGCAAACTGATCTGCACAGGGCTCATCTATCTCTGCTTATTGGTATTTAATTACCTTGATCTACCCTTTGGACATTATAAACCTCTGAATGTATGAAGTCTGAAAACACAGACACACAAATTGCTTCTCTTTCCATTATAGCCCTTTGTGTTCTGGGTATGCTGCACAATGCTGGGACAAAGTGACTTTGAACCTCGAGGGGATTTGTGGTCTCAGATGTAACATTACCAGCAAAGAGCAGAGGACCTGGCAGGATATATCAAGGCGTTCAGCAATGGAAAAAAAAAATCATCTCCTGTTCCTTGAGGATTTATTCTCGAGGTTTTAGAATAAATGAATTGCAATAGGAAAAAGGAAAGGGGGGGAAAAAGAAGCTTTTGACATAAATAGGAAAATGAAGATAAATAAAACAACCTCCTCTACCCCACAGAAAAGACTTCAGCACTGTAGCAGCTACAGTTATATTTTCAGTTCAACACATCTGCACTGCAGCCCACCTGCTTTCCATGTGTGTCACATCCTCACCCTCAAACAGGCAAACCTCTGTCAGTGTGTGACAGGTGACAGCCCTGGGCCAGCCGGTGCTGAATTCCCTTCCACAGCATGCAATCAGATCTCATTTGGACACAGACAGGTAGGAACCCCAGGAGCCCCAGTGCTGTGGGGTAAACCTGGCACACTCCTGCCCTACAAGGCATAGAGAGGTATTGGAACACCCAAAGAAAGGCCAGAAACCTGATGGGAATAACAACTCTTGGGCAAGCCCAACCACTCAAAAATATAAATACAGAGAGTCAAAAGGCCTGAGAGAAAGGTTGTGGTGCTGGTGGCTCTCCCCACATCAAAGGCCATTCATCATCTTTCAGTCCACAGAGATCCTTCCAAGGCAGCCCTTCAGCTGTTTGGTCTTCACACCTTCTCCCTCTCCTTCTCCACAACCTCTGTCAAAGAAGCAGGGCCAGGCAGCCTCTCCAAGGTCATTTTCATCTTTTCCTCCCACTGCCACAACTGCCAAGGCCAATGCTTCAGGTCCTTCTGGAAATAGGTACCCCAGCCTCCTGAACTTCAAGACATCATCCACCTCCCCATCTTCCCCACAGCCCTCCTGGGACCCACCACAGGCTCCTATTCCAGACTGCTTTGGAATCTGGAGTAAGTTTCTGCACCAGCCAGTGGGTCTTAGTCCCAATTTTGCTGCTGAAGGCACAAGCATCTCAGTGCCAGGAAAATTGGCCAAGCCCAGGAATGACAGAAGTTTGGATGCAGGTGTGATCACAACTTTCCAGCTTTCCTAGACAAACATCTGTGTAGGGAGTGCTCTCCTTTGCAATGAAGGGCTGCACAGATGAGACAGGTGCTCAGTCCAAAACTGCAGGTCTCTAAAATTATCTCCTGGATAGTCCCACCTCTTACCACATGCTCGTACAAGGGGGAGACTGATTCAACTTGGATCTTTAGTAAGTGCAATTTCAAAAATACCAGAGTCTAAATAGCAGCATTTTTACTGCGTGTTGTGTAATTTAACCTCCCTTCACTTCCAAAGCTCACAGCCTCTGTCTTCAGCAGACAGTTCCCTGCTCTGATGCTTGCTGGGTGTACCACACCACAGCAATGCACAAAATCTCTGTCTGGCCCTTTAATTCCCACATCATGCAAGAGCTTTCAGCATCTCCAGCGCTCCAGTTGTAATGCAATGTGATTAAAAGTGGTGCTTTCCCTGGGTAAGCCTGACTGACTGCTCTGTCCTTCATCCCCTGCACATCAGCAGCCACCCTAGGAGCGCTGAGGATTACCTCTGTTTCTCTGAAAAGAGGGTTCTACAAGGAAATGCATTGACAGGAGCTTAGACAGCAAAACTGTTGAGCATGTGACCTGGCCCAGCCATGGGGTGGGTGTTTGTCAGGTGTCAGAGAGGAGGAAACCCAACAGGCCTCTGATGAACACGGCCAGTTCCCCCTTATTTCCAGCTTTAAAGTCTTTGTAGAGACAGAGAGCTGAGCAGAGTAGACAGGTGAGTAGGTGGGATACACAAGATACATCCAGTACCGGCCAAGTTTCAGCAGCACTTGGCAGCTGGATTTCCCACCCAAGGGTCTAAAAGGCTCTGCACTCCTCTCAAGAGCACACATCTACTGAAATGACTCCTTGTCCTGGAGGATGCTGGCCCAGGAGTCTAAATCTGAATCCATGGTCTTATCTGAGAATATTATTTGCAAGCACATCCTCCATGTGGCAGCAGGATCTCTGCATGCCACTGCAAGTGCTACTCAGGAGCATCTTCAGAACAGTAATCTTTTTCTCCTTTTACAGTGCTCATCCTGGGAGCCCAGCCCAGGGATACTAAAAGAAGAAGCACTAGCATTTGTCCTGTAGAGATTCCCAGCTGCTGGAACAGGACTTCCTTCTTTGAGTCCTGGCAGAGCAGTTTCAGAGGCCAGTCATCACTGAGGAAAATGTTCAGACTGACACCAATGGGTCTGGTGCTATTTAATTGCACTTTTAATGATCCAGCTGAAAAGAAAGCATGAGACAAGACAGTCCATGTGAGCTCTGAGCAGATCATGCCAGAAGTTTATATGGGCAATGGTTTGATAATGGTAAAACAGTGAAAATAAACCAAAAAATAATTACAATAAAAATATCCACAAATTTGCTTCAGGGAGAAGCTGAAGAAAGTGAGACAAAGGTCTGGCCAGAATTGTGCCAATCATAGGACAGTTAGGTTGGTACTCAAAAGGTACAGCCAGAGATGCAGAACAGATTTTTTAATGAATTCTCATTCCCTTGCATTACATCAGAAGGTACTTGTGCACAGAGTGCTCAGTACACTTACACAGCTCCTCAGCAAGTCCATTAAGAGCTGGCTTCTGAGTCCTGATTTATGCTGATCCATGCCTTTATCAGGCTCTGAGTGTTGATTATGCACCATTTGCCATCTCCGGAAGCTCATGGATACGAAAGATTACAGCTTGTGAGCTGGAGGAGACTCAAATGGTTTTCATTTGTAATTTGTCATGGCACAGAGGGTACCAGAGACTCGGCCTATGGAGATAAAACCTACAATCACTTCCAAAACCCACAAGAGATTGCTCCTTTTAGTGTAACTGAGAGGCACAACCACTGTTCCTAGGACACAGAATTGCTGCAATATGAAAATATTGACAAAACTGCAGTGAAAGGGAACATATGTTTGGTAAAAATAATGTTTTGTGCCCAAAGATACCTCTAAGCAATTGTCACCTGAGGGTAATCAGCAGTGCTTCCAGGAGTTGCTATGAGGATATCGACGTGCAGGACATTGGTTCATCTAAAGATATGATGTTAATAGGTAACCTGAGAGATTAAATTTAATCTAAGTGGTCTGAGGACAGATAGGTCTGAATAGGACAAAACTGAACATTGCAATTGCTGCCTCTGTGTAACCTTGACAGCTGGGAATCATATTCCCAATAAGCTACATATTTCTCTTTTCTTCCATTTTTATAGCACGGGCCTAATTTTCTTGCTTTGTACACAAATGAGAACCAAGAACAGCTTTACAGCATCCACCAGGGCCAATCCATAAATCAAAATCCAGCTCAGAACTCCCCATTTCTCACTTTTAATTTAAACATTGCTTGTGAGACAGTTATCTGAGGAAGAGGCTGATGCCTGTTGCCCAGTCAAACACAGCAACTCTATCTAAAAACAGACAGGAAATGCTGGATGTGTCCAGCTGCCCTTTGGAGAAGGCTCTACCTGCCTGAAGTTTGGGTGTGGTACCAGAGGAGATGGGAATACTGAACACAGCCCTTTGCCAGTCAGTGCCCACACACTTCATCTCTGAGATGGGAACTGTAGAGTTCTGCAGTGCAATGTTAGACACTGTCCTGAAGGATTTGGATGCAAGAGACCCACAGATGGCTGAGCTAGGTAGGAATGGCGCTTTATCAATGTGAAGCCAAGCTGGAGTTGTTCTGAGATCTATTTTTTATTAAATTCATGGAATTAAACTCCAATTAACAGAAGTGCTGTACAACCAGGCTATGTTTTACACTTGTAATTAGTCCCATTGACTTCAAAGAAGCTGTCTTTGTACAGTATTTGCAGGGTTGGGATTTGTTTTCCATTTAATTGATATATCATTTGGCACTTGATATCAGCCCTTCAAAGGGAACATTAATGTTTTACATTTCAAAATCACTTTGTAGTTCATTCTGTATATCACATTATTCAAACTGGGGAGAACAACCTGCAAATTCTCACCAGCTCTACTCATCTGTGGCTTTATTTTGTGAATTAAATGCCTGCAATGAACACAATCCTACATTCCCCAAATTCTAGCTGATGTCAGTGCTGAAAAAGCAAAACCAGGCAGGATTAATCCCTGATATAAATAACCTCTAAAATCATCATTTTTATTCTCTGTGTTTGCAGTGGATTTGGTAGATAAGTAAGTAAGTCTGATTACTTGTTTTTATAACTTGTGCCACGTTCTTTTCTTAATGTAACTTAACTTTTACCAAAAAAATCAAAACCTGAACTGAAAGCAAGGCTCAGCTGGTTTCCTGTGAACAGCCCCATTGTATAAATAAAATAATTTTCTGCCCAAGAAAAAAAAAGTTAAATCAGATCCAGGGCCCTCTGCTGGATTGTGAGGAAATCCTTATCTTCCTCAAAATGCTGAGATAAATCTCTGCCCTGGAAAGTTCAGAGTTTGCATCAACATAAAACCTTTGGTCTTTAACATCATCTTTATTATGAAAACAGAGCTGCAGATTGCAGCTCATCTCTGTGACAACTCACAAGCAACACTACAGGGAAGGTTTCCCAGATTAAGGCATCAAGAATTCATCCTTTTTGTGTCCAAGAAAAGAAACAACACCCCACTCATTGTCATTTCCTTATCAAATTTTTATCAACTCACTACAGCTGAACATGGTAGAGAAATAGATAAGAAAACAGAGACAGATCAGAACCAGTGAAAGATGCTGTAAGAGGAAATGAGCTTTTGACCTTCACACAGCTTGGGAAATTGGTGAGAAAAATTCAAGCAAGTGGAAGGAGTTGAGTATTTTCTGTACTTTATACTTGGAAGTCTTATCAACCCTCCCCCAAGGATTGCCCTGCCTTCAAGGGATGGAAGGGCCACAAGTCCTCATAATCCTGTCATCTACTCCAGGCAGCAGGAGCTTTGTGAGGTCCAGGACCTCAATCAACAAAGAAAAATGGAGATGGGCTCTGAGAGGAAAAAATAGTGAGATAACTGAGCTGGCAGGACAGAAAGGCTAAATACAAATGGATGGAGGGTTGTGATGCTAAAAGGAAACATTTCAGGTCAGCAGTGTCTCTGTTCAGCTGTCGGTAAAACAGGTTTCACGAGCTCTTTCTGGACAAAATTAGCCTGGAAGCCACAGCTGAGTCCTTCCTCCCTGTCACGCCACAGAGTTCCTGTGACATTCCCAAAGAGGCTTTTGAAAAAAGGCAGAATCTTGGCAAGTCTGACTCTCCAGCTAGGGATGATGAATCAAAGTGAGATGAACACATAATAAGTGACTACATGATTCAATACAGAGTTGCAAACTTGAAAGCTGTGAAGAGGCTGCTTGAGGCTTGACTTGTGGAAACACGGAGGAATCATTTGCCATTCCATTTTTATCTGAGTTTCAGAGCTTTCTTAGCATTTCCTACTTGCAGCTGTTTTAAACTATTAGGTTGGTTACCTGTGTGCTCATTAATGGTGGATACGTGGGGTTTTTTTCCTGCATGTTTAAACATTCACTATTTTATATGCTATTAATTTTGAAATAGTTTTAGTTAATATGATCACTTCTGTGAAAGTTGAATGACTCTATCTCAAAGCAGTGTCTTGGATTCTGGATTTGCATTTCCATCTCCCAGCTGAAGGAGTTTAGCAGAATCAGTAGGAAATAATTAATGATTCTGAACCTATATTTTTGGTGCTGAAAATATTGCTGTCAGAGTTTTGTCCAGCTCTGGTATTCTCAGTATTGAAAGTTCCATCAAGTGAGATCATGAAAAAGAAATGTGAGGACTTGAAGTCTCTTTTTACTTTAATTATTCATCTGTCGGTGTTGGACAGAGACCAGAATTTCAGTGCTTTTATCAATTTGATTGTATATTAAGAATAAAGAGTAACTGCCTGACATCTGTTGTGTAAGTGGACGTGGTCAGATAATAAATGCTCCCAGAGCATATTTATTTAATCAAGGAATGCAAGTCTCAAGGGGGTAGATTAAAAGATATCTCTGAGAACAATGAAATGACCTTGTACTGGTATGCATGGAAATGAGTCTTAAAATGCAAAAAATCAAAACTTCCGTCTTAATTAAAATCAGAAAACTCATTGGGAGAGCCTAATTTCCCAAGCATGTCTACTTTAACTTGGGCTTATTTTCTATTAAAACAGACAATCAAAGAAGTTAGAATTTGTTCTTCATCTTGTTAAAGATCTGTTCTAGTTTGCTAAAATCACCACTGTGAAGTCATTACCTTATGACTATTTACCTAAAACATTCCTTGTCCCTACTGCCCACAGTGATACGCTACAAAGGATCCAGGTTATTATCTCAAAAAGGCACTAAATCTAAGCACCAGTGTCTGTTCTTGTAAGAAAAAAGCATTCTGACCTGCTCTTCCATCCTTTTTTCCACATATTCAAGTTTCCATGCCATCATTTCCACCACTGGTCTGGAAAGCCCAGTTCCAGCAGCTCTGAACAGAAACCCTCTGCTATGTTTGTCATTCAGATGACAGAAGACCCTCCAGTGTACCTGAGAAAGAGGAGAGGGGATCACTGAACATTTCCAACACCATATTTTCCCTAAGTGAAACACAGAATTAAATGGCAGCTTAATATTAAAAAAAATCCCCACAAGTCATCTTCAGAGAGTAGTAAACTGTTTGAATATACAACTAAAATTAGTAGCTAATTTTATCATCTGCACTGGCTGATCCTTATACCTGAGGTCTGATCTTTTAGGTAGTGACCTTCATGGCTACTGCCTTAGTTTTGTCAACTCTACCGAAGCCACGTGGTCTCAGAACCCAAGGTTCTTCCATGATATTTTGGACTATGTAGCTGGAAATGGTGGTCCTGAACCTCCTTTTGAAATGATAGAATCAGAGGATAGTTAGGATTGGAAAGGACCTTGCAGACCATCTAGTTCCAATCCTCTCCTTCCATGGGCAGGACACTACCATGGGCAGTGCCACATTCCTCTAGGCCAGGTTGCCCAGGGTTGCTGAGCATCCTCCACATGAAATGTTTCCTCCTGCGTGATCCTCTCTCGAATGCAGATCTTGTTCATGCCAACAAAAAGGAAACCTAACACCATTTGGGGTGAGCAGTTAGGAATCCCCAGCCCAACATTCATGACTTTTGGCCACCATCTCCTCCTTTTCAGGAGCTTTCAGAGAATCCACCTCCCTATGTTTTGTACTTTCTCCATTGAGCTCCAGGGTTTGAATCTTCAAGGCCCCATGACATGACTCCTGATGAAGAGACAATTAAGACTGACTTGTTCATCACGCTGGCACATCTTGAAATTACCTGGCTTGCTGCTTTATTCAGGCTTATTTTAGACAACCCAAATGATGAGTCATCCATGAGTCCCTTTGAGAAAATATTGTATAACCACTCTCAGAAGTTTCTCAAGAAAGTAATTCTCTCCCTGCCCTTCAAATGTTTATGTTCTCAAATCTACTTTCATCTTATAATACAGAATTGCTTAAAATATAAAGATATAAGGGACTTCCTGGCTTGCCAGACACAGTCCTTTTCTATTTCAGGCAACAATATCATATAAGCTGTTCACCGTCATTTGAAAATAGAGTGTCCTGTCTCTCTTGTTTCTACTAAAAAGCAGTTCCAAAAACTCACTCCTCTCAAGGCTAGACAAATTCCTCTAATCTCCAGCCTAAATTTATTCATGGCCAGTTTACAGCCATTTGTTCTTGTGCCAACAGTGTACTTCAGCTTGAACAACTTTTCCCCCTTGTCGGTGTTTTCTTTGCTGATGTATTCATGGCTTCACAAAAGTCATTCCCTATTTTCATTTTGCTGCAGGTCTTAAACTCCATGCAATTCGTTCAGTTTACTGAAAGTAGCTGCAGTGCCACAGATGTGCTTTTATCATGGTTAAACCAAGAGGCTTCATGACATAATGCCCTGTATATGCAGATCAAATCGACCACCCCATTTCCATTCCAATATATCCCTGTCATTTCACTTCCCTGCTGCTGTTCACTTAATCTCTGCTTTTCTATGTAGCTACTTACATTTCTGCCTCCCATTGAGAACAGGCATATGGGGAAGAGGAAGGGCAGAGTGATTCCCAGATGTATCAGTTTACAAAAGAGGTAATTTTTTTAAACTAATTTCCAGAGTCCATTTCCTAGTTGTTCTGGTTTTTCCCCCCAACTGGTGTTTGCATCCTGTTCCAGAGCTTCATCATTTACACATTTTTTTTTTAGTCATGCTTTTAAGTGCCTTTTAGATAATGGAAATTCATTAGATTTTTTTCAGCCCAGCTCAGCTCACAGTCATCCCCAGTATTTAGAGCTGTGCCTTCAGTCCATGGTGTGCTTCAGACATCTGCCCAGTCTTGCCTAGCAGAGTCTTCAAAAACATCTCCAGCATGCATCAAGGAAAATTAATTCTATGGCTCATGTACCCAGGAATTAATTGAAAATTCTTCCTGCTTTTTCCAGGTGCTGAACATTAAGACAAGGCACAGGTAAACTGTTCAACAATCCCAGAAGTCAAAAAGGGTTGTGAAGCCTGGTCAGGCAGCAGCCGTGCTACTGAGAGACTTAGTTCATCCAATGTCTTGGTCATAAAAGCTGAAAGCAGATAAAGGGAAAAGAGAAATGAAATAAAGTAAGAATTATAAAGAGTCAAAATGAGTCAAGCCAAAGGATTGTTCAGGATCCTGTGTCTGAGACAATCCAGTTTCAGCTGTTTCGAGAACATACACAGGGGAAAATCAGGAGCGAAAATGATCCTTTCCACAAGGAGTGGAAATCCTCTGCCCTCCTTCCTCAATATATCCTTGCAGATTTCCTGCAATCCTTGCTGAAAGATTTCCCAAGTCAGATACTGAAACCACATCCTTCTGTTTAACAGCCTTTGATGGAGGCAAATCCATAAATTTGTGTAATCACATTTTTAATTCATTTATGCTTTCAGCTTCCATGGCATCCTGTAGCAATGAGTTCCACAATTTAATTATAGACTGCTTGAAGAAATACTTCCTTCTGTTTGTTCTGGACCTGCTGACGATTTCACAATGGGCTTGTATGGTAAGAAATAATGGCTATAGTTCCCCATTTACATCTTCATGCCATGTGTGGAGCACATTTTATGTATTTTATATACCTCTGCGATTTAGTCCTCTGCTTTCCAAGGGGAGCATTTCTATTTAGCCTCTCCTTGTATGGAAAATATTCAGTACTGCTGGTCATGTTCAGTACTCTTCCCTGAGTTTTTTCTGGCTTTATTTTAAAAAAAAAAATTGTCAATGAGGAGCTGGAAAGAGGTCAAACTGCTTCCACAATGTAAGGTGTGGGTAGACTGGGGATTTGCTGCTGCAGTGTGGTGGTTTTTTGTTTCATCTTTCAGGGGTTATTAAATTTTTGTCTGTTTCTTTGGGGTTTTTTTCATTGCTCCCAAATATGGACCTGATATTTTCATTGAATTATCCACAATGACTCAGATCATTTTCCTTGAGATGTGATCGTTAATTTGGAGCTCATTGGTGCATATCTACTCATGCCTGTTCCTCCTCCAGTTATCAACGTGGAGTTTGATATCTACTGTTTCATGATCCAGTTACTCAGATTTTATGAGGTCTCTTTTGCAACTCTTTGCAGACATCTTTAATTCTTACTAATCTAATTCCACATAATTTGTAGTCCTTGTCACATCACTGTTCTCTGTTTTCCACATAATTTACAAGTGTGATGAGCAGGACAAAGCCAGCACATATCCCCCTGATGGTTACTGGGAGGATCCATCCTTTGCACACTCTGCCCTCTCTGCCTCCTCTTTTCAGTCATCATTTCCCACTCCTTTGCCCTGCAGCTCACTGAGCCTCCCCCCACTTCCCTCCCTCATACCCAGCTTGCTGATTCTTCTCACAACTCTGAATCTGTGCTCCAGCTCTCTGCTGTGACAGAGATTGTTTCAGCCACTTGTGTGCTCTGGTTTTGGAGACCCTGCTCTTTAGGGAGCATGGAGGCTACCTGGATTTGTTACAACTGTCTTAACAGGAGCTTGGTCCATATCCTCCAGTCCTGGTAAAACACCAGGCAAAAAAACCCAAAAACACGGGCAACAGGATCTAACCCACATAACCATCTTTTGAATCCAACTGCAACCCCAAAACTCTAGAGATTAAAATGGTGTGTAAACTAATGCTAAAGGAAGTTGTTGCTTTCTGTCTGGCTTCCACCCAACTTGGACCTCTGGTATCTCCTGTGGTGACTGAGAGTCTAGAGGCATTAAAATCACACAGAAAGACAAAACTGGTCTTCCAAGAGTATTGTCAATGCCAAACTTCACTGCAGTCAGTGAGAAGCGAGCGTTTTGACTATTGAACCAGAATTCAGAAGCATGTTGCACAGTTTGCTGCTTCCTATCCATACATAACCAATTTCTGATTTGTCTCTCACACTATAATCTCATAAATAGTCCTCAGGGACACATGTCGTGCAGGCAGATTAATTTGGCCATAACTTTGAGTGGAATAGATCAGGACAGTGTGGGCTGTGTTTGGTGTATCTGGGTAGGGAAATCAGCGTGGCCGTTCCTTCCCCTGCAGCAGGAGCAGCATTAGTCAGAACACTCCTGTGCTCTCTGTCACTGATTTGATTGAGGCAGCACTACATTTATTTTCAGTAACACCTGTAAAACACATCTGAGATGTCACTGTTTTATTGGAAGGCTGAAAACTTCACTTGATCATGGCTGGTTTCATTATAGGGTCTCACACAGGTATTACGAGCCTGCCAGTGACAGTCCCCCACTCTAAATCCCCTTGAATTAAGTTTTGAAATGTTTCAAATACACATTCCATCAAATACAAGGGAGATTTCAGATTCCCTCTTTCCATTACTTTTTATAAGTCTATTAAAAAAGCAATCAAATTTCCCTGGCAAGAGAGAATCAGTCTAACTTGATCCTAGTTCAATATGCAGAGTTTCATTATCATCGCCAAATTTAACATCTTTCTCATTCTTTCTCCTCTATTTTTTTTCAGCGTGTCCCTAGAAATGTGAGCTAGTTTTGGAAGGGAAAAGCTGCCTCCTGAGCCTGTCTTTATTACCTCTGTGGCAGCACAGTCCTAGATCTGTCACACTGCAAGAAGCTGCGGGGGTGTTGGGTGGCTTTTTTAAAGTATCCCTTGTGGTTGACCAGTACCAACACCAAGCAGCAAATTAATTCCCCTGTCTCCTCTACTTTTGTAGCCTTAAGAGTCAGAGCTTGTCTTGCAAACATGATAAGACAGTCCTTAAGGCCTTACTCACTACAAGCCACCACCATTGCAGCACAGGACCACACACTTCCTCTGTGGATTTATTCATGGATGTCATAAATGAGAGAATATTTTAGCATCCTGTTATTTTTAAATACCCAAGTGCTTCTGAAATCAGGCTTAATGCAAAATTTAGTTCAAGTCTGGCCCTGACCCAGCATGTCAGCCTCTTTTGTGGTTTCCCTAATTGTTTTCAAACATTGATAAAAATTGCAGCCTGGAAGTTTGGAAGAAATTACTTGCCAGTATGGCTTTGAATTTTTAAAATTATGTGTTTCATGATAGAAAATCCAGTGTGCTGAGCTGCAAACAGCAGAGTGTTATGTCTCTATTTCTTCTAGCACAACTATTTATCTTACTTATCTTTTTCCCCAAAACATGCAGAGCTTTTGTCAGGAGATTATCTTATCCTCATAGACAATTGAATCTAACCAGCTAAGTTCTATTTCATATTTTTCTCTAGATTTCACATTTGCTACTATCCTTGTTTTCCATTAAATATTTTCTGGTTTCTTCCTTCAACATATAAACTGCAGGAAAAGCAAAAAGATTTGGGGTATTTCTTTTGGCTTTTTTCCTCTCACTTTCCTCAGAATCCTCCTGTCCTTTTCTCTCTCAATTTATTGTCTCACAACCACGACTGTTCTCCATCACTCTGGTGAAATGGTCTTAACCACAATTTGTAATCCTTTGTGTTCCCTTTGCCTTCTTTGCCTTGGAGGAATCTCTTGTGCTGTGTAATTCCCCACAGCTGTAATGAGAGAGGGCCCTCATTGTCTAGGGGGTATATGTAGGTTTATATATAATTCATAAATACATAAGTAAGGACTATACAAGTAAATATCCATCAATCCAAAGCATTTCTCTTCAAGCATTGGAAAAACAGGAACACAATCCTTGCACTGGAGAAACAAACTTCAGCCTAAGCCTTATCTAGAAAGCTAATTAGATTCTGAATTAGAGAACTGGTTCATAAAAAAAGCTGCTAATTAGCATGTCTTTCCATCTTTTACTCATCTGTTGGAATTAATTTGGTCCGTGGGAAGCTCAACCAAGAAAAAAGTCTCATCAGCTGAATTCATTAAGTCTGCTCTGCCTTGTAACCCCAAAAGGCACTTTGTCTGCTCACGTGTGTGTGTTGCTGTTGATAGCAAACCAGCCTTTGTTACTGTTTCTCCACTGGAGAGTAGTTTATAAGGAGCTTAGTTTAGTGAAATAAACAATTTGAAGCACAGCTGGCCCAAGATGTGCTCAAGAATACGATGCTGTACTACAATCAACATTCTGGGGAGCCACATTTCCTTTTTTCTGCAGGAAGCCAAGCACCTGATGCTGCCAGTGTTTGTGTTTCTTCTAACAGAGAAATCCTCCTCTTTGTTGTACTGGCTGGAAATTCCCTACTGAGACACACACCCACGACTTACCCCACTCTAGGAATGAATAGCAACTGGCATTCGGCCATGTGGACCATGTGTGTGGGTTTTGCTTTTTCTGCAAGGCTTTTTTGCTTTGTTTTGCTTTTTTTGGGGGGGTGGAGGTGATGTTTGGTTTCTGTTCTTTTTCCAGTTACATCTAAAAGAGCACAAGAGATCCAGGTCTAGGTCTGATTCTTGATACTACAAGAGGATATGGGGATAGTACAAGGGGAAATGGCCTCAAGCTGTGCCCAGAGAGGTTCAGGTTGGAAATTACAAAAAATTTCTTCACTGAAAGAGTGGTTAAGCCTTGGAACAGGGTCTCCTGGAAATGGTGGAGCCACCATCCCTGAAGTGTTCACAAAGTGAGTATGTGTGGTCATGATATGGTTTAATAGGAGTTGAAGATGGACTTGATGATCTTGGAGGTCTTTTCCAACCTTAGTGATTCTATTCTATCATTCTTCTCTTCTCTTCTCTTCTCTTCTCTTCTCTTCTCTTCTCTTCTCTTCTCTTCTCTGACAGAAGTGGCAAGGAAAGTCTGGAAAAGGTGTGTACATTAACTTTTCAACATCAGATGTCACACAAACAATAGAAGCATCAGAGAAAAGCATTTTCTTCACTCCAAAAGTGAAACACTGGAGTGCCCTGAGCCCTAGTATCTAGTTCCTATATTATGGTCAGAAAGACTGGTGTATTATATTGCTAAAATAATTTCCCAGAAATGTGAGTGCTGCCTTTCAGCCACACTTTTGAAATCATAATCCCTCTCCCAGAGCAACTGAAGGCAGTTGTCAGGACTCTTGATACTCAGGGCTCCACAGACTGACACCTCTCCTGATGGAATCATTCCACATTTCAGATGGACTCAGTCATTTGGGCTTCTCAAAATTCTCCTTTGCCTTGGCAATATCAGTACAAAAAGCTGTCAGAGCACAGTCACTTCATAACAAGAAGTCGTACATAATCCTCTTGTCCTAGAACATTTTTACCTGTGGGTATACAAGAGGAATTAAAGACACATTTTGCTGCTCCTTTTCAAAAGAAATACATCAATTGTGGTCCTCAGAAATGGGCTGGAATTCTTCACTTTTTTTTTTTTCCTTTTATGGTTTTAAATTAACTGTAACACAAAGAAAGAGCCTTAATTGCCTCTAAAAAAAATAGAGTTGTTTTATAGAAATACAAGCTGATCATCTCTTAGTCTTCCTTTGCCCAAAGTATAACATTGTTTAGCAGCCTTCAGAATGTTTCATTAACGCATTCATTCACTATATTAACTTAGGTTATTAATTCTATATTTCTAGTAATTTTGAGTTCTTTAGACTGTATTATAACTATTTTACAGTGGGAACCTAGTGACAGCTAAATATGATTTCCTGTTAGATTATTTTTAAAATGGCCTTATGTTTTGGATGTTTTCAATATTTATATTTTGAAGGGTTTTGTTACATTAAACTGTTCAGAACTCTAAATTGGGGGGGTTTCTCCTCTGTCATGATTATAAGTCAAAAAACAAATTCATTCAGTTTCCTGCTATCAGTCTTCACTTCATGACTTTGAACAAGAAATGTATTCCTTGAACAACATAAAGGGAAATAAACTTGCACAATTAATTCAGAGGGTTGATGAAAGCTCCTGATACAGCCAGCTGAGACTTTGCAACTTCCAGGTTCTTGCTCTCCTACAGAAAATCTACCAGTTAATGTAATATCAAAGGGTCATTGATAATACCACTATTTTCTCTTGCATTCACTAACTTTGTCTGCTCATTGGGATTAAAATCTGCCATTCATCTTTGGTTTTGGAATTTCCACTACCAGAGGATTTTACAAGCAGGTTACAGAAACAGGACATGGTGGGGGGTTGGGAAAAGTCTGTTCTGCCTTGGAGTGAAGGGGTGCTTTCCCAAGGTGCTTGCTAGATTTGTTTCTGCAATGCAGGGCAAAAATACTAATGAAAAAAAAAAGGAGTACAAGAGAAATAAAAATACACTCTTTAAGATTTCCTTAAGCTGGGTATGTAGGAGTCAAAACAATGATTTGAAGTATTCTTGTTCTGCAAATCACATTAGCAGTTCTCTTCATTAAAAGATACAAATAGCTCAAAGAAGATTTGCTGATATCAGATCTCGGGTGCTTTTCTCATCGTATCTCTCAGACTGAGGTGATAGAGCTTGAGCAGTTTTTTTCCATGCAGACAGACCAATTATGGTATTATTTCATCCTGGAAAGCTGAGGGTACTTGCTCCAGACCTTCAGGTTTTCGATTTCCATTGTGCCTCAGAGAGGCAGAGATGTGCTGCTCACCATGGAATAATGCAGGAAAAGAGAAGCAGGTGAGAATTCCTCACTGCACTTCTTTGTAGTTCTCAAGTGCCATTCTTTTGCCACAAATGGTAGACAAAATATTCAATGCCACTTTTTGGGGTTCACGTTTCCTGGAGACCTCTGGTAGCTGCCATTGCAGTGTGACTGCAGCATTTGCTCACAAACTCTCCTGACTGTTTTATTTACTCCTCCCTGCTACCCTGTAGCTGGGGGTCTTGATCCAAGTGTATTCAGGCTCTGGGAAAGGATTATTCATAAGGATGCCTCATAAGGTTGTAATGATTCTTCCTGACCTACTCCGACAGCTGGGTTTTATGCTCTGTGTGTAGGTAAAGCCAAGAACAGGCAAGAATACGACCAGAATCCAGCCTTCAGTGGGGACAAAACTGGCATCATTCCGTGGGATTCAGTGGAGCTATAGGAGTACACAGAGACTGCAAATGAGGGCCAAAATTAAAGCCCTTTGTAGATTACCATCCCTGGAAGTGTCCAAGGCCAGGTTGGACAGGGCTTGGAGCAACTTGGTTTAGTGGAAGGTGTCCCTGCCCATGGCAGGGGGTTGGAATGAGATGGTCTTCAAGGACCCTTCCAACCCAAACTATTCCTAGATTCCATGATTCATGAGCCTGTAATGACACCATTTCCCACAGAATATTTACTTCTGTTCCAAAGAAGCTTGTTCAAGCCTTTGATGAAAAGAAAGATGAAAAGGATAGAGACAGAAGGCAGCGATGTTTTGCAAAGTACTGGTGCAAGCACAGTTTCTTCTTTTATAAAAACTGGAAATATTCTTCACCACTAAGATGAAAAGCACACTCAAATTCCTATAAATGCAGATCCTCTTTAGAAAGCTTGGAGAATTTTGATCCCCCCACCTTGGAGAAATTACTTACTTTACCATTCATAAGCTTTGAAAAAGACAGATTGTAATCTTTAAAGGGTTTAGTGGATACTGGATATTGTTGATAATTTACAAGGAAGGATTAAGTTGAAATTAGTAAAAAGCATTACTCTGGAACTTCTTTTTCAAGACTGTCCATGAAAATATCAGGATGATGTTATCAGGTGCTGATTTCTAAGCTGATCCTGCTGAGATTAATGGTACAGAAGGATTCAGCACTGACACAGCACAACCCTATTGATGCTGACAATACTTCACATGCATTTTACAGTACGTTGGCCGATTTACAACTGCAGAGGCTGGACATTGCTGCATCTTTCCTTGTCATACTCAAAACCCCTCTGCTACCAGCTGTAATCTTCTGTAGCTTTCTATATGCTCCTCTTCAGTTCAGTCTCAGCCTCCATCAGTGAGGGTCTGTCAGCAGAGAATCAGAGAATCATCAGGTTTGGTTTTGAGGTCATAGCTGAGACTGTGGCCTCCTTTTCTGGATCTCAGACACAATAAATGAACACATCAACACAGGAGCTGTTTTATGAGTGCTGCACACCAGAGAAAGATCCCTTCTTTGGGTCCTTTCTCTGTCTTCATCTACTTGATAAACCCGTGGATCACGTTGGTTAATTTAAGCAGAGCACTACAGCAGGAGTGAAGGATTCAGGCTGAAGCAGCTTGCTGTGGATGGCCCTTTATCCCTTTTCTGAGCCAAAGCATTCCAGGATGGGAATACCCCTTGTGTACCCATAGCCCACACACACCTGGGTCAGAGCTTTTAGCTCTATTGAAGTGCATGTTGCTGGACCATCAGCTTTTAATTAGGTAATTCGAATAATTTTGAGGGCGTCACTTCATTACTTTCTACTCAACAAGTCTGTGCCATTTGCAGATTTAATTGGCAGGGACCTATGCTCCCATTTGAGTGGTCAATAAGATGATTAGATAGCCTAATTAAATTGATCAATAATAATTAAAATTATTCTTTCCTATTGTGAGATATTTTAATTCAATTTTCTTATACAATTAATATGTGCCCTGTAAATTCTATGTTATTCTACATTGCTTATTTTCATATATTTGGGTCCCTAATTTGTATGTGTGTGTGTTCTTTTCCCCTTGCAGTATGTTTATAACAACATTCCTCTGTAGGTACCTAGCTGATGGTTTCTGAACAATTCCCTGCTTCCATCGAGATTTTCCATTTTCAAGCTACTCTCCCTGTCAAAATTTATGTCAAAAACTGCTGTGAGCTCTGGGACAGTGACCCTAACAAAAAATTGGCATGCATCCATTACTGCATAGTGATATTTTTTGTTTGAATAAAGCGAGCATGCCAAGACCATGAGTCACAAGGCAACTGCTAATTTATAGATCAATGCTGAGCTCATTTCTGTCTGTGAGCATGACACCCAGTCCAGAGCTGGCTGAAGAAGTTACTGCAATAATAAAACATTCTTTAAGTGATGTCTTACCCATTGTTTTTAGAGGCACTAGTGAAGCTTTTATTGGTTTGGTTGGGGAGGGGGGGTTTAATCTCCTTACAGACTCCCAACAGCTATGCCCAAGGTAATCTGAGATAACTCAGCCTTGCTTTTGAGAGATACATGAGAAGCAGCCCCATTCCACATGGGCAAGTGACAGACATGACACAAGACACTTTTACCCCATTAAATCCTGAAGATGAGGCTGTAACGAGGTTGGGATGCTGCCACAGTGCTCCCTAAATAATATCTATTTTTGGCAGTGCCAAAACCAAGCAAATGCTCTCCTCCCCTGACCACATCCGTGCCTGTGGCTCATGAGACTCTTGTGAGCACACTCAGTGCATCACCACTCCTGCATCAAACCCCCAAAGCCTTCCCTAGTTTTGTTCCAATAATATTTTTCTTGACCTCAGTGCAAGTAAAGACTCTGCCTTATTAGAGGGAGGCATCAATGTAAGTAATCAGTTTTCCAGCTGCTGCCTGTGCTTATCCTGCTTCCAATCACAGCTGAAGGGGTGACATTACCCAGGTAGTGTCTGTAAATCTATTATTTTAAAGACTTATAAGACATAGCCGCATTTCACTTCAAAATATTTCTACTGCTGAAATTATTAAAATAAAACACCCAATCCAAAAACTGTCTCACAAATCTTACAGATATTAAAAGCTAAATGATAACAGTTCTATTAAGGCTAAGGCACAGAGAGCCCAGTTTCTGAAATGTAATCTCTCTTAAACATTCACATGAGCTCTATCATGACTGCTTCTTGCCATTTAATCTGACATTTCATCTGAACATGCACTGGTTTGCAGAGATCATTCCAGAAGCACTTGCATTAATAAATGACACAGTCAGAAATACCTCAGTGATACAAAGCAGAAGCAGACAAAAAGCTGCACATAGATTACAAACAGTATTTTTTAAAGGATGAGGACCCTTCTACAAACAAAGGTAAGATGACTGTTTAGCAATGCCAGTGACACCATCAAGTATCAACATCAGTAGAAGGCAGAGACAGAAACACGTGCCCATGACACACAGTGATCCATGAGAAACTGGAGAACATCAGTTTCAAAAGTTTCCATGGCAGTAGCAAAAGTACAAGGACAATTCCAAAAGTAAATACACAGCAGCAAAGCACCATCAGCACTTAAACAGTTGCTTGCACTCCTATGAAATGATTTCAAATTATGCTAAAAGGCATTAGCAGAATTAGAGCAGAATGTGCCTCAGCAGAAGGTGAAAGATAACACTCAAAGTGATTAATTCAGTCTGAGACAGGTTTGAAAATCCTTTACATTGAAAGAGAAACGTAGCAACTGCTGCCAGACATTTTTAAAATACTGTGCATACAAATATACATTTTAATGGCTTTATAAACCACCACAAAATTATCCAGCAGTAACATTAGCAAGCTTTTAATGAGCTGAGTTAAAGATTAATATTGTGATACTGCCCTGCATGTTTGCTGCAGCTAAAGACATTAGGAATATTAGGCACTCAGATTTGAGGCTGCCAGAGCAGGTCACTCTGAGATGATTCAGTTACCTAGAAAGGGCCAAAGTGTTGCTTTGTACAATAATTCCCTTCTGGGAAGATAGGAGTGCTTTCCAGTCAAGCAGAAATCCCTATACCCAAATTAGATCATTTGGCTTTCCTCACTGCCAGCACTGAGTCATCCCCTCAGACACTCAGAAACAAAAGCTGTTCCAGTTTGCTACTGATAGTACCAATGAATCTCTGAATTTGGATGCCATGTTCAGTTTTAGTGCTTGTTCATTCAATTACTGTTTAAAAATATCAAGCAGATCACAAGATGGTATCAGTTGGCCTTGGTGCATAAACTAATTTACAGAGAAGGTTGTCCCTAAGGTTCTTCGTCAACGAGAAAGGATAAAAAAAAGGAATAACTTGCTGTCAAGGAGAAAGGAAAGAAAAGCATTTGCTAGACAAGACCCTCTTTATTCCAGGATGTAGTGTAAAGGGAACAGAACACTTAAACAAAATTACATAAAAATATCTCTGAAGAAACCGCAGAGTAGACTATTGTTTTGGGGCTTTTTCCTTGAATTAGAAAATGTGCACAATCTTCAGATAATTAACTTTTTTTTTTAATTAACTTTTTTTTTTTTTAATTTCAAATTGTTCCATTATGTACTCATTAGGATATGTTAATTCAGGAGAACATACTTGGACTCATAGACATAACTTGGTACAGACTTCTCCTAAAAGAAGCAGCAAATATAACTATAACTAACTATAACTATAACTATAACTATAACTATATACGTTTGTCTTTGGGTAAGTGAAATGAGGCACCTACAGATGGGGAAGTCTAAGACCAAGCCAAAACATCCTTTGCAAGGTAGAAGTGTGGAAGGTTCTGCCTTTTGTGGGCTTAGAGGGACATCTTGTGATTTGAAAAAGCAGTGCAAGTAAAGAGCTGCAGACAGAGGGATCCGTCCAGGCCCAGAGGCAGAAGCTGCTTGAGCAGTTTTCTCCCTCTCCTCTAAAAATGTTAAAAAAACAGGAATGCAAAGGCTTCAACAAAAATCTTTACAATTTTCAATAAATTTAACCTCCATACTCACAAATCAGACATCTCTGATGACATTTGTTTCAGTGAAGATCCAATTTTCTGCTGAGCAATCCTACCCCTGGGAAACGTTCAGCTGGTCTCACTGCAACAAAATTAAGAAAAAAAAAACCCCAACAACACATAGTGATTTAATTATAATTGATCTTCAACTGATAAAATTATTCCAGTGTAAATGGCTCAATGCGCACTTCTCTTTTGGTTTGACAACAGCCTATTTCCACTGTGGCTTACATTTGTCATTGATTTCAGCTTTAGTAAACTCCTGCAGTTTGGCACAGTTAATCTCCACTGAGCCCCAAAGACAAACTGCCCCACAGACAGGACACCCTCCCATGGCACAGAACAGAGGAAAACTCCCTAACCCTCTTTTTCTGGCACAGAGCAAGATGAAATGTCATTGCAGCTGAAGTCTGCACCCCAGCAAAGGGATGGGGAAGGTCTCCATTGTGTTGCTGTCAAACCCTGCCAAGCAGGGCTAAGGAGCACAAAAAAAACCAGTTTCCACTGCCCCATTAAGGCTGGAGCACTGCTCCTGTGGAGACAGGCTGAGAGAACTGGAGTACGTCAGCCTGGAGAAGAGAAGGCTCCAGGGAGAGCAACATGAGCTGGCCAATCTGCAAATGTTGGGTAAAACATGGAGTAATAAATCTGTGAGGAGGGAGGAATCAGAAACTGAAAAGTCAGGTCATGGTAATGAAGATACAGAGAAGATGTGTCCAGAAATGTGAGACAGGCTTTGAGTATACTTATCTCTGAATTTTTTTACTCTGTTACTGAGTCCAATGGAAGGAGAAGTGGGTGCAATCCTTCATCCTTCCTTATGAAGGTGGTCAGAATAGCTTACATTATACTGCTTTCTGGATGGATAGAGTCTCCCAACCACCAGCCACCATCATACCCAACTCCAGGGAGATCTTAGAGAACCTTCCAGTGTCTCAAGGACCAACACAAGAGCTGGAGAGGGACTTCTGCCAAGGGCTTGGAGTGACAGGACAAGAGGGGAAGGCTTTAAACTGACAGAGGGTAAGGTTAGATTAGATTTTAGGGAGAAATTCTTTACTGTGAGGGTGGTGAGGCCCTGGCACAGGTTGCCCACAGAAGCTGTGGCTGCCCCATCCCTGGCAGTGTTCCAGGCCAGGTTGGATGAGGCTTGGAACAACCTGGGATAACAGAAGATATGTTCAGGGTGTAGTGGGGTTTATGTGTAGTGGGGTTAATACACTGTGTAAGTGCCATCAAAAGGACAAAAAACCTCTGCAAGAATCCCACTCATTACTAGGAAATGTTAATTCTAAAGATTAACCATAGCAGCTGCGTGATTACTTCAAAACATTCCGGCAGAGGTTTTCATACTCTCAGTTATATTCTGGTAGATTTTTTCACACATGGAGAGGGGCTTTTATTGAGGTTTTTGGTGGATTATGAGCTCTTTCTGGTTTGTTTTTATTTCATCTTTATGCTTTATGTAAATACTGAGTCCAAGGATAATTGAGTGCAATTCCCTAAAGATAAGTAAGTGCAATTCCTCATCCTTCTTTATGAAGGCAGTCAAAAGGGCTTGTACTACACCCTTTTCTGGACCTTTGGAATCTAAAAAAGAAAAAAAAGTTTATTAAAAAGGCAATGGAGTATTCCAACCAATTTTAAATTTCTTTTATTGCAATCCCCATTGTAATTCTATTAGAAGCACAGATTCTGCAATGCAATAATTGAAAATTAATTTTTGAAAAAATGTTTCAAAATAATTTAAAGATATTTTATTTTAGATGGAAGGTGCATTTTGAGGCGTGATATAAAGTACTCATGTAATACTTTGCAGATGTGCTTTGGGAGCAGAGAAGGAGCTACTTAATTGCTATATACTAGACAGGGCCAGAATTGCAAACACTGCACATTTTAGTGCAGAGGAAGTTTTAAAAGACACATCTGATGTTAATCATCTCCCTTTGATTGGCTGTAATGGCACTAAGACATTCTACTGCATAATGCATTTTTTACAGCGTGGACATAAATAGAATAATATTTGCATTTCCAGTACAGATGGAATGGATCGTCTTAAGAGGACCTTGATCAAGAGGGACTAAAAAGAGAATTGGTTTTCTCAGATTATCCCGAATTTGTATGCACAAAATACTTCTCAAATATAACTATTTTTTTTAATATAACATTTTCCTTGGATAAAGTATTCGAAAGATTTCAGACCTGCCTGTTGCTCAAGGAGCTGTGGATTCCTGTGCTGCTTAATGGGAAGTTAAATATGAGTTTCCTTTCCAGACAAATTTATACAATTTCCAGCACCTTGCAACAGTACTCATATTCTTTCACAAACACTCCTTTATTCTGTTCAAAGAAGAAGGCACAGTTCAAAGGAGTCAGGATCTGGCACTTCTTCACTTAACTATTAAAAAATCCCATTTTATATATGGATCAAATGTTACTTATTAGAGGATTATGTAATTTAGAACCTCTTTTTGGATTTTTTTCTCTCTCATTGGAAACAATATTTTTAAAAATTAATTCAGTTGAAACCTTCTGCAGGAAACTGGTTAGATACAAGACAGTTAAATGAAAATAACACTTTATTTTAAAACATATAATTATTTATCTTGAATTGTTGTAGCTGATACTACTTTTCCTTTGTTGCCTTGATTGAAAAGCTGTCTCAGAATTTTGCACAGAGGGTGGGATCCCAAATTATCTGTAACTACCTAACAACTTTCTTTGCAAGTTATTAACACCTTGACAAAAAAAGTGACATTTTGTTCTTCAGTGATGCAAAGTAATACTTCTTCTGAGAAAATAGAAAACAGATGATCTTCAAAAATGTGCAAATTTGCAAAAGATTTATTGTTATTGCAGTGAGATTTCCAGGATTGAAAATCTGGAAGCTCTAAAAAAGTTTAATCTACTTTGGTTGAAAATAACCTGATGAATATGGAGGTAAGTCTGGTGTCCTTCCTATGATTTCTTTTCTTTTAATTGGTCTAATGCATTGTATTTTAGTAGTATGGTATATAAATATGTCTAATAAGTAGGAAACTTTTAGAATTATTGAAAAGCAAAAAGGAAAACTTTTAACTTCAATTTCTTAGAATTAAGGCTGAAACATTATTTGGATCTGTTTAGCCATCAAGGTTTTCTGCATATGCAGAAATCACTAATTTTCAAAGATTTTCTGAGATTCTTGGTGACAAAAATGGTTTTTTACTTTTCTTCTACCTGTAGATCTTAGTTTCAGTCCTATGTAAAAGGATTGCCATGGTTTCTTTTTTCCCTTTTTTTTTTTTTTAGTATTTGGAAATTTTTTTATTCTTGTACATTAGTTCCTTTTCAGGAGGAAGATTTATCCTGTCTTTTTCTTAGGCTCTTACATATCAAATTATCTCCAATGAAAAAGTATTTCCCCTCCACGTTAACCTTGGAATTGGAAGCTGGTCCAGGACCAGCAAGAGCTCTGTGAACAGCAGTTTGGCAGATAAAGGGAGAAGAATTGTGTGAATGCCTTTTCCTAGCAGAAGACCATGTGGCTTTCTGGATTCCCTGACTCTTCACACCTGAAGAGGGAGATGGAATTGCTGCAGCTTAGTCCATTTTCCCTGGGGAAAGAACATGGGAGAAAAGGCAGAGGGAGATACTGATACCAGAACAAAAGCAGTCAGAGCAGGAGATGCTGATATGGATGAATGAGACCAAATCACTCTGAACCTTCAAATCTGTTAAAAAAAAAAAGAGAAGGGAGAAATGTAAGAATGGTGATAGGTAAGGAAAGGGAATTAGAGAAACTAGAGCTGACAAAGTACAAGTGTAAAGGCAGCAGAGCATTTCCAGAAAGGACTATTTATTAGCAAGGACACTACAAACAGAAGTGGCACCTCACTGCAAAGAACTGCAGTGTCATCGTGGAGAGAAATGATTGACATCAGTGACTTAGTTCTCATTATTTCCCCCAGGCCAAGACGTGGGCTGCAGCCAAAAGCTAATGAGTACTCCTGACACAAGCCATGATCTCTTAGGTTCCTCATGCCCAGCTGTGAAACTGTTTATTTTCATCACAGTATCATTTACAGAGGCTTTCCAAGCTAATCCCCTCTTGGCAAAATGCATTCTCTCTTTCCATGTCAAAAGAAAGCTATAGTTCGCAACAGAGGCCAACATTGTTTAGACTCCAGTCAAATTTGTTTTTACATTTGAATGATCTGCCTGTTACCCTGCAGGCTCTTCAGCATTTGTGGTGCTATATTGGATTAAAACTGTATTGTTTAAAACATTCACAGGGCTCACATACTCCACAGAATGTGCAAGAGGTCAACCTCACTGGGAATTTAGGAAAAATAAGAAGGTAGTACCAGTCTGGCATTTTTAGCATGATCATTCTCATTATTACCAAGGATTTATGTAAATGGTTTCATTTTTCTCTCATTCTAATAAAAATTTCCTACCAACTTGCATGGTCCAGAATCATACCCAACATACACAGCCCTGAACATCCTAAAGTCTGTGTCAAAACTCCCTAGGGCTCATCTTTGTGTACTCCAGACTCCTTTCCATTGATGAAGTCATGTGAAAGAAGACAGAAAATACATATCAGTAGGATTTGTTAATATACTTTTAATTTTCACTGCCTTTAGTATAAAGGACACAATTTAACTGTAAATCAAGACTGTTCAGTTGTAAATGGAAATGAAAATAATGACTGCGTTTCTAAGCAGATTTTAGAGAATCTAATATCTTCTTCTTTGTTTGTCTTCATCTGTAATAAAATATCTTCCAAATGCTGTCCCTGCATTTTGAGTGGAAATAGAAAATAATTAATAATTATTACATTTATGATGTCACTGTTCATTGTTCTTCAGCAAAAGCAGCAACCAAGTTTCTAGAACACTTCATGTATTGCAGGGGATCCACTTCCAGTTTCAGTTCTGCGGGGTTCATAATTATTTGAATCCAATGCCTCAATCCTCAGGTGCAAGCTTTGACCAAAGGGCTCTTAAAAGGAGCTGCATCAAAACAGGAGTCTTTGCACATATATCTATAAAATACAACTGTAAAATCTTGCTGATTACATAAATAGAACCCCCAAAAGTGCTTTGAGCAAGAGTCAACAGATTTTTTTTGAGTGAGGGCACACAGACCAAGGACTCTGTTGGTTCAGGCTCCTGCCATATGTGGATCAGGTAATATCTAGAAAGCAAAAATGTGCTTCATTCACCTCAACTCTTTGTCAGAAGTGCCTATAGATACTGCATATATCAACATTTCAAATGATATTCACATTGAGAAATATCAGCAGAGTGCACTAAGTTGCCTTAAGAAGAATTTTATGGAATTTTTATGCTTTTTAGTGCACATATAGAGAGAGCTTATCTTTTGGAGATTTTCTTGGGGTGACTTTATGATGTGTATCCCATATCACTGCCCCATGCCCAGAAATTAATTTTTGTGCCTTTCTATGCCTTTAAACTGAGCCTGAGAGGGGGAAGGAAAAACTGAGCAAAACTTTTTCAAAGCAGTTTGCAGCTTGTTCAAGGTCACACAGAGATAGAGACTTTTTTTTCCCCAGCTGTGGCAGGAGACCAAGGAAGCACCCGGCTTGCTGCTTTCCAGTCAGCTTTTGGCCAGTTTTTCAGCTTCTTTTTCTCCAGAGAGAGACTGAGAGTTGAACTTCTTTCCTTCCCAGGAATTTTGGATTTTCTCCCTTTTCCACTGGACTGTTTCAATATCAGAACACATCGGGAGAACTTTCCACCGGGCACAGAGGGCCTGGCCCTGGGCCAAGCCCCAGCTCCGAGGAGACCAAAGGGAGGACTCGAACACTTTCCCAGGTTTTTCCTCCACAGTGAGAGATTTTATTATTTAGCATTATTTTCCTTTTCCTGTGTGTTTGTTAAATAAATAGTTTTATCTCCTTCACTTTTCTTTGAGGAAACTTTATTTTTCCCGAACCTGGTGGGGGAGGGATGGTGGTAACCTGCCTTCTCTCAGAGGATGTATTTCTAAATTTGGCCAAACCAGAACAAAGATACATAAAGAAGATAATTTTCCTGCTGTATTTCAATGCAAACTCTTGCCTCTGGACCCTCATGGGGTTTTTTATCAGCTGGAATGTGAATTGAACAAGATGCAAATATTGGATGAAATATCAAATAGTAAATCTCTAAGGAGTCATAATCTGGAAACAGAAAATTCAGTTCATGGTAAGGAAGACACAGAAAATGCATTGTTGAAAAGGCAGTCTCACAAAAAAATAAATGCACTAGAGGAAAGAATAATATTCTGGGACAGAAAACTGAAATAGCACATTTAGTTAACAGTCATATTGGAGCAATGCTTGGAAAAGTTTTCTGGGCCTTTAAGCAATAGAGATCCAGCAAAGTGCTGTGGGTTTGTGGGGTTTTTGAAATGTTTGTTTGAAGGGGAAGGGTTGCCTGTTATTCCAATATGAACTTTATGACTTCTTTTTCTTGTCATTCTCAATTCTGGCTTAGGACTTTGCAAGTCAAACTCATCTAAAATCAATGGCCAGCACGAAGTCTACACACAGAGAATCCTTCACTAATGGGGCATGTGGAGGGTGTCAGTGATGCCACAGATACAGGGTTGGATGCCAGCAAGGCTCGGAAGCTCTTTCTTCAAAATGAAGCTCAGGGTTGTGGATCAGTATAAGATCAGTGTATCCACATTTTGGGATCACTATAACCAGTTACAGCGGGATCATCTATCACTTTCAGACTTACAAAAAAACAACAAAAAAATCCAGACAACAAGCAAGCCTTTCAATAATCACTCATTTCACTAAACCTGTTGTTTACAAAAAATCAGAATTATGTCAATTTGTCCTTTTTTTTTTTTTTCAGTTGTTACAGGCAGAATTTTAAAATATTCCAAAGAAGAAATGAAGAAAAGCTTTGTTTTGGTAGTACAATTCTTGCTGGCATAATTGGAAACAGTGGGAAACACTCACTTTGAAGAAGACATTAAATAATCCATATACTTCCAACTAGAAGCTGTTTCTTATGATTCCAAGTAAATAATTTTTAACAAGACAAATTTATTACAAGGATCTGGAGTATTTTGAAGCATCAGTGCTTCACAGGCTCCATTTAGAGACAGCTGACAAGAAAGGAAACACTCCCCCTCCTCTTCTTCTCTTGGTGGAAGCTAAAGATTTGAGCCCACAACGACTGATTTTTGTTGCTTTTTTCTTCTCTTTCTATACATGAAGACCTTGATTTTAGACAGGAAATATAAAAGAACAAGCAAGCTATCCAATTGCTTCATAACAACAGCAATTTGATTATTCTAAGTTCCTACACATCCTTTCCTGTAGAGAAGCATTGGAAGCCACTTACATAACCTTTGTATGAACAACCTTGACGCTCGGTTGAGGGGAGATTCAAATTTAGACTGGCAGTATTTCAAGGACTGTTTTCTGCTTGAATACTCCAAGCTTGTCCACCTCAGGTGTGCCTTCTTTCCCTGTTCAGGGATGTTTGTTCGAGCTGCAGGTACTCCTGTATTTACATCTTGCATTTGAGGTTGTTTATAAATAGAATTCTGCTTGCTTTTAATGCTACTCTCTAGAGCCAAGGATCTTTTTGTTCTGGCAAGGAGAAATTAATAAATCAGCCTTGTAGGGATGAAAGCCAAACCAAAGGGTTTTGGATGAGTAATCTTAGCACACAGTTATTTTTGAGAAAGAACATTTTTAATAGTTGCAGTAATTATTTTAGCTTTTATAGCTCATTCTTTTTAAAGAAAACTTTACATTGATTGAAAAGCTGGGGAACCTGCTGTTTTTCTAGAATGGTTCTCTTTTTAAGGTGACTGATTACCACAAATTGTTTAAGGAATCTTATAGTACCAAATGGAAGTATGGGAGTTTTTTCTTAAGTTTGACTGTAGAAAGTATTGTAGGTATTTGCAAACCAAGACTGGTTTAGAAGGATTTGAACAGATTGAAAATATGACATTGCAAAAGGAGGAAAGGAGCACAATGTGATTAGATATTGGTATTTGGTGCTTAACTTGGAATGCAGCCCTTGAATAAAAAAAGTAAATTTATTTGGCTCCACTCGAGAGAGCAAAGTTATAATGAAATGAAACAGGCTAGAGGTAATGCTTGTAATTCTTTTTTCTGAGTAGGAAAAAGAAGAAAATCATGCAGAAAGAATTGAAAAAAAAAACCAGTGCCAAACAAGAAAAAGTACTATTAACTACTTCTCTGTATGCATTTCTGCACATGGGTTGAGTTCATTTTGTATCATTCAATCATGATTCTCTATCTGGGACTTCAAAGAGTATCATGGGAATGAAAATAAAATGCATATTTAGAGTGCCCAATGAAATTCTGAGCCTGAAATTCAAGGAGAAGTTTCAGGTATTTCTGTAAAAGAAGTTTTCAGTGTAGCAGAGTAACTGCCTAAGTTGTATGAGGTATTTAATGTAGCAATGACCTGCTTAACTTCACAAGAACAGAAACATTTTGCAAAGCAGCAAGTAATTGAAGATTATTAAGACGTTTTACCCAGATAGAGGTGGCTTGAAGCCCCCTGAAGTCCCTGTGGTTGGTGTTTCTATGGCTCTTGGACTTCAGAAATAAATCAAATCCCATCCAGGTATTGTATTTCATTGTCTCACAGGACAGCACGTGCGTGTCAGGACAGTCATAAGGTGGATTTTATCCATGCAGGTAAGTCCCAACATTTTCCGGTTAAGTCTCAACTTTGAAATTTTCGTGATTGCACTCATTTATTTCACTGTCTTACAAGAATCAGTTTGAGACTGTGATGGAGCCAAGATCTTTGTCATAAGCAGCTCACAGAGCTGTGTCACCAGTGCTCCGAGGACACCCAGTTGCCCACTTGTACCTCTGAGACAGAACTGGTGAATCCATTTCTTTCTTTGCATATTTGGTATTTGTGACAATGTTGTTATGATTTTAGTAAAGATGGTGCTTCTCATCTTTTTTAAGTGCATTTACTGTAAGAATGTGAAAGTTTATTTACATAAGCTGAGAGCTTGAGGGGAGCAAAAAGACCTTTTCAATCTCGAAAGCAAAATTGTATCTCCCTGAGGGACAGCCGGTTCTGAGCTCAGAACATTTCAGCTGCCAAGATCAAAACAAATTCCCTGGGATTCAGAGCAATCCCCTTCTGAGATGCACTATTTCAGTTAGTGGCATAATTATGTTGCAGGATCTTTTTAGGGGTTTTCCTTTTGTTTGCCCGGGGATTTGGAGTGGTGAGGCCCTGGCACAGGTTGCCCAGAGAAGCTGTGAGTTCTCCATCCCTGGCAGTGTTCCAGGCCATGTTGGATGGGGCTTGGGGCAACCTGGCCTAGTGGAAGGTGGTGTCCTGAGGAAAATAGCTTGGTTGGGCTTTGTTTTGGGGATTTTTTTTTTTTTTTTTTTTTGGTAATACTGAACATGGAGACTCCTCTTACTGACTATAAAGAGGCAAAAGAAAAAAAAAGTCTTACAAGTGATCTCATGATGACAGTGAAAAACAGTATTATGGAATTTGTGTTAATCACAGTCTGTTGTACTTAGTAAATGCTGTGCTATGTGTGAACATGAAATGGTCAGAATGTCTATTCTTGCCTTTTTCTCCTCATTATCTTCTTTTCCCTACCTTGCCCTTTCTCTTTGTGTTGCAGATTGTCTCTTCACACCCACTTCCCACCAGTGCCCCCCACTAGAGTTCGTGGGGACTGGTGCAGGACTAGTTTGGAAGGCCCCAGAGTAACATTTGCAGCACCTGTATTCACTGCCCGTGGAACACATTGGCTCAGTTGTTTCGTGAACCTTTTTTTTTTTACAATTTTCATTTGTATTCATTTGAACACAACATCATTTTGCTATTACTGTGTCCTTCCTACCAGTGCTACACAGGTGTTAAATGCTAAATGAGCATACAGGGGGAAAACTCCTGTCCCACAGAGCTAATGCTCTGATTTTCTGGTACCTGTCTCTTGTTTTGTTGGAATAATGACACCACAAACCATTCTCTTATTCATTATTCTTTGTTTTCCCTGCCTGCCATCCTTTATCATACATTTTATGTTATATTTTATGTTATTTTATAGTTATATTTCCATGCTGCCTAAATTTGCTTAAATGTTTAAGGGATGGTCTCCGTCAGATAAAGATACCTGGCCCTTGCTTTAATCATGCAGGAGTCTGACAGAAAAAAAAAAAGGTTTTCTCTGTAACAGAGTTTCTAAAACAAGAAGCTAAGGCAGAAGGCAAAACCAGCAGGGATCCTGAGAAGTCCTTCAAGCACGGTAATTCAAAGTTTGGGAGAGATCTTGCAAAATATGTGCTGTATGGCTGGAATAATTGCTGCTACAGAAAGCACAGTTTGTAGATACTGTGGATGGCCATGAGGTGGCACATGCAGCCTTGAAAGAAGCTCTGAAGTACTGCTGAATTCTCTCCCAGTGGCATTTTGGCACATTAGGAAGCGCCACAAAGGGCTTTGGATACTGGGAATAATTCACAGACTGGAGTTTGAAGAGTGAGAAATAACTAGATGTGTCTGATCTTTTCATGACACCAGTTAGTTGTGTGACTCTGTCACTGCAGTGGCTTAGGATTGGTCAGATTTCAACCAAATTAGAAAAAAAAAGTAAGGAAGTCTTAAAGGTAATGAAGTATTTATGACACAAATCCAAAGGCTACCTGGCCTCACAGGTTCCACTCCTTATGAAATCACTTGTACTTCGAATTTCACAGGTTTTAAATATTAGCCAGCTACAAATGTCAGATTTCACAGTGGAATGGTGCCTTTTCTTTTTTTGCCAAAGTATATTTTTAAATTAATAAAACAATAAACCCATAATCATAATATAGATAAAATACTTACTTTCATTAATATGTACTACATATTAGAATATTCATTTGCCAGACCAAGATGCAGCCTGCCTGTTATTACATTGACATCACTGCTGTGTTATCCTGTCTGCACCCCCAAGCTAGAATTAGAACCATTAAGTGTCTTTCCTCCCTCACTTAGGGAAAGTGATAATTGCAAAAGTTTCCCTTGGCCACAGTTCTCCAGCTTGTGCAATGAATCCCATTCATCAAGCCAACTACCCAGGAGCTGATTCAGTATTCAGGCCATGGAAATGCCAAGAAAGTGATGCATTTGCTTCTGGCAATGGTGTGCATTTGTATGCACTTGTTAGCATAAAGTTAAGGTTAAATTGACATTTGTATTCTAAACTCATCTTTGACTCCGGGCTGTGTCAGAGTTTTCATTCCTCAGAACATATTCTCTGCTCAGCTGAAGTGCATTTTTTCCAAGACAGTTACAGGCAAGAAGATTCCTCTGTGTCTTCTCCAAAAGGTTTGTGCCTGTTTAGTTGACAGAGTGGATGTGAGAGGGGCCACGCTGCTATTTAGCCACGAGTCAACACTAAAAGCAGGTTCACACCTACTGCTCATACTCTGGGGTTGGGTGAGTGTTGCAAAGGGCAAGATGCAAATATCACAGAGGAAACCTTCACCTTTGAAAAACCACAGTTTTTTAGCAAATAAGAGTGAGAGATAGAGTTATAAGTAACCAGATTAAATCACTGTCATATTTATCCTCTAGTGATAGATTCTGCTTTACCCTACTTTTTGCAAGAAAGCTGAGTGAACTCCAGTAATTACTTTAACCTGCTCGCTCTGATACACCCTCCAAGCTTTTCAGTGCTAACA
The DNA here is from genome assembly GCF_000738735.6 of Corvus cornix cornix. Classification (NCBI taxonomy): domain Eukaryota; kingdom Metazoa; phylum Chordata; class Aves; order Passeriformes; family Corvidae; genus Corvus; species Corvus cornix. Next base: position 5,051,652 of record NC_046335.1, read on the forward strand.
GGGAGCAACCTCTCTCTATAAAGGAACTGGGATTGTTTCTGGCTTCTCAAAGGGAGGAACTGAAAGCTAATTTGGAAGGTGATCACACCGGAGTATGGAGTCGTTTTGGACAGTGCAGGAAGAGAAGCACTGCAGGAGAGCTGTCCATGCTCTCAGGATCTAAGCCAGACTTTGACAGGCTGAGATCTTCATGCTGGAATCTGACAGTTGTTTATTCTGCACAGGGTATTAGAGAGCCAAGTTGAACTCCTCTATCAGCCTGTGTGAGACTGTATGGCAAAGAACTCTCATGGTGGAAAGGAATTAAACTGATGGATCTTCATGGAAAAAGATACCTTTGACTCAACATTCTGAAATTACGAGACTTAGTTAAAAAACATCAGTGTATTTACCCTGTTCCATCCACTTTGGAAATGTGGGATAGGGGAATTCACAATTCCTTGGGACAGGGGAATTGTGACTTCAGCCACTGGCATTATGAGAGGCTTGTGTTTGACCAAGAGCTGGTCCTGCCAGAATACACTGCTGGATTTTAGTGTCTTACACTTGTATTTGGTACACTTTGATTACGAGAAATTAAACCCAGTTTCTAGAAGATCAGTGTTATAGAAAGCTGATTTCCTGACTTGATTGCTATTCATTTCCTAATCGAACTCCTCTCATCTTACACTCAGTATTACATGTATAATTTAATTAAAAATCACAAAGTTTGGATATTTCAAATGTCTTTTATTTTATATAGCTCAAAAACAGCATCTATGTTCAATATAACTGTGGAAGAAGAAAAGAAAAGCACAGAAAGATTTATTCTGTCTTATGATTTGTAACATGATGATGATGTTTTGAACATGGCACTGACAGTAAAGGTCAGGCCTCAGACTGCTGAAATGAAAAAAGCCCACAATATTTACAGTGTTTAAGGCCAATATTTAGTCAGGTACCAGTGAGATATTTTTGTCAGATTTTCAGTACAGTGAATGTATTACGTAATCATTACTTTGTTATTCAGCTTGGCCCATGACCTAAACCAAACACGAAAGTCAAAAATTAATGTTTCCATTTGGGCTTGATTCTGATGCTACTTACATTTATTTAACATAACTGTGAATTACAATGTGAATTACAATTATTGGGCTGAATCCTAATTTCATTTCCTATTGTGTAAAGGGCATGAAATTTCAAAGAAAAATAGTTTAAAAGGAATGTATCTGAGAATAGGACACAACCTAAACTATCAGCCTGTCCTTTGAATTTTATGAAATACATGACTTCATGTCATTATGCCAGTTGTTCCAGAAAATATTTTCTTTTTTGTGAAATCTGATGTCACCAGAATACAGCCTGGGGAAGAAAAACCCAGAAATTCCAGAGGCAATTTTAAGGAAGAAGAGAAAGAGGTGAATAACAATTCTCTTCCTATTTTACCAAGGTGCCACCTTTCCAGTGATTCTGTGTTTACAGCAAGATAGTAGCAATTCTCCTCCCTCTTTTCCTTTTCCTAAGGATCTGTTGCCTGTCTCTGCTTGGCTCCACTCTTCCCTTGCTGCTCTTTCATAATGGAAGAGTTGTCAGTTCCTTTGTGTCTGCAGCATCTATTCCCTTCTCTCTGACTCCCCATCTTACCCAGCTCACTTTTATTTCAGGGAGAAGTTAGAGAATAAATAGTCTTTGAGTAACTGAAAAAGAGTCACTGTAGCCTTTGTTGAGTTTTCACCATTTCACTCAGTTTGTATTCCCATTTTATAGTCTTTTTATGGTTTAGTAGTAGGACAATATTTTATTTGCACTTAATCAGTTGAAGTTTTCTCATTTTAAAGGTAGTTGTGGAGAGAATTATTAGATAATTTGGCTGCATGTCTGGCAAAATTGTAATTTCTGATCTACTTTTGGCCTGGGTTCTGAGTCTGAGTAGGAACAGCCTGAGCACAGTGCAGGACATCTCTAGACTTAAAAACTCCTCTAAAGCGTAATGAGCTATAATGGATTTGCTTCCTTAAATAATATTTATGACCTGGTGATAAATTAAGCTCCAATTCCTTCATAAGGAACATTCAGTAGCACAAATATCCTTGCTTTGTGAGGTGAGCCCACAGGATAGGACTGGGCCAGGCTGCAGACGGGAAACAGAACTTGGATTGTGAATGCTGGGTATCAGTAGTAGCCAAAAGCTTTGGTGCCTGTTTATATTACCTTTAATTTGAATCACAGCATCACTGTGGTATCACTTCATCATCCATCTGACCTTCATGATGGTCATTTCATTTTAACAAATAAAGAAATATTCCTGGAGCACACTGGGCCTCCCTCAACAGGCCCAATACCAAACAAGGGGTGTCCTAGGCTCTGGATCCAGCCAAGTCTACTTCAAGATTAAATGTGTCTGATTATTTTAACCAAATATTTTTATGTGAATCACAACCATGTGATCACTTTTGAGGGCATCAGAGGCTTAAACAAAGTGTACCTCTTCAACCTGAGATGGAACAGCTAAAAAAAGCCCAGGGAGGATAAACACATTTTACAAAAACACACTACTAACATAGTCAGTCTTAACATCACACACAACACATGGCACAAGGCAGGCAGCAGGGTTTCAAATGGTTGTAAAAGCTTCAAATCTGGTCCTCCACCTTGTTATTTCTGAGGCTCTTGCAATGTAAGAGACCTTTCGTGGTTGTGTTACAGCATTTTGTTCTCACTGGGCCTTCCCTTCTTTTTGCAGTCCCAGCCTAACAAGTGAATAAAATACAGCATTTTTGCACAGAGACATCTCTGAGGCATAATTCCTTTCTTTTTTTGCTTCCCTTAGGAATTAAACATATTGGTGGCCTGTGCCAGATATCAAAACTAAGCCCTGCTGTTAATTCTGCTGTCTCAGCTGCCCTGAAGAAGGGGTGGGAGCAGAGGCATTCCCAGCCCTGGGAAGGTGTGTGCACACTGTTAGTCCCTGTTCCTGCCTGGATGTGCCCACAGCAGCACAGCTGTGCTGGCTGCAGCTTTGGTGACAGAGCCAATACTCAGCTCTTTTACTGACTCTCATTCATCCCTGTTGCCCAACCAGCTTCTGGAACAAATCTTTCTCTCTGTGCTTTCTTCCCTTTGAATCAGTGCATTTTAGCATTATTTAAAGGGCTCTGTCAGAATTGGCAGATTTAAACATCAAAAATTTGAGGCATTGAGAGACTCTTTAAAGTTGGGGGTTTTTTTAATGATCACTTAACACTAAATTTAATATTTTGTACTAGTCAAAGTCAGGCCAACAGAGTACCATTTGAACAGAAGAATGCTGAAATTATTTGAACAACAAGCCAACAGAGGAAACAGAACTCCTTTGGGGCACCCAGGAAGCATCCAAAAAGATGCTGCCTTGTCTATTTGTCCTGTCAATTAAGCTCTGGTGAATCTCTTCAATACATGCTAAGATATAAACAAAATAATAAGAGCTACCAGTTCCAGCCTCTGGTTCTTTGTTGTTATTCCTTAGGTATTTATCATAATAAACTTCTAATTTTGCTGTGTTCTTTGCCACCAGCTCCTATGTGTCAACAACCTTGAGTATTATACATCACTAAACCTCATAAGTGACTGGGGAATTGGAACCACATGATCTTTAAGGTCCCTTCCAACCCAAAAAACTCCATGATTCTATGATTGCATTTGGCTTATTTGGTTGTTAAAATATATCTATATTTCATTCACAAAGACTTTTTTGTTCATGATATGAGAGGAGTGTATTTCATGTATTATATTTTGAATTAGTGGGCAGTCCAACATATTCTATATTCATAGGACAGGTTTGTGGTGATGTCTTGAGGCTTCAGTGTCACATGTAAATCTTTTAAGTATTTCTCCTGTGTCCTATGATACTTTCTTTGGGCATTTGTTGGTAATATTTCTAGATCATAAATGAAATTCCTAGATTATAAAAACAGATACTAATACACCTTATATATTAGTGAGCTTTGTAAGATGAGTGAACTTCTGAGTTAGCCCCTGTGATTCCAGAGCAGTTTACCACCATCAATGTCACAGAAAATGGGGACAATCAAAACCGACCCAAAGGTACCTTGTCCCACTTGCTTTGATCAAAGAACATAAGCAGGGATGACACAGTGGCTCTGCTGGAATCATAGCAAAGCTCTGGCTCTTGTCACTGATGAGGTGCCAGTACACCAAACAAAAAGGAAATGCAAGTCTTTTTCTTGTATTTAAGTTATATTAGCAATTTTTAAATATTCTATCTTCAAGCCAGCCTCACTTCAGCTGAGTGTCACTGGGCAGTTCAAGGCTCTCACTGACCTGGATCGAGTCCTGATTTCTTCTGAAGAAGTCACAGAAGCATCACGATACATTGCAGGATCAGAACATTAACCCTCGTTCATCTTTGTTTTGTGGCAACTTATACCAGGTGCTATTGAAAAGGAAATCTTCAGGAAAAGTTCTGCACCTGTTTTTATAAAGAAAATTTCATTTTCTGGGTTTGTGAATATAGAAGCTTTGTCCTTGCCTCTGGCAGTAGGTCAGAAATTAATTATTAAACACTGATCCTACAAAGATCTTGGCTGGTACCAAAGTTTTTATTCTAGTGTGATCTTGGAAACAGTCATGTTCAAATTCTGCTGAAGCCCGAACGCAAGAGTAACTATGTTTGACAAATAGAAACAATGGAGAGGAAAATCAGAGAATCATAGAATATTTTGTGTTGGAAGGAACCCTAAAGATCTTGTTCCAGCCCTGCTGCCAAGGGCAGGGACACCTTCCACTGTCCCAGGTTGTTCCAAGCCCCATCCAACCTGGCCTAGAACACTGCCAGGGATGGGGCAGCCACAGCTTCTGTGGGCAACCTGTGCCAGGGCCTGCCCACCCTCACAGTCAAGAGTTTTTCCCTCATTTCTAATCTAAGCCTACTATCTTTCAGTTTAAAGACATTTATCCTCAATATTATTATCACTTCATATTGTTCATAACCTTCTAGAAGTTCCCAAGCTTACTACCATTTGTATAAAATGAACTGAAAGTTCTTCAACTGATTCATTAACATCCCTGCTTGAAAAATATTAGCATGAGTAGTTCCAAGTTTAGATTCTTTTTAGTTAGGAATGAAATACAAACTATTTTCTCTTACCCATGCAAATTATAAGGATCTCGTGATGGTTCTTCCCAAAGGTGTAGAAAAACATTCATTGGAGCTATCATTCCCTTCTGTGCTCTGATTGACCATTTTTAGATCCTTACACAGGATCAACCCTAGAGCATTGCTTGAATTTCCTTAGGTCCTGACTGTGATCTCTATTAGCCATCAAATTTTCATCTGTGTTTCTAACAACTGTCTGATTCCCACTGCTATCATTTTTCCTATTTTTTATTCACTTCTGCTGTAATAGAATAAAAGGACCATGGCCTGACCCAGTAGGGCTCATGAATATTTGCTTTAATCTGTAAATTTAGGAGGGTGAAGATTTTTTTAATGTAAACGAGTGTGTATTGATGAAGTGTTTAGTGTTTCTGCATCTTTAAACATCTCCTGAACAGCCTTCACATTTTTTTAGATCAAGTTTCTGGGTCACTCTGGTGACATTTTTCTTGTGCCTGCTTTCAGCACATGAAAAATTTCCTTTTTAGAGCACCAAGACTGTATGATGGATGCTTCTGAGACACACTTGCTTGTTCTTTTAAAGCCAAGATCAAGTGCTTAATCTACTTGATTCATTTAAGGATTCCAGGAATTCTAAATGCTCTGGAAGTATTTCAAAGGAGAGTGTCAGTGAAGCCTCAAAAATATTGAGCAGTTTTTTAAAGAGCAAGGATGCTGGTGGCAAAGATAATGACAGAATCAGAGTGACTCAGGAGATTGCAGCCAGCTCCTTTGCATTCTCCCCCAATCTGCAGAAATTGGCCCTGAGAATTATTCATTAGAATATTCAGTAGCTATCCTTAGTTTATTTATTCTGCCAATTCTGAAACCAACTTTTTTCTAATGTCACAGAAGTATAATGTTGAAACATTAATTCTCCTGGCAAATTCTATAAACATAAATTCTCTACCACATATATAGCAACACAGCTTTCTAATACTGACCCTAAAAATACCCTGCCCTAAAATTTAGAGGCTTAGGCATATTTCGTGTCTAAAGCCAAACGAGCTTTGCCATGTGCATATTGAACCCTCCACACCAATCCATTTCTTGTGATCAGGCAGGATTAAAATTTCAGAGTTCTACTGAATATCAATACAAAAAGCAGATTTCACAGAGAGAGCCAGTACATCTAATTTCAAACCAGCAAACACTGAGAATAACCACCTGAGCATCACCTCTCACCTTGAAAGACCACCTAAAATTATAAACTAATTAAGTAGTCAGTGATGAGCAGCAGGACTATGGAAAATTGGTTTGGTTTAGGAGACAGCCTTGTCTTTGGGTTACCCAGTGCTTAATCAGGCGTGAATTCTCAGGGTTTCTCAGATTAATCACAACAGGTCTGTCCTGGATCCTCCAGTGCCAGGCATTTTAGCTGAGCCAATATTGCAGCTGTTCCTTCACTGGGATCATCAGTTTATAACTCTAATTCAGCTGCTCATTTTCACAGAATTTGTAGGAAGTCAAGAAATGCTGGTCTGACAAATTGGTCCAAAACTCATCAATAGGTTTAAATATTAGCAGTAAGGCCAGCAGATAGATATACAGATAGCATAATCCCATTATTATTATAAACATTAGCTTGTTTCCTCAGGAAAGTGACCTAGGAAAAAGCCACAAGACTCAGTGGAGGAAGATCCAAGGTCATCCTAACCTGTTCTGATCCATCAGCTGAAATCATGTTAATCTGCCCAGTATAAAAGGTTAAAAGCTGCTCTGTCAGTTCAATTTTCTATTAGAATATAGAATAGCTAGAGGAAAACACATTTCTGCTGCTAACTGTAACATTTCATTCTGTGTGCATTAGGGGATTCATGTTTAGAAAAATTGCCAGGAAAATTAATGCTTTAGCATATGTCGTGTATGTTTTGTGACATCAGAGAGAAGGGATTCATAAAGGGTATGATAAATACTTTGGAAAATAATACAGCCAAAAAATGTTCTTTAGTCATCACCAAAGCCAGTCTAATGGTACTGATTATTAAAGTGATTGTCCTGCAGACAACCAAGATATAACGCTGGATTATTTGGGCCCCAACAATACAATCTGAATTTTTTTGATTGCTGACTCTGTGATCTTTCTCTGTTTAAGAGTGATTGCTAACATACAGTAGTATGGGAAAAGGGGAGTCCCAGTCATACAAACTGATTATAGACAGGATCCTCAGCTGCCTTACCTTTGCAGGAAGCTTGGGGCCAGGTGTCCAAAGTCAGATCCTGTCTAAGAAATTCATTTCACAACCAAGATGGCAAAATACACACGTGGTATTGTACTAGTTTGAAAACAAACCAATGGGAGGCACCAAGTCAGAATAACAATTTAATGGAAATTAAAGAAAAGGAAAAAAAAGTAAAAGAAAACACTGGTTCAAATTGACAGAGTCAAGGTACAACCTGACACCCTGTTAGGCAGGGTGGTGGTAGCAGTCTGGTAGAATGGTGGCTGCAGTCCTCTGAAGCAGTGATCCTGTAGTAAAACAGTCTGCTCTTCCTCAAGAAGTCCAACGGTGGCTGTGTAGCTCCTGTCCTCTGGAAATCCAGTGGAAGGGTTGTCTCTGGTGTTCAGAGTCCCAGATTATATCCACGATGGGATGCTTGGTTCCTCCCTCTGGGTGGAGCATCTCACAATGGGGTAATGAGTCCATGAGGCCAAGTGTTGATTAGGCTCATTAACAGAAGATAGTGTGGAGGGAGTTATCTCTGAGTCATGGGGCAGGACAATGATGGGCCATGAGCAGCAAGATAGTCTGGGGGGAGGAGGCAAGGAAACACTGCCCCACCTGATTTCAACAGCTCATGAGGATGGTAATAGAATACACTGCAACCCAGGACTGGTATCAACATTTACCTGTTTCTGCTTATATTTGTCCTTTTTGGCTTAATTCAGAGCTGTGGATGTGGTGTTTGCAGACCAGTTTAGAAATGTCCACAGTGTGAATTTACAGAACCACAATCTCATGTCTTTCTGTGGTTTAATCTTCCTCCCTAGTGCCAAGGGGGATTCATAACACAGTCATCTATTTTTTTGTAATAATACTAATGATAAACAAATTTCCTTTGATTGAAAATAGTCTTTAATCTCCTTCAATATCCTGTTGTTCGTGGGCCTTGTAACAACAGCAATCACTCATCACCAAGCTGATTGCAACCACTCTTTCCATTTTACGGTACTGTTGCAGTAATCTGACCCAAAATCAGTGAATTGCACCAAACTTTCTTAAACTGGCCAATCATCTCTCTAAAGATCAAATTCCCAAATCAGGAAAGTGTAACTGGCAGTTTTGCTAATGTGCTAGCAGAGGAACACTCTGTTTGATTAACTGTGTTTCCTTTTTACATGTATTATGGCTGAGCAACAGTCAGATTGAATCAATACTGCCTGGACAAAGGCTCCCAAATCACGTAGCAAAGAGGGGGCAGCTGTACTCAGAGGTGGCCTTGTGACTATGGACAGCAAGAACATGCCAAAAGAAGCAAGTGCCATCAGCTTTTAAAAGATACTTTTATCTCTCCTGTACTCCAGGGAGGAGGAAGGAGGTGCCTTCAGTGTCAGCAGCTTTGGATCTCCCTTTTTTTACCTCTTCTGAGCTTGAAGAAACCCATTGGTGGTTTTGTTTGTTTGTTTTGCACACACATGGCATGCAGGACATCACCTTGTTGTCTTTTCTTAGCTAAGTTCTTTGTGAACAACTTGTTAGGCCATTTCTTCATCCAGCCAACTATACCAGGCTGCCATCATCTGTATTTTGGACCCTTCTTTGCCTAGGGGGGCCAGGCAGACATTGAAATTTTTCACCTTTCTACAGAGGATTTCATTCTGAGCAAGGGAACCACCTGCCCCTCTGCTGTTTGATCTGGGAGATTGTGGCCATGTATCTCCAACCAGATTGACCATGGATATTTTGTTTTCCTTCTTAAATTGGTACCACGTCGTACAACAAAATTTTAGAAATATATATTCAGTGGTGAGACATATATTGAGGTAGTATTTCAGTCCCTTGAGCCTGACCTGTGAAAATTCAGCTGTCTTACACAGTATAATGTTCTGATGGCAGTCACAACCCCTTGTTAGAATCAATGAGTTCAGTCAGTTCAGATTACTGCACCTTTTATGAGCATAAAGAAGGGGGTTTTTTATATTCATCCCAAGTTCTTCTGCAGCACTGTGTGTAGTCTGAGCAATCCTTCATCCTGCCATTAACCCTCCTTCCCTTTGCTCATTCCATGAGTGAAATTCTTTTCGTCATCCTCTGAAGGAGATGGCCATACTCCCTTCATCTTCTTTTTGCCATCAATGTTAAATCTGCCTGTGTCCTAAAAAGCATTTTCAAATCACCTTTCAGTTTGCATTTCTCATCCATGCACTTTTTCAGGGCTGAAACTTCCGGGACCTGTCAGGGTTCATTTACTCATTTCTGCACGTATAAGGCAACATCCATCATCAAACTCAGCTTCATCAACTCAGACAAGTCTCACAAAGTCACCATGCAGAATTCCCTCCATACTATGAATTCACTCTGTGTATTGGTCAAGTTTTACAGAAGTAAGAGAGGCAGAGCTTCAGAGAACCCTGCAGAACCCAGTGGTTGTGTGCATCCTTCTCAAGTCTTCACCCAGCTCTTCTTGCCTTCATTCTTTTCATATGCTCAGCAGCTGGAGGGTGGGAAAAACATGAATTTGTTTTCAGATTTTCTGGGGAAAAGGGACATTGGCAGAAGCACACATGGATATGGGCTGTCTGGGCATTCATCACAAAATCACAAATTTCTGTACTCATTTTGTGAGTCTGTTTCCTCAGGGGAAATGAACATTCCTTACACAGACTGGCGTTTAAATAATTGTTCAGTAACAATTGTTACTGAAATTGTTCAGCCCTCTTGTTGATGGAAAATATTTTTTTCACTCTAACACCTTCCAGCTTCCTCTCCTTTACTTTCTTAAATAATGAGAAAAATGTACCTTTCTTAAATGTCACTGAAACCTGGCTGATGTTCCCAAATTTTTTGTAAGTCAACATAAATATTCCATGATGTTTCTCAGCCAGCCTCTGCAAATGTGATTTACTCAGAGTCACTGATTAAAGCAGCTTTTTAGCTGCTAATTAACAACATTTAAGTCAATACTGACATGGAAATTATTTCATTATTACTGTATGACATGTACAACATTGACATTTTTTTCCCCACAAAGGCAGCACAATAGTATTTAGTAAACACCTACACTTCATTGCAGATTTATTGATGCTTCTACCATCTTCAGTCAGTAACAGTACAGAAATATGTTCAAGATTACTTTTGTTATAGATATACACTCAAATTGTCTCTCCCTCTCCTCTTCCTCTTTTCTGTGTTTGCTCTTTCCATCTTTTTTTTTTTTATTTCTTACTGTCCATTTCTTTATTTTTCCATTTATTCTATCTGCTTTCAATTTCCCAAGAAGTGGATACTCTCCTCTTAACGACTGTTGTCTTCTTTCTCAATTATGAGGTACTCCAGGGACAAAAAAATGTGTTAAACACTCCCCAGATGCTCTTGACACTTTCTCCAGAAACTGAATTAGCCCTTAATTTTTGCAGCCTTTTTGAGATAAGCCTGTGTAGTGAAGTGTTCACAGTACATATTTGCACATCTTAACACAAATTAATACCACCTATTAATGTACCCTTTGGATATTGTTTTGAGTGTGATGTATGAATATTATCATCTCATGTCCTCTACCTGCTCAGCAATCACCAATATTTACTGGTTTTGTGGAAATTTGGTTTACCCAAGCCCATTGTTTCATTAGCTGGGTCATAAGGAAGAGGCAAAGGTAAAATGAGAACTTGTTTTCCTTTCTCTTTCTAATTAATCTGTTAGCTCATGCTGCCTAATTACAGGTCAGACATTGCAGAAAGGAAGCTTTCACGAGCAGATGAGTGGAACAGTGCATATTGATTTATTTTGCCCTACTGTCATTTAACTTTGTGACAATACACACAGAAGTCACCATATAGTCCCTTCCAACCCAAACTATTCTATGATTCTATAAGTATTTTACTAAATTAAGAAGCAGTTTACAGCTGTTTTCTTTGCATGTCCCCAGACTTCCATGAACAGAGGAGTGGGTATATTTGTTTGATTTTCATGGTCTAGATGCAGATTTAACCTGTCTTCCACAGACTGGGAGTGCATATATGTAATATTTACACCTCCACGTAACAGGTTTGTGTAATTTTTCAACACATCTATTTTATAATATACAGACATAATTCCTAAGAAATCTGTGCCAGTGATTAATCAAATTGCAGTCATCCATATGTACTCTTCATAATTACATATATAAGCAATACCAATCATAACAATTGACCTAAGCCTTGTTTCTCAAGATGCCCAGATTTTATTTAGGAAGATATTTTATTTTAAGTAGAGATGGCAGATGAAATCAAACACATTGTCCTCCACTGTCACTGAAGTGGTCCAAAACAACACACAAGCAATTCAGAAAGCTTATGAGTGGCTTTTGCTTTGGTAGAGCTACTGATCATTGCTTGTGTTTTGACAGCCAGCAAATGCAGAAGAAAGGATGGGAGCTGCCTACCAGCCCCTTGAACAAGTAAAATAAATGTCATTCAGATACCAAGGACAATATTCATGCAATCTATAATGGGTGCCTAACGCAGTTATCACAGCATTAGAACAGATTTTTTTCCCCCTTCTAGATAGACTTTCTATATAAACCTCAGGGTTTGTAAAGTCAGAAAAAATAAAAGATATAGGTTCATTTTTGAGGTTTCATTTTTGGTCTCTTTTTGTTGTCTCCCTTGTCATTATAATTATTATAACTATATTATCATAATATTGTTTTAAAATTTCAATTAATAAAGTGTTCTTATCTCAACACACAGGTTTTACCTTTTTTCCCTATTTCTCAGGGGAATGGAGTAGGGAGGTGAGCAGCAGCAGGTGATATTTAGTTTCTGGTTGGGGTTAAACCATGAGTGTCCTGCAACCATATCCACATGGAACAAGAACAGAAGGAGCAGAAGTACCCACACTTGCACAGGGTATCTGTATCTGATATTTTTTTCCTAGAAGTTTCAGAGGAAACTTACTGTCTTGCCTCATAATGTTACTACATAATGCAGTTCAACAGCAATTGTGTGTGAATGTTTGAAACTGTAATTTCAAGGTACAATACTCACCCTTAAATCTTCCCTGTCCATCTTTTCTCATTAACTGGGACTCCAGTTTATCTTCTTGATGACAGTCACCCACATAATTATTTTCAACTTTAATTTGATAACACAAGAACATATTGCCTTGTCTTGAAAGATATTATCTTGTCCCTTTTTTTTTTCACCAGTAGTACTTTAACACAGATAATAGTCTTCATTTATTGCTTTGACACAAGCCTGTTGGTTTGTGTCAGCTCTCAGCGGTCCTCCTCATCAAAGTACTTCTCTCCATTATTGTGGTTCAGTCCTGCCTTTCCCCATCCTTCTTGTTGAGAGTGAGCTTGTGTCCTACCTCATGCCTTGAGATGCAATTGTGTCCCATAAGCTGACCACTGCTACTGGTCATCAACATCCCTTTTTTGCCATATTTCAACCTTTGCTGCACCTTTTGGTCGGAAGGGGTTGCCTGGACCTTGTTGTTCTCCTCCAGACCTTGCCCTGAAATTCTCACTGACTGTGAACCTCAAAGAAAAGCTTCCCAACAGTTGGGCATCTGCTGTGATCACTGTCACAGTGACCAATTTCATTGCTCATTATCTCCTTGTGCTCACCCGTCTGTCAGTCTGTCTGTACTCATTGGGTGTGCCTCATCTCCTTTTACAGTATAAATTCACTGGAACAGGGATTTTTAGTAGGATTCACTGCTAGGTTTCCTAAACACAAGAATAACAGCAACAGCAGGGAGTCAGAGAGGAGGCCAGCCCAGCACGTGTCTCCTGTGAACAGAAGGGTCATTGTCTCTGTAGCCCCGTTTATCACTAAGACCCTGCTCACTGAAACAGCTCATTGTCCCACAGCAGACCTGTATTTTTTTGTATCACAGCATGAAACTTCTCTGGAGATTTGTTTGATGAACAGAATTCCTTCCTCCCAGCTCAAAAGCCTGCAGTAGTCATTTTAACATTGGTTTACGCAGAAGGATCCACAGAGTAACGAGGAGATCTAGGGTCTGGTGCCCCTTTGTGCTCTGCAAGCCAATTCTCTACTTTTGTCTCAATTTTGCATTTATGAAGCACAGAAACAGTTCTTTCACGCATCTGAAACACAAATATTAAGGATGATGAGAAGCATCAGTACAATCAGTTTTATTTTCACATCCTCATCAACCTGTTCAGCTTTTCCTCACACCTCTTTGCTTTATTGATGACGCTGATATATCTGTATCTATAGATATAAATACAAGCTGAAAGAGAGCAGGTTTAGATTGGGTATGAGGAAGGAATTCTTGACTGTGAGAGTGGTGAGGCCCTGGCACAGGGTGCCCAGTGAAGCTGTGGCTGCCCCATCCCTGGCAGTGTTCCAGGCCAGGTTGGATGGGGCTTGGAGGAACCTGGGATAGTGGAAGGCCAACCCCCAGGGCAGGGGGTTGGAACAAGATGGTCTTTAAGGTCGCTTTCAACCCAAACTATTCTTGGCTTCCATGGTTCTATGGTAAGAGGCTCTACCAGTGGACACGTACAGCACAAGGATATTCTACTCCAATTATTTCAAGTTTTTTACTGCCAGGCTGCTGTCACCACGCTCAACCACATTAAACCACTGCTGAGCTGCAAATGCTGCTTGATGCACTAAATCCCACTCCTTTGCTTCCCACACCTATGTCTTTATTGCATCCTTGTGTAAATTTCTTGGCATAAATACTTTACTGTATAAATAAAGCCCTTTAGCAGGGTATTACCTTCTAGGTCCTACCAGAACAAATGCTGTGATTTGATACAATTTCACTGCTTTGCCAAACCTCAATCTTCACGTTGATAGTAGGTCACTGCTGAAACCAGGGAGGTTAAAATCCATGTACATGCAGGTTCTGTCTCAGAACTTCATCTGTCGAAAATGTGTTTTAGCACCAACCTCTGTCTGGCTGCATTAACATCTCTCTTTGCAGACTCAGGGCCTTCAGAAGTTAGTGAAACACATTTTCCCACTTGAAGCCACAATGCTTGTATACAGAGTTCAAAGCACTTTTGGAATGAGTCGTTTCACGTGTAAATGTTCTATTTCAAAACTGACCCATGCTTTTATTCATGGGACATCATTTAAATAAAAACATGGCAGAATGAATGGGGAAAGCAATAGAAGCATGTTCAGACTGTATCTTCAGAGAAAGATCTGGTTTATATTCAGGTTCAGTGAAGATGTTATACCTCATTAGCTCCAACAGAACTGAGCCATTTTCTCATTAGATCATCCAAGTGGAACAACACAAAAGATTTTTCAAGTTTGTCAGTTGCATTTTAGTTGTGCTTTTTAAAGTGCTTGTTCGAAAGCAAGAATTGAAACCTTATGGTGCTGCTTAAGCTTAAAGAGTACTTTTGATCTTAAGCTTCAAAAGAGATTTTCCCAGCAGAAAGTAGGCTGGCACTTTATTTAGTGCTGGTGTAGGTAGACACCAGAACACTCTGTACATAATAATACTTTCTTGTTTCATGCTATTGATTAAATCTCTTTTAATGTTTTCACTGCTGAATTTGAGATAATTTACAGTTCTTTACTCACAAGAAGTTGATCTTTATTGTTTATATTACTGCAAAACCAAAAATATATTTCTATCATAAAGACTGTGATACAGAATCTTTATTGTTTGGGGGAGTTTTTTCTTTTCTTATGAAACATTTTCCAGTTGCAAATTCACCAGGGGACTCTGGATTTCCTGGAATGCCAACAAACTTTCCAAGACATCATCCTCTCAGAACAACAAATGGGAACCTGAATGAAAACATTTACCACTTATTTGGCTCTGATCTTATACTTGGTCATGAACATCAAGAGCATCTTCTCAATAACTCAAATGAAAGCAAACATAAATTAACAGGATTACAGATTCCTGGATACTTAACACAGTTACACTCCTTCATGTTATACTTCTTCATTACCCATTCCCATCCCTGGAAGTTTTCCAGGCCAGGTTGGACAGGGCTTGGAGCAACCTGGGATAGTGGAAGGTGTCCCTACCATGGCAGAAGGTTGGAATGAGGTAATCTTTAAGGTTCCTTCCAACCCAAACCATTTTAGGATTCTGTAATATTCTGAATACTTAACACAGCTATACTCCTTCCTGCTACGTACTGCATGGTCATATAGAGCATTTTTAACAAGTACAATTTAGTCTTTCCTGGGTATTTTGCAAATCTGTAACTTTTACACAACCTTGCCTGAGCTGGAGAATGTGTTTTCTGGAGAAATAGATCTCTTTCTCAGTTCTTCACCCTTGGATGGATCTTCAGATTCAGTCTGAACCACTGATAGAAGAATTAACCTTTCAGTGCTTTCAAAAGCTTTGTGGGTTTTTTTGATTTTTTTTTTCCTTTTAATTTATTAACCAATTTCAGACTGTAAATTAAAGTTTTAATGATCTAGGAACTGAAAAGAAATGATATAACATTGTTCTGATGAGGAAAAATTAAGAAGTAAAGAAGAATGAGTGCAGTAGTTGGTGACTGGCAACTGGGGAGGCCATGCAGGGATAATATCCATGTGCACTTTGTGTTACAGATAAGTCTAAGAACCTGGGAATTACAACAAATAATCTATGAAGCATCCATGTGGAAAGAGCTCTTGGGCAAGCCAAAGGAGCAGCAACTAATCTTCTAAACCATTTGGTGCATCACAGTGCTGCAGCTCGAACCAGCCAACTGCACCAGGGCCACACAGAAAATCTGGGCATACAACCTGGTTTCCTTCCACTTTGGGGTTTTTTTGGGATGGGGTGCAGTGAAAACGCTTCTCTTCAAACATTATTTTCCTTCCTCTATTTTCTTTATCTCATTTTCCAGATCCACCAAAAATGTGTTTACTCTCTTTCTTCTGATAAAACTTGCGATACAACTAAGAAAGCATTTAGACAACAATTCAAAGGTTTGCAATTAGAACAATGACTGTACTATAAAATGGAGCCAGCTGTTGAACTGAAATAAGCTGGCACCTCCCAAATCCAGGCTTAATCCTTTTCAAACCCTAACTCAAGACTTTGCTTTTTTGTTTGTTTGTTTTCTGCTGCATGAAATCTAGTTTTGCTTAGCAATTAAAGGTATTAAGTGTGGAAGCAGAAATGCAAGGGTATGGCTGTTACTGTGGTTAAATACTTATCATTAACATTTTAATATTATAAATATTATAGTAAACAATATAATGAATAATAACTGTGATACAAACAGCAGTATCTTTCTATTACTGACAGCCAGAGGCTGGAACCAGCACGTGATTGAATGTTACACAAACACTTATCATATCAAATGTTTCTCCACAACAGAGGCATGAACAAACCTGGAACTCAGACTTTTACACTTCCACCTTGATTATTAATATTTATTACCTAAAGAGATTTCCTCAAAATCAGATGTGTAACCCAGTGAGATGATTCCTTCTGCATCAGTCTGCAATCAGTCTGAAAAGTTGCTTTTCATGTAACGTTAGTCCCAAACAAACATTTTTCTTAGGTATACTTCATATATTACTGTATTTACACACCACAGTATAAGCTGTGATTTTTCTTTGCTAGAAAAATGTTTAAAAATTCTATGCTATGTTTGCTAATGAAAAAGTGCTAATTAAGAGCTTGTTACTAAAGATGTTTCTCCATAACCATCTTCAGCTGGTTTTACATAAGCACAGTGGTGATGGGAGTAGTTTCCACAGGAACATGACTGATACCACCAAACCTCTGGAGGGCAAACACTTTAAATAAACCTCATTTAAACAAAGAAGGGCCATGCTGACTCAGATGTGGCAGATGAGAAAGCAGGGGCCAGAGGAAGTGACATTACTCAGCATGACTGATTTATACAGAGCTAAATTCCCCCCGGCCTTGACCTCAGCTGGCCTCTTCACGGGGCTGCATTCCACCTTCCCTGCACAGGATCCTGTTACAGGTACTTCTCTCAGGTATTTAAAACATGGGCTTTTCTGGCCTAAAGCAGCATGTATGAAGTTTTCCCTATGTCATAAATTGATCCTCACACACTTAAAAAAAAAAACCAACAGGTGGAGACCGTGTATTTTTCAGTCATGCAGATGAGCTGCTGCAGCAAGCATCCTCTACCAGGAGTTTTGTTTGCATTTCCTCACATGCCACATGTGCTCTTTGATCTCTTCCCTTATCTCTCAGCCTGTTGTAACTTTACAGCTCCATGCTTAGTGTCTGGGTGTTTCCAATTTAATTTTGGTTTTTATTAAATCCAGCATGCTAAAATTAGAAGAACACCACAAAGGCACCTAGACAGTAAAAAAACCACAACAAAATGCTTGCTTTTGAATAAGCAACACAAATTACATCCCACACCAGATGAAGTGATGTTTTAGGGCAGTTGAGACCTTTTTTTAAATCTTTCCCCTCATGACATCTTTTTAGTCAGAGATAAAGCTATTCAGGTGTCTTGACAGCCCAAATCTTACCTTACTGTGGCTAGATCTGTTTGAAGTGTTATCTCCCCTAAATTTTTTAACTGACATGGTATTTGTAGCATCTTTTAGTATTTTACAATTGTTACTGATATTTCCTTATTAATTCCTATTTAAAATTTATTAAAAGTGAGAAATCCTTCACGCAACCCTTAAATAAAAATGAAACAAGAATGCTGTTGATCAACACTCTTCATTGTTTCTGTTTGCTGGATCTGTCTTTAATCAGCACTTATTTTTTGAATTTCAAGGAAGATTCACTGATGCATCAAAGCAGGAAGACAAAAGTAATCATTTAAGATAAAATTGTAGTTGCATTCCATCCCCAAAAACCATATGAACCGATGCATTTTTCCCTTATTCTTTGGTGTCATTTACTGAATTTTTGTCCTCACTTTGTGTGTCACCTAATTAATCATAACACTTGTGCATGACTTTTAATTAGCAACTTAAATTTACAGCAAGATAATTAATGCAAGTGAATTCTATGTATAACACATAGATTTCCCTTGACAGTTTAAAGTGTGTATTCTCCTTTGCTGTGATCAAAAGAAACAACCCACATAGGAAAGCAAAGCTCTTAAAAGACAGTTTCACCTCACTGTACTTCAAAAAGTAACAAATGCTTGAATTTTCCCATTCTATTAGAGAGATGGTAATGAGCTCTTTAATATACAGAGGCATGCACTGTTTAATGTACAACAGGAGTCTGGATCCTTGCTTAATAAGCAAAAAAACTTTGTTTTACAACTGGAGTCTCCTTTACAGTCCCCAACTTAAAAGGGAGCATCACATTTGTCTGCCTTTCTGAATATTAAGAACTTCCAGACTTCATTTTGTCTGGTTTTAAATATTTAGTTTGTAAATTATATTTCAGCAGAGAGGATATTCTAGCAAAAAATAGAAGAGGATTTTAAAAGGATAATTTGGACTCAAGTGGAAACACCTGTGTTTTAAGACTGTTGGGATTTTATCCTTTGATGGCACCAGGCAGTAGGTTTGGAGTTCACTCCATCCACCAGCTGCCTGTAGAGGAGAGGGATAATGAGATAATGTGTTATTATCTCAGAGGGTCCTTCAGGTGCACTTCTAGGACAGGTGTGCCCTAGTACAGTGCTGGTTTCATGGTATCACAAGTGGAACAGGGCTAAAAGCTTTCGTATTAACCAGAGAAATCAACAAGTTAAGTTGGAGCTAAAAGATGCAACAGGATGCTCATGAACCGCTAATGGCACATTCCTCTGCTTTTTTTTCCTGAATCACCTGTTTTAGGGAAGCAAATTCAGTGTTTCATCTTCTTTGTAAATAGACTCTTCTTTCTAAAACAAAGTTCTAATGATGCATGTAGAGGGATGTACTGAAGTAAAAGGTGAAACCTTGGCTTGTCTGTATTAGCAGTAAAACTCAAAGTTAACTAACAAATTCCTACTTTCATCCATGAAGGGAACATAACAAAGTTCTTGTCATGGGGGTACCTGGTAGGACTGAATGTCATGTTACTAATGTATTAAATATGTATTATTGTAATTATTACTCCTCTAAATTAATAGATATTTTTAAAACAAAGTTTCTGTGGTCTAATGTGGAGTTGTTTCTAGCCTCCCCAGCTAAATCAAACCTAAGGGTCAAAAGAACTGCAAAAAGAAGAGAAATTCTGGGGGAAAAATATTATTCTGAGCATTTTTCCACAGACTTAAGTGGTGTTACCAAAGGGAGTGTTTGGGCACTTGTACTTTCATTTTAATACAGTGATCGTGAATGTATAATGAATATGAAATATCAATTATGTAAAGAAATTATTTAATTCAGTGAAGCAACCATTTCCACATATGCAGAATGCCCGTGGGACTCAGAGATGCCTTTGGTTTGTTTTCACTCACCCTGGTAGAAAAATCAATAAAATCTCAGAATTTAGTTTATAGTAAGTCTGATTTAATATGATTTCTTCAGATTTGAACCAGAAAAAATGGAGGGTAGAATCTGATCTCTCCAAATTTACTACCTAGTGGTTGGTCTACTTTCCAAGAGCTTCATGATCTGACTTAATTATTCTTCTTTTTTACTGAACTGGTTATGATACAATGAACTTTCATGCAAAGATGAGGAAGGAAATAAAACATCAGTACACATTAGCTCAAGGTTTTATGCTGGTACACTCACTGTGCAAGATTTTGTTTTGCTGTTCAGAAATAGTTTAATCAGACAATCTTGCCACTTTGTTAAAATAAATGGGCTTACTGTGTCTGTAGAGCTTTACTCACAAATCTGTTTGTGAGAACTGATGCCAGGGGTAACAATGAAACTACATCTGAATGTAATTATGGACTTTATTATTCTATCTATTTAAAAAAAAATACGTTTCACTTTTCATATTATATTTTTTAAAAAAAAGTGTTTGGGGTACCGCATATAGGATTATATAGGGGTTTTAAATAGATACTGGTATAAAAAACTATAAACATGTACCTGCTGAATTTTAACAGAATTGTAAGTAGTTTAAAAGCAAATGTTGATAATTTACCATGTCACTATGAAATTAAAGTTCTTAGAAGACTTTAGAGAACTATAATACAGGAGCTTACTTCTAGACTTGATGAATTTTTCACAGCATTCACTTCACATATCAGATCAAATTAAATTATCGAATAGAATTTTTAAGAGTTATTTTTTTACCTAATAATCTGAGTTCCTATGCTTAATTCAGAATCGAACATCACATTTCTATTAAGTACATTATTTATTCTTCATTATTAATATAATGTATTCAACTGATGAGTATCATTTTTTGTTCCTCCGAGTTGATATGAAAGAGGGGTTGGTATTAACTATACTTTTAAGTAGCCGTCGGGGTAAGCGTGAAAATTGCCACCAGAGCAGACATCCCCCTCCTGGCTGGCGAGCCCTTTGTCTGTGTGTGGTTTGCAGGGCAGCCACGAGGTGTCTTTGTTGTACCGCTGAATTTCCACATCGGGGCTACCAATACATGCTCGGAGTGCACTGGGGAACAAGCGCTGACACACTTCAGCTGCGTTGTGACAGATTTGCACCGGGATAAATCAAAGATTTTGGTCCCATTCTTGAAATTTTGGGTTGGTTTGGGTACAGAAAACTTGAATCACACAGGTCACTGCCTGGCTCTCACCTGGCAGCAGTTTTCAGGTGTTCTCTGAGCCAGAAGGGTGGGAACACAGTTTGTGCCTCTAAAGGGAGCCTGAAGGGGAGAGAAACACAAATGTAACTGAAGTAAGCAGAGGAACAACAAAAAACAACAGAATACAGTCCCTTATGAGTGAACAGGTTCAAAAATACTGTGTGGAGGAAAAAGAAGAGTAGAACTGCTCGTGCAGCATTTGGTACCCGTGGCTTTGTGTTACTGATCTCTGTCAAGGGCACTTCCAGCCCCACACAGGTAACAACTGGATTTTAAGGCAGGACTTAACAATCAGCCTTAAGCAGGATAAGGGGAGAGGAAAGGGCTGAGTGAGTTCAGTTCTGTGCAGAGATTTCTCAGAGTGGCGTTTTGCTGTTGTGCTCTGTGTGTAATTCTGAACCCTACAGAAAGACCCTTGTATCATCTTGAGAAGAATTATCCTGTGCCTTAAGGCAGCCAAAGTTTCCCGAGGTCACGGAGTTTCAATGGCCTGCTGCCTCCTCCTGAGAGGGAGAGCACTGCCTGTTACAGGGGAAGAGCTTCCATCTCCTTGGGCTGCAAAAGCACAGTGTGGTAAACATGAAATCAGAAGTACACCTGTACCTCCTGTAAAGAAGCTTGGCTTCTTTTTGATTCTCTGAATTTATCTATGCTTTAATTCTCTTGAACTTTTCTATCATGCATAATACTCTTTCAATTTTCCATCTCTGCCTATAGCCAGGGCTCCTTTAAGTGCAGAATTTTATAATGGAAGCCTCTTTCGCTTTTGGAGGCTAACTGCACTCCATTAAAACACACTTTCTGTCTCTCCCGGTTTAGCAAAAAATTTCCATTTTGAAAAACAGTGTCATTAAAGATAGTTAAATGCTGAAACACCATAAATATACAGGGCACTTGCATTACAAAGCTTTTAGAAGAGATGTCTTTATATCTAGAAGACACAGCTACAACACTGGATCTTGCATGTGTGTTCCAGGAAATTCAGAAGATGTGAGAACTTCCTTAGCAGTTGGCTGTTGTCTCCCAAATTAAGCTGAAAGATTGAAAGAAGGGACATGGTGGACTTGACAGAGCTGGGTTAATGGCTGGACTTGATGGTCTTAAAGGTCTTTTCAACCTAAATGGTTCTATGATTCTGTGTTTTAATAACATTTTGTTTGCTTTTGATTCACACTCCCTGCACACAAAGAGTAGCAGTGCAGCAAAGGGCAACAGGACACCAACAGAAGCCTTGAGGCTGTGGTCCTATTTCTGTGCTTCTGCCTTATCAAACACTGGTTTTCTGGTACAAAATTCAACATTATTATAAGATTCTTTAACTAATGTTGGAGCACCCAGGATGACAGATGTGTTCTCACCACCACTGATCTGTTTGTGTTCAGGACAGGCAGCTCCACCACAGCCTTTGCAGTGTGGCAGCATTAGTGGGGTACCACCACTTCCGAACTTGACAGTGCAGACCCAGACATAAGTGGCCAAACAGCCCACAGACAGTTCAGCAGGAAAACCACCATGAGCTGACTGACAAGACGAGGGATAAACCTTCAAGTAAAATCCCAGACAAGGATTTAAAGGCTTGCAACAGAGGCACGGTCGGTTCTTTGGCTGGATGCGCCCAGGATTGTCTGCATTTACTCACCAATCTCTTCTGTGGGAAGAATCTCAGAAGGAAGTAGGACTGAGTTTGGCCCTGTGAAGTGTAATGGGGCTACAGCAGAGTTTTGATCCCATCTATGCTTTGAAACCAATGTTTTGCCTGATAAAAGAACGCAGGAAAGGCCCTTGGTTTCTGTGACTCCTGACTCTAAAGAGCAGTGAAGCCTCTCTGTAGTACAGACACACTGGCATCCTGGCTTGCTGCACAGATCCTCTGTAAGACACAAAATGAGAGCTTAGAGCCTGCAGAGCACCGACAGGTCTGCTGCAGAGCACCGACAGGTCTGCTACAGAGGCCTCATTTCTCTGTCCCCTGGGCAGAACTGGGGATGCTGCAGTGTGTGTCTATTCCCACCTTACTTAATCTTCTATAGAGCTGATTGTCAAAAAAAGCAACCAAAACTTTGACTCTCCCCATCTGTGCATGCATTTGAAGAGTCCTGGTACTGCACCACTTCAATAGCTTTTGCCTGCAAAGTGTCACGCTTTTCATCTACCATTTAATTCTCCTAAATGGATGTTACTCTTCTCCCCATTATGAATCTCTATTGCTTCCATGAAACATTATTTGCATAAAAGGAACTGAATAATTGATAGAGGATGTGAGCAAGAGCCAGCAGACAGCTTGGGAGGGGTTTGCTGGTAGTCCCAGTGAGTCCAACACATAGCTCCTGGCTCGTTTAATGGGATGGAAGCTGACAGGGTTTCCTTGTAGCTTTGCAGCAGAACTCAGCGCTGCTGCATGGCCTCCTTGTACTCAGCTACTTTGCTTGTTGATCTCACTGCTCTCTTCCTCCATTAAGGGGAGAATTCTTAAAGCATGGGATGCAGTCTGCAGTCTGTGCTCACGTACACCTTCAAACACCACTGCAGCCAAGGCCTGGCAGGTTGATTCCATTGCCTTTATAAAACAAAAAGGAAAAAAAGTCTTAAATTCATCATATTATTAAGGGCAAAGTCTGGGAACAGCTGTAATTTATGACTTTGTTTGATCCTGAATTCAAACCTGAGTTTGATTTTGGGGCTCAAAAGGTGTGGGTTTTTTCCATATTAAGGTTTATTTTTAAAAAAACCAAAACTCTATTAAAACTGTAAAACTCACCCTATGCAGATTTTTGCTCCTATTCTGCAACGTAAGTCTTATACTGAAAGTCTTCTGCATTTTAGATGTCTCCACTTAGTGAGATGACTGTCAGAATGAATATTTATATTTCTGAAAAAGAGAAAAAGCCATAGAAGCAATACGTCTTGTAAATAAAATAAGTTTGGCAGCTGTCTGAAAAAAAATCTAAAAATAAACCAAAATCAAATGATTTTTCTTTCAGAGCTTTCCACATTTCTATAAAGTACATCTTTTTAACGATAAGCAGCAGTATTAGGAGAGCCTGGAAACAGCTGGAATGATTAGTATTTTGTTTGGTGAGGAGCCGTTTCAGCTGCTCTGACAAGCAAGCTGCCATTTTCAATGTAATCACTTTTGATTCTAAAGCACTTGCCTTGCTTTTAACTTTGTGCAAATCCCTCTTGATATTTCTCTTTTTAAAGCAGATGCATTTCCATATGTCCATAAAAGTTTCCTTGACAATTCAGCACGCTGCTCAGAATGACTTCCCTGATTCCTGGTGGGGGATTTGTGAAATGAGGCTGCTTTGTTCATTAAGGATACGTGTACATAATGTAAAACATACTTAATATCCTCAACCTCTGCACAGATGTTTTTGTTCTGAAAGGCACTCAAAGTTTCACTGATTTAATTAAACTTTTTTCCCCATTTATAAAGCAATTTATTATTAACTCCTCCTATTCCTGATAGATATATTATTCCATGGTTCAAATGTTACTCTTAAAGAGTTTTCAGTACTCTCTGAAGAGAAACAATTAAAAGATGTTTCTTAAAACAGAAAATCATGAAAACAACTGATCCAGATACCTCTGCTCATTCTGTCATTTTCTGTCCTCAGAATTGTGCCTGATGTTTTTTTGGGGAAAAGGCTTTCTGCAACAACAAGCGACTCTCTGGCACATTTTGTTAACGTCTCAGTATTTTATTACTCAAAATGTTTTACACACACTTTTTTAATTCTTATAAAAATAACCAGCAGCCAAATACATATCAGTAGCATTTTTAAATTTCAGTTCTTATTCCTTCCCACCAATTTGGCTGGAAACAGGTATTTGCAAACACTGGTAGCCTAATTTCTTGTGGCCTTTCATTTTTTATGAAGTGTTTTCAAAAGACTTCAATCAACCTTAATGGTGCGTTTTTAGTTAAGGAAACAGAATGGAGAGAAGTCAATTTAAGCTCCCCAATGAACAAGTGTGTACAGAAAAAAAAGCCATAAATGGGTTTAGAAAACAGAGCCAGTACAAGCAAAATGCAGCGAGCAGAGCGCTCAGGGAAGCCAAGATATAATGGAAAGAGTAAAATACTGCAGAGCTTTTTAAACTATATACAATTGGAACAATGGGCTGGACCCAGACATCCACGTTTAAACTGTTAGGAGATAGGTGAAAAGCAAGCTGCAATTCTGTAACCAGGGCTAGAGAATATGAGAATGGAAGGGCTTAAAGCTGAAGCAAATGAATGTGGGGTAGTTTAGCAGCATAGAAATCAAGTCAAAATTGGCATATTTCACTGTTTAATGTACCATGTGAAGAATCATCTCCTGGCTTTCCGTATTAAAGGACTATTAGTACCAAGCTCCTTAATGAAGCTGCTTTTATGCCACCTGTGAAATAATAATACCTTTATTTGCACACCTACTTTTACCAAAATACTGTAAAAGCACAGGGTAATTAACACAGCCTCTGTGAGAATACAGTATAGATCGACAAAATATATAAAACAGGAATACACCTGGGAAACTATCACCCAGCGATCGTTTAATTGTCTCTCATTATTTAAACATGGCGTTAATAATGCATAGAACACATTTTTCCAAAGCATCACAACCTCCCCGGTAAAAGGGTAGCTGCATCAATATTAACAAGCCAAAGACTTAAAATAATTCAGCCCTGCTAAAGCAGAGCGAGGCACTCTCCCAGCTGCCTGGGCCCCACCAGCACTGCTTTCAAACAAACTCCTGTACAGGGTCCCGGCGATTATCGCCGCTTGTATCAGTTTATATGCGCCTTTTATGGGTGCTCACAGCTGAGTGCAGTTGTTTTTTCAGTCTCTGCCTCACGGTATGAGTCAATCCATTTGGGTGGCTTAATGCAAAGATTTCGTAATGTACACAGGGATGAGCAGCGCTAAGGCAACGAACATCGTGCTCATTATTCTTTTAACGGGAATGTCAACAAGAAGAGGAATTAGAGAGGAAATCGTTGTAACTCCAAAAGAACATCTGACTAACCACTACAGATGACATGTTTCTTCCTTTTTTATCCTCTTCATGATCCATAAAGCAGGATTTTTCCAAAACAATTAATTTGGTTGCCAAACCCTTCTTAATTCTAAGGAGATTTAAAACTCATCTACTTGGAGTCTGTCTCATGGAATTAGACCCACAACCAGATTACAAGCTATTCCATCATATGGCTGGTGTTAGCCCAGTTGCTGCTACGTGGTACATAATTGGACTGTTTAAAAAAAAAAAGGGAAAGAAATATAAACCTCCAAGTCTTCTTTACACTAAGCCCACTGGCACCTCTGTGTTTTATTATTTATGTTACTTTCTCCTCAAAATAAAAGCTCAGCAGCCTGAGAGAAAGAGTTCCCAAAAACTTCTTCTAAGTAACCTTGATATCCTTGATATACAGACCCCACAACAAATATTAATGCTCTTTAAACGAGCCAATTGACAGCACTGGGCATTCCAATTCTACAGCAAAAAAGAGGTTTAAGTGGTAAAATGGTTCTTCTTTGTGTCTAGTGTTGGAGAGCATATGGCAAATTTCCACTTAACAACAGTCTCTTGGTTTGCAACACAATCTAATTCCTGTGTTAATTCTTTTAATTATTAAGTGTGTGTGTTTGTGTGCACACAAGTCTGTGTGTTATTTTGTTTCTTTAAAGAGAATCAGTGACCTTAAAAAAACCGAGGTGGACTTAAATCCTGATCCACTCCTTTGTAACATCGACTTAGAGCTGGGGTCATGGTGGTGGCTTTGTCGTCTCTGCTGGTGGTGCACAATGGTCTGTGCTTGATCTTTGCAGCCAAGATAAGGCCAACAGTTAGATAATGTCTCTGCTGGTAGCTGTGGTCTTGGGCCTCTGGTGATCCAAACATCCTGAATACAACACCACCACCTAGCCTTTGTGCATGTTACCTTTATGGGGGAACTATAGTGGCCAGGGAATATGGAGGAATGTCCTGAGATGGCACTAGAAGGGTTGCCCCAAAGAGATGAACCCAGCAATAAATCAGTGCTCTTACTTCATAATAGTCTTCTAATTTATCAAACCTAAACCAATTCCAAAAACTAGAAGCTTTTGCCCTTCATCAGTCTCTTCACTCATCCTGTCCCCTTCTAACTCTGTGACTGGACATGATATTGACTGCATTGGATGCATCATCTTTTTCTTTTTCTTTTTCTTTTTTTTTTTTTTTGGTGTTGGCCTTTTATGTCTGTGATTCTCAGGATTAAACTTAAACTGAGTTCACAAGAGTAACACAAACAAGAGCAACCTGGAATGACCCGATTGCCCAATATGCATCACACTGGCAAAAAGACATGAGGCAACCCAGGAATTTGAAATAAAGAAGGACTCAGTTACAGAAAATGGAATAGAAGAGGTGTTTGACCTGCAGTTTGGACTGATTGTTCGAAAACATAATATGGTGCAGTCCAGATAAAGTATCTGCCTGGGAAAACTCTTCCCCTTTTGCAAACAGAAAGGATGAAATATTGTAAGACAAAGGGATGCTGATGCATGTGAGGACCATCCATTCAAATTCCAATAGAGCAACCCAATTTTTAGTTACACTTGAATAATTTAATTTAACTGTTTAACGTTTGTAGTGCAAGGATATAAACTGCTTAAACCTAGATATTTAAATTCAGATTAGCTCCTTTAAACTATATTATTAAAAAAAAAAGAAATGCACTGGTATCTGATTTTCACCTTTGGCTTTCAGTTTGTAATAAAAATTCAAGTTATCCTATGTCTACCCTTTCCCCAAGAAAAGAATTGTCCCCTTGGGCCTCTAACTGGACACTGATCTTCTTGGGAGAGGAAGGCTGAAGTGGGAGTTTATGATGAATTCCAGCTTCTGAATCCAAGCTGAGATTTCTCCTCCCCACTACCAACATGCAGCTTTGACACTCCCTCCGCTGCTCTGCCTAGAATTGTGTGGGATCTGTTTTGCCCTGCCACAGAAACACACGGGAATTCTATTCTCATTTCTCATCCTCACTCTCTCCAGGGCTCAGAGGGAATGCCCCCTTTTCACTTCCTTCTCTTTGTGCAGCTCAGGCCATATTACGAACATTAAATAACAATACCTCTCTCTATCTCCGGTTTGTTCAGTGTGTAACATCATCTAGAACAAAACAAACTGCAGCATTTCCTAAAACATGAATTGTTTTTAAAAAATTCAGGCTGGCCAGCTGTTTGGAGTCTCCCAGCTAGGAATGCTGCCTTCAGAACCCCCACTTCATGCTCCAGCACAGTCTCTGTTGCTCACCACTGTGTCCATCTGTCTGCGTGGCGTGTCGCCAGCTCTTAAGTTGGCCGGATCTTTATCCAGGGTACCAAAACAACACGGATTTGGACTGACAGCCTCAGTAACTGCAAGTGTCACTTCTTCTGTTCCAAGTCCCTCTGCAGTGACAGCATTGCCTTCCTTGCTAGACTGCTATCTCAGGTTGGTGTATCACTCCCGTTGGCCTTTCGGCTCTGTTTCAGAAAACAACAGAGCGATATTGATGCGGAGCCATACAGCTACCAGTGAAAATAAAATAATCAGCATTGTATTCTTATATACATCATTTTTTATGTACATAAATGCATTTCTTCCACCTAGGAGCTATATACTTGAGGTCCATGAATGTGTAAAAAAATGTAACTGTTGTATAGCATGAAAACTCAATCACAAAACTCCCCTTGGTCTTATTGTGACAAGAACTTGCCCTAAATGTAATTTTGCTAAAGCTGGTTTAAAACAAGCAGGTCAGGACCCAAATTTGCAAACATCATTTGAGCAGTACTGTGCTCCAAGGAAGTCCCACCAAAATAAATTAATTTCTACTAGAGACATTATCCATTGCAGTTCTGGGGACTGGGATAAAGTTCTGGGTGCAGAGAACATGCTTTTGCAGTATTTTTCTTTCTTTTGCATAGTTCCATATGCAAATGATCTTGCTGGAGGTTCTTTCTGACCCCACACTGTGAAAGGCTTCCTCTTGGGGCCATCAGAATTCATAATTACTTCTAAAATCCCTGGTTCAGAAGCAGGCTATTTCCTTTATAAATTCCTCTTAATTTCAGTGGGCTTATTTGCTCTACAACCATCACAAGGCAACAAAGCATTGCTTTTTTTTTCTGAGATCTGAGTAGTTTATGTTCTGGATTGAGGACAGCAAGAGCCAGATTGTCACTGTAACTATAATTTATGTCTCAGACAATTGCTATATAGTGAAACATAGAAGTTTAAATCACAGGCCTGGAGAAAGCTCCCTGTGTTGAAGGAACTCCCAGGCTGTGGAAACATCTGCTATTTTGTCTTTGTCTCAGTGGCACGTGGAATTGCACTGAGGTAATGGAGCACCCTTTGCGTGTAAATCACCCTTTCGTACACACTGTTTTTTAAATATTGTTGCTGTTGCTGTTTGTTTCTCATCCCATTGCTGTAAGTTTTCAGTAAATTGTTATCTCAACCCAGAGTCTCTGCCTTCATCCCTTTGACACCAGAGGGGAACAGGGGAAGGGGAGCATCTTATTTGGAGCTTAAGTTAAAATCTTTAAGAGAAAATAGTGCCCTGTGCAAAGAAAACAGTAAGATGAGATTGACACAGATACATCCATGGGAAAATTTTTCTAAGGCAAAGCTTGCACCACTTCTATGGTTGCACCAGAGCTCCTCAATTTCACAGCTTCCATGACAGCGAGCAGAGGCGTCAGGGCTGGTTAAGGGAAGGTTTGTTGGGCACCACCATGGCAGTCAGACAGATGTGGGGTCCTCCTGCTTCCCTCTGCACTCCAACCTGTGCCTGAGCAGCAGCAGCAGCTGGGCCAGCACTGGGTCCCCCTAAGGAGCCAGGGACAAGGACAGGGCTCATTCCCAGGTACCATCACTTTTGTGGCAAACCAAAACAGCTACAACAGCTCTGCAAGCTCATTGTATTCCCATCTATCGGGAGAAGGCTGCAAAAAGTGGGACCACCTCAGAACTTCAGGAAATTTCTGAATCATATACTGGAACACTTCCCATGCTTAACAGAAAGTTCTTTTAAAAGTATCACTGGTGGGTTGTGCTTTCTGTATATGGACAGGGTTATAACTAGACATGGATAACTATTTCCAAATTTCCCTATTTTAATTCTTTCCATTTTTATGAGGGTTTTTTTGAGCTTGCTAGTGTGTTCTGTTCTATTGTTAACATAGGGTCTTGCTGAGATTCCTCATCAGACTAAGCTTTAAGAGAAAACACATGCACAGCATAGAGCAGTTCCTCTGCTGTTTCTGCAGAGAAACAACACAAAATCTGCAGGAGCACAGAGCCATCCTCAACTACCCTCGTGCTCATGCTGGCATTCAGCCTCTGTCAGCCTTCTTCAGGGGCAGTAATAACATTATAATGAGACCAGGAGACAAAACTGTCAAATTCTTTCCAAGACAATCTTCCAGGCTCATCAGCATAGACAATCATTCCTTTCACTTCTGGAGTAATAGGAAGATTTTAACCAATATCTTTTGATTTGAGTTGGACTTGAAAAATTACATAGCTGGGGGCCCTATTTGAAAATGCAATGAGACTGAAATATAAAGTGCAATTTCCCATGCAGTCTGCAGGGAGAATGAGGCACTTGTCCCAGCTCTCTTAATTGTCTCTGATTGCTGTTTGTGTAGCACAGTCACTTTCTCGTCTTCAAAATCACCTTCAAGGGCCCCAACATTTTTCACTTCCCTGTTTTAAATCAAGAAGGGCTAAACACCCACCCATTCAACCATTACGGCTCTTTTATGTTATTTATGTGTTTTATGCTATTAGGCTTTAAAATTTTGTGTATTTAATGGGCCTTGACAAGTACTTAAGTAACAGGTTTGAGGACACATCAGTTGGACTTGGCACATGTTGATTAAGGTGTGCTTAACCTGACAGTTAATATTTTGCACCATTTTCCCAGCAGCCATGACTGTTATGGAAGAAGTGCTAATTTTCCAAAAATGGTTAGAGCTTGATTATTATGTTGGTTCTTTATTCACATGGCTTCATTATTTTGTTGGCGGTGCTCTGTGAGAGATGAAGTAGTGCTATTATTTCTACTCCCAGTTCCTTTCAATCTCTTGCAATCATTTAGGCACACGTGTGACATTACTCAGATAAGCAATTCTGTTTGCCTTCAGTGAGGCTGGGCAGCAAAATGCACTCCATAAAATGAGCTGCTGAACTTCAGGAGTGACTACAGGATTTTCTGGTATACAGCTGGGGAGGCAAACAAGAAACTGTAAAAATCATGGTTGTATGTCCCACTATGTCTTCTCTGTCTACACAAAGAGCTTTCATTCACAAGGGATGTTCTGTCAGCTGGAAGCCCCTAGAGCCTCCCTCATTTTTTGGGAAGCCCAAAGGAGCCTGGTTAGGGAAGGAGGGAAAGGTCAGGTATTTGAAATAAGTGGAATCCAGAGAGGCCACTTTGTCCTCTAAAACTGTTTCTGTCTGTGGCTGGAATATTAGAAGCTGGTATTCCCAAGTTATCCGACACAGCGGAAGTCCAACTTAGCTTTTTACATCAAATTATTCATGGAAGTCAGCAGGAGGTGGAGATAAACTATTCATTCTGTGCATATCTATGTGAGCATCTCAGGAGAGATCCTCAAGGTCCTGCCAAGAAAACAAGTGAAAACATTTTAGGAATGGGAGGGAACATTCATAATTGAAATCACCAACAGCATAGTTTGATTAGTTAATTCTACCAGAATAAAGATGCCACCTTTCCTTAGATGATGGGGCAGCACAGAGGAGAGCAGAGGAAAGTATGAGAGCAGGAGGGAATGTGATTGTCACTCCAACATATTCTGCCAGCCTGATTTTACACACCACGGGACCTGTGTGACCCTGATGCTTAGACATCCTGACCTGATAGAGGGTACCCAGGCACACCTGACACCTCTCTCCTTCACTTCTTCCCTTTTGTCAAGATAATACTATAATGTCATCATACCACCATCAGGTCCTCGTGGAGATGCCCCTAAACCAACACCTCCCTCCACCTCATACTCACCCAAAGTTTACAAAACCATGTTTTGAAAGGCCTCTGATTCCTTAACACACAGTTGCAAATGAAAGGCAGGACTGCAGACAGAAGCCAGCTCCCTTTTGCCCTTCTTTGCTGGAGAAATAAAAAGTGGAAATAATTATTTAACATTGTCTTATTTTTCCGTGGCTTTTTGTTGTTATTATTCCAATTGCCACAGCAATTCTCTCCAGTCCTGGGTCTGAATGTGCTGCTCATGGTTCCTGCCTCAAGGAGCTGACAACAACAGGGGGAGAAACCACAGATGGACAGAGCCCAACAGACCACAGGGAAGGAAATAACAAAACAAGCCAGGTTAGCATGTATTTGGGCTGACTCAGAGCACTTGAAATTTCACCTTAAAGAAAATAAAACTCCATTAATATTAAAGACTGTGCTAGTTTCAGACCGTTTAAGTTAATTTTTTTTTCTCTGCAACAAGAAAATAAATGCCACATAAAATGTGAAATTTCTTCAAAACCCCTAGTCTAGCAACAGAGAAAGGAAATAAATGATGTTTTAAAAATGAAAGCTTTTTCTTTAAATACCATATTTAAAATGAAGAGTATTGACTGGTTTTTGTTCTTTAATAAGATGTTAAGAGGTTTCTTAGTGGTATTTGAGGCAATGGGAATAAGTCAGGGTTAACTTGGCAGAAACCCCAAACCACGCTTAGCTGTTCCCTATTGTAACAGTGAACAAAGGTTTTATTAACATCTTACTCCTTGTTGAGCCCAAAAGTCCCTTTTCAACACAACCACAGCCTTGAGTCTTCAATTTGCAGCTCTGTGGAGAGGATTTATGCCTTCAGATCCAGCACATTGTTCAGCATTTGTTTACATTTATCCCCATCAAAAGTTATCTATGAATAGCAGAGATGCTTAGAAAAAGAGTATTTTAAATAAATCAGCACCATAGTTTGCTCATCTCTCAAACTGGATGTCCTTGCCCCAAACATTCAGCATCAACTCTATCCCAGCCCAGGCCGAAGCTAATTAATTCACTGCCTTTTCAAGACCCAGTGTATCACCAGTCCTTTCTCCTTGAGGAATTTAAGATGAAGCATTTTTGGAAGAACTATCTCCTGCCACCTGGAAAGATGTATTTCAAGACCACACATCTAATAGTCACATTTAAAAAGAAATCAACTGTTTGCAGTCCTTCACAGTGATGTGGTGATGACATCCACATTTGGGTTCCTCCGGCCAGGAGGGACCAGCACCTCATCCACAGACCTCCCTCACAAGAAGAATTCCCTCTGTTTGACTTGAGCCCTAAGGTCAGCTTTCCTCATGTATCAAGTTTCCTAATCCACATTAATATCCAAACACGTCAGCATTTCCTGATGCATTTTGTGCTTTGCCTCAAGGGCACAAGAGCACGTCGTGGGAAATATGCTCCCTTCCTTCATGGAAATAGTCTTTAACCTTGTATGATCTGCTGGCTCATGCTCCAGGGAAATGCACCTTTGTGGCCTCGGGGCACTGCAAAGGAGCATCCCCTGTTCTTTCTGTGTCCTTTCAAGTGCTTGATCTCATGGAAAAGATGGAAACAAAGAGACTGGTATGCTTTTATAGATGGCAATAAAAACCTCCACTGATTTTGCATGGATTTATAGCAACTTTATTTTTTTTTCCACAGCGGACAGCAATTTTTCAGCTTCCTCACCAGGGTCTGTGTTTCTAGTTCGTGTTGCAGCTGCCGTAAAAAAGGGAATAAAAAGGGTTGCTCTCCAACCTCGAGAGGGCACCACGAGCCAGTTGAAAAAAAGGAATGGAAGCAAACAAGCTTTACCTCAGGCACCAAATATTCCTGTCATGAGGATGTTCAATTACAGTAATTAGCAATAATCACATAAGCAACAGGAGCTTCCCTTACCTCCCTTCACCCCTTGGAAGAA
Organism: Corvus cornix cornix; assembly: GCF_000738735.6. Lineage (NCBI taxonomy): Eukaryota > Metazoa > Chordata > Aves > Passeriformes > Corvidae > Corvus > Corvus cornix. Next base: position 5,085,511 of record NC_046335.1, read on the forward strand.
TGGAGTCTACTTCATTAAAACCTCTGCTTCCTGCCTAATCCCAGGGACCCGTTCAGGGGTGCTTCCTTCGGAGACCGGGGGACCTGGATTCACCAGCGCAGCTTCCCAGCGCTGCTGCCAAGATGCCGGGACAATGTACGAACTGCAGAGGGGAAAAAAACATATTGTAGTGACTCATCTGACTCCAAAATGGAAGTTTTAAAAGGGGAGGGAGGAAGTGTGAAACATTAACAGGGCCTATTACATGCTGTGTGACTGTAGCCATGCTTTCCAAAACAACTCTGACCTACTTATAAGGGATGAGCTCTGTCCATGAAGCAGGATTTGGGTTTTTTCATAAATAATTATATTTTCCCTCCTACCACCCGGTATCCAACCAACTTAGTCAGACAGTACCTGATTTGCAGGGGGAAAGCTGAAGTTAGATTTACTGAAGGTCACAAGAAATCACATTTGTTTAAAGAAAACAATTTTTTACTATTTTAGCCTGGATGCATCTCAGTCCAGTATCTTAAACTCAAAGCCATTTTTCCACCCTCCAAACTGAAGCATTCTGAAGAGGAAGCACAGGGCACTTCACCTGCTGGGAATGCAGAGAGCAAGGCAGCCCCAGGCAAAGCACTGGGCTACATCCATCCACACAAGGAATGGAGTTGAGGGGTTAAAATCTGCTGCCCTAATCTCCATGAACACAAAATGATCCATAATACCATGCCATGAAGACCCTCTACCCCAACCTGCTCCAACAGTCAAATTAGGAGTGAGCAGATTAATTGTAAAAATCAGAAATTAATTTTAGCAACATTTCTACTTCTTTTCCCTGCTACATCGCCTTTATAATGGTGTTATTCTAGTTGCACATTTTCTTGACAAATCTAATTTTTGGTGCTATTGATAACTTTGCAGTATAAAACCTGAAAGAAAACAAACACATTTCAAACTGGACAAGTAAAACAAAAAAAGTAAACTATGTTAATGTTAAAAATTACTCAGTGAGTTTGGGTAAAGAAAGGTAGCTGGAGAGTTCTGAATGTGCTTAAATTCCTCAGTGTGGATGAAAGAACAGGCCTGGATTTTCCTGATCTCCAAATGCTTGAAAATACAGGCAGCACAAAGGTATCTTCCATACTGACTTTCCAGAAACCAGGATTGTGCTCTCAATGTCTTCAGTGCATTGTCTGAGCCATCCAATATAGACGGGAAAGTCTGGATTCAAGATATAGCACAAAGTATCACATTTCACTAATGGCTGTAAATCCATGTTGTGAATCAATGACTGTCCCACGTGAAAGGCAAAAGCAAAGGAAAAAAACAGGAATTCAGTTCTATTAGGCTTTAGGTCCTTCTACCCCAAAATAGCGTGCAACATGATAAAGGCAAAGAACAAATTGGACATATTCAGGACATTTGGCAATCTGATAGCAATTCCAGTCAGGGACATTTCACAACCAGCATTTTGCTGTATCCTCTGTACTCAGGAAACCAGATGGACGCTCTACATTCTCACCATTGGTAAGCTGAGGGCAGAGATGGGGAGGTCTTGTTGTTCGAAAGAACAACCATGCAGAAAAAAAACCCAGTATACAAAGGAAACCACGAATTTCAGTCATATAAAAGTACAGAAAACAAGTGGTTCATTCATGACCAAGAGGATTCCATTTACAGATGTTTATTTTGGGGCAGCACTGCTGTCATTTAAACAGAAGTGCTACAAATACAACATTTTAGGACTCACATTACAACACAGAGAATTAAATAACTGCAGTTTCTTGTTTCTGTATAGATTTACACAGGTACTCCTCGTATCGATTGGTTTTGTCCTCTTTTCAGACTTCTGATGGCCACTAGAGCTCAGGATGATGATTAAGTCTTAGAGGTGTGAGGGCCATGAGTTAAAAAATGATGTGTGGGTTTTGTGGGAACCTCAGATACTTCAATTTCCATCCCTCCAGCTCTATCCCCAGCATTTATTTATAAACACTTCCAAATGGCAAACAGCAACCTCCTCAACGTCAAGTCAGAGAATTGCAAAGTCACAGAACCACAGAATAACTCAGGTTGAAGGGACCTCTGAAAATCATCAAGCCCAACCCCACTGCTAAGGCAGGGCCACCTGGAGCAGGTGACACAGGAAGGTGTCCAGGTGGGTTGGGAATATCTCCAGAGAGGGAGAATCCATGACCTTTCTGGGCAGCTTGTTCCAGTGTTCTGCCACCATCAATGTAAGAAGTTCTTCCTCATGTTGAGGTTAAACTTCTTATGCTTTAGTTTATGGACATTGCTCCTTGTCCTGTTGCTGGGCACCACCAAAAAGAATCTGAAGACTGAAGGAGCTGGGACTGTTCAGTCTGGGGAAGGTCAGAGAATTATATCAATGTATATAAACCCATGGTGGGAAGGAATTAGAACACAGAGACCAACTCTTCTCTGTGGTACCCAGTGAGAGGACAAGAGGCAATGCAATGGACGTGCATTGCAATAGAGGAAACTCCATTTAAATATGAGAAGTTTATACTGGGAAGGAAATCAAACACTTGAAAAGGTTGCCCAGAGTTGTTGTGGAGTCTCCATCCTTGGAGATACTCAAAATCTGAGAGGACACAGCCCTGAGAAACCTGATGTACGTTGATTCTGCTGCGAGCAGGGCTTGACTAGACAACCTCCAAAGGTCCCTTCCAACCTCAACACTTCTGTGATTCTGTGACTGCCGAGCCAGTTTTTTTTCCAAGTTACTGATGTGTTTGGACACAGGAAGAGCCACAAGCTGTATCAACAAACTTCTGCGACTGGAAAAGCTGAATTAATTGCTAGAATCACACCAGTCAGCTGGAGAGGACGCAAGTTTCTGTTCGATGGCCTGCCAACATAAACATTATTGTTGCAGAATCTGAGCTCTAGCCGAGGGCTGGGTGCCAGATTTCTTGATGTGCCTCGAGAAATCTCGACTTCGTTAGCCACAGTAGTAGCACCCTGATAAGAGCTGCATGTGATAGCAGTGGGAGGGGCCGGCTGAAATGGGGATTGAGCCTGCGCCACCAGATCTGCTGCACCAAAAAGGGTATGGATGCCTTAGCCCAGCCAGAAAATCACCTTGTGGCAAACAAGTGGCAGATATAGGAAGGAACTACGGAGATGGTTCCAGAGCACCCAACAGAGAGGCCTGGAAGAGCTGGCCTTCTCATACTCTGGGAAAAACTGTCAGCAGCCCCCAGATCCCCCTGTTCATTTCTAGTCTTCCACCCAGCCCCTGGAGAAGTATTTCATGAACATTCATTTCAGCAGAAATACTGTCCTATTCTATGGCTGTAGGTGGAGTGGGAGTAACAGCCAGGCACCAGAGCAGGAAGAGGTAAGGGATAAGCAAGATTGAGCACTGCTGAAGGAGCAGGCTGGCAGCTGAGCTTCTTGGTGGAACTTCATGCTTCTTCATGGATGGAAAACAGGAACGGAGAAAGAATGGTCCTTCCCTTTCATTTCCTGGTTACATGATGAGCTGTTTGATTGTGATAAGGGAGATTTCATTGCCAGCTTTGCCCTTTTGGCAGAGGGCTCTTTTAAGGTCCAGTTCCTGGAATAAATTTAAGCTTTCTTTTTTTTTTCAGGCCTGATGATTTCAGAAAAAGCAATGTAAACATAATTCCGAAAGACACAAACTGAGAAGCAACATTCCTCACATCTCAAAATCGTTCAGCCTAGTTTTTAAGTCCATCATGTAAGTTAGGGAAGAAGGTATACGTAATTATTTCATCTGCAAAGGCAGATGAAAATACTATTTTAAAGTACATCCAGTGTATTCCAAATCCCCTTTTTAGATCTAGCAGTGTGGTCTGTTACATCAAGCATCATAAGGCTGTATGTTTCACAGATTCAGTTGCAATGCTTGTCTGCCCCCTTCTATATAGATGACATGAAATGAAACAAACTGGAGCTAGATGCTGAGGAATTATTTATTTTGAAAAATGATTGCACATTTTTAATCATGTTTGCCATGGTTAATTACATAGACCTGCTCAGGAACAAAATTAATCTTTAGGCTGGCTTTATTTTTCATTTTGTTATGTACTATGTCTCCAAAATGTTGAACTATAATTTATTCCTAATCACACTGGTGTTTTTGTAGCACAATCAATAAACATCCAACAAAGGACGTCCTCTGCATTTTGTTACAGCTTAAGCAATTTTCACTTCAAACCATGTTATTCTTTACTCTTTGCTTTCTTGTCCAGTTCTGCACATCAGATGTCTATAATTGCCATCCTCCCAATTGCATACACAGCCTGTTTATTTCTCACATCCAAAACAGGAGCACAAGCATAAAGGCTGACTAAGACAAGTATAATTACTGTTCACAAGAACAATTCTGCAAGATCCAAATCTAGCAAAGTTTGTAAGCATATATTTAATTTAAAACATGCTTGTATTTCCATTGCCTTTGACAGAATACGTTTTATGTTAAGGCTTCTATGGAAATTCTCACACTTGAACTATGCACAAGCTAAAGACCTTCACTGGATCAAGGTCTGAGCACCTCACAAACTGAGCAGATCTATTGCACTAAATGCAACCTTCTTTGTCTTTCAGAAACCAAATTCCTTTACTGTCTTTATACTGCAATAGACTCACACTTCGATTTAAGATCTAAAATGGAGAATAGAAATATGACATACATATTAAGTGAAATTTCAGATATGAGAGTTTCTAATCTGCAAAAAAGCTTCAGTGGAAGTGGTTCATTCTTAGCAAATTACCTGTGACAAGTCAGAATTTCACTGATCAGCTTCTCAAATACTCAGTGTCTGTTCAGAGGAGTATCTAAAAACTCATCATGCCCAGTCCTTGACGAGGAACAAGAATTCAATTCAAACTGAAAAGAGGCAGTGCTGGGAGAGGTTCTGACATTCAGAAAGGGTAGCAGGATAAAAGAGAGAGAAAAATGACAGACTCAGTCTGCACCATTACTAAAATTAGATCACTTCTTTTGTTCTCCTGAACCTTCTGCTCTATTTGCCAGGAATCATATTAGCAAAAGAAACTGTGAGAATCTGTCCAACCTTATTAGAGAAGCTGGACACAAAGAAATTATGAAAATCTCTTCTAAATGTACTTGCACATAAAAAGAAAAAAGGCAGAGTTTTAGAATTCTGCAAGATTAGATAAAAACCCATGTCAGAAAAACTGGACATCAAACTAACCAAGATTAATTAACAGTATTGCAGTGTGCTGCACAACAGCACAGCACAGGACTTTACCATTTCTGTCTCTCTATATACTGTTTTACTACTTAGGACAGACCTGGCTCAGAGGTGTGCCCACGGCTCCTGACAATAGCAACCAGTTTACCCAAAACATTGCTGTCTAAGATACAATTCAATATTGCCACCCAAAAGAGCTGTGAAGGTCCAGCTTTGCTCCTGAGGAGTATTTGGGTGGCTGGCAGGGAATCCCTTCTCCATGTGGAATCTAATAGTCTGTAGTGCTGTAGGGGCAAGAGGTGATTCTGGTGTATACCAAGGAATCATGGCTGAACTCCTCGATATTGTGGGAATTTCACAGGAGAGTCTTTACACTGCGATCTTCCCTCCCTGGCCTGCTTTTTTGAAGACACAGTTAGAAACAATAGGTAAGGACTAATTAATACTTTAAGTTGGGCACACAAGGGAAATGTGATTGAGTGATAGGATCAGGCTCCTTCTCCAGTTGGATTTCACTAGAATAGCTGGTAGTGGCTCTTCTGTAGCCTCATGTCCATAGTCTCATGGTAAGAACATCTTTTAGGAGCGGCACATTGAGCTAAGAAGGTCCTTGGCCTCCTTCCTCTTGGGGTGGGCCCCTAGCCCCCCTCAACAAGGCAGTTCCTGACACCAGACCACTGCTTTTATTCCTCCTTAAGCAGGTACCAGCCCAGCCAGGGACACCCTAGTTCTGAGTGGATCAAGGCACTTTTTGCACAATCACAAACCAGCAGCTCAGATCTGCTTCTGGAGAGATGTTTCCTAATGACCAACGTGGAAGCTCTCCAAATAATGAGCATCCAACTCCCTCCAGAGACACCTACTTCATTCCCAATATCGCACAAAGCCCAAATGTTGCACTCTCATCTCTGAATTTTCTTGGTCAAGAGTATTTTTTTAAGTCTTTGAGAAGCTGGATGCTGGACAGTGGTGACCTGAGCCAACTTTTGACAAGTAGCAAGTGTGTATTTGACCATTTTTAATTGGGTGAAGTGCTCAAGGACACAGGACACGCTGCCTCGTAGGTGATACAAACATTCCTACTCCACTGGAAGCTACGAAGTGTCCTCTAGCTCCAGCTGTAAGAGGTTGTGTGTCATTGGAGCGGAGAGTCTCCCACATGATCTGTCTCTGTTTATATCCACAACATCCGAGTGGCCACAGACTGGGGTATAAATGACAACTGCGAAGGCTGCATGGCCACAGGACTGTTGCACCCTGTCAAACTAAAGATGCAGAATATCCCACAGTCAATCCTGGGTTGTCACTTACAATTCCAGCAGTACACAAATTTGCTATTTGTAATTCTCTCTCTGTCCCTTTCTCCTCAGATCAGTGACAGATTCTCAAAACACAGCAATTGAAAGAGACTTCCAAGAGAAGTGAGTCTTTCCCAAAACATAGAATATTTAACTAGAATTGCGTCCATAATCAAGATGTTTTCAGCTTGAAATGCAAAGGGAAAAGAAGGAAAACATTACTGTGTTAAACAACAAAAATACAATTCAGCCCAAAGCTCCCAATTTTAAGAATATCCTACACAAATTAAACGGAAATGTGCAAACTCAGTGTTTTATCCCTCATCTGAAGAATATAGCTCTCATAAAATCCAAACCACGTTATACACAAACTTAAATTGATGAGAAATACTTTCATGTTTTAATGTTGTAAAAAATAGCCAGGTAGGAATACTGAAATTACTTGCAGCGTATGTTTAGCTGCCACACAGGAAGGGCACCTGAATGGGAGCTGATACTTCAAGTTGCTAAAACTCATTACATGGATGTTACCCTTGAATTCTTAATGGTTGCTCAGGAATGTCACCAAAATCCTTTCCCTTTGGGAAAACATTCGCATCTTCCACATGTAGGAATGGAGTACCTTTTCCTAAAGTTTATTTTAAAGGGATAAAGTCACCCAGAAAGAAGTGAGCTCCTCCGTGTGTTTTTCCGCCAGCCTACGGCCACGTTGTCAAAAGGCATTACTTCCAAGGGAGCCATAGGAAAACAGTCATGGATAACACACATCCAGCACCCATGGTTCCCAGAAACCTACACAGACAGACACAGGACGAGTCCCCTGTAGGATGCAGGACAAATAGATTGAGTAAAACAAGGAGTCAGATTTCACTCTGACATCTTTCCCTTTGGGAATGCCAGCCTGTGGATTGCAATAAAACAATAATTAATTGGGCATCAGGAAAAAGAGAATGAACAATTCCATAGTCTAATTTGAAACGAAACTTTTTTTTTTTTAATCTAGAACTAAATCTCTTCAAAAAAAATAATTTCCTATGAGCTCTCTCTTTCTTAATAATCAATAACTGCAAGAAAGCATCTGTTTCTCCCACCCTTATAGCTGCACACAAAGATGCATTTCCAAACAGAAATCACTTTTTTGGTTCATCTTCACAGAGAAGAAAGGTCAGTAAGAAGAATATTTGCACCTGCATCACTTTAAACAAAGTAAATGTTAAAAATATGGAAATATTCATATTATTATTCAGGGAGTCAGGACTAACAGACTTTTCATAAGCTAAAAATAAGCAAGCCAAAACCTAAGTCCCAAATCTGGAAATAGTTTATGTGTATTGTAATTTTAACAGGATCCAGAGTCCTGTTAAATTCAATGAGATAGCTCACGTTTCCAGCTATATATTGTGTGATAATCAGAAAAAGACAGCTGGAGGTCAGCAGAATTTACCTGGAACAGTTTACTCTGTTAGCAGATTTTATCTTATTTTATATGACCAAGAAAATTCTTAGAACTCTTAAGAGAAATAAATTACTATGCTCCCTTCACCAGTAGCTTGGAGCTTTCACTGACTGAAATTCTGATTTATTCTTTTGAGCAAGAGTGAAAATACAGGAAATGATTTCTCTGAGTTTTGAAGACGTTTCCTCTGAGTTTTGGAACACAAGTGGCAGAGCTTGCAAAGAAATAAATCCAGTGTCTGCTTCCCTCACCTCGCTGTTGTTATTTATGATTTAAATATTCCGGAAGAGAATCATCATCTTTACAAAGTTGTAACTGAATTGGGAGACTGGGACAGGATGAAACTTGACAACCAAAAAGTAAATACCTGCTACCAACCTTTAGGGAATTGCACAGAGATGCTATTTACGTTGGAATACCTACAAGACATAAATAATTTTAATAGGATTGCAACAGATACATTTGAAAGACAGGCGAAAAATATTAGATCAAGGATACTGAAAAAAACTTTTTTTTTTTCTTAAATACCAGCATTTATCTTCCAAGAGGCTGGAATCATCTGTGCCACTGAACTACATTTAAAAGAAATTTAGTAAAGATATATGAGCATTTTCCTTTGGTGGTGCTTCCAAGGTTTTACACTGGATTCCCCAATCTAACTGCCTTTTTATTATCTCTGAAGAATAAAGATTAACAGACCTATGAAAAGGTTATGATGCTTCTGGTGAGAACTGCTTACAGTGAAACCTTTGTCTATCTAAAACTCCAAGCACATGCTTGTGTGTTAAATTAGTTATTCAGATTAAAATGGATATAACTGTTTCTAATTATTTACATGGTGATTGTTCTAACAGGTATTAAGGTAGACATGCGTGCCCTGGTGTTAAGACACTGAATTATACATTTTAGTATTATTAGATATAAATTATACTATGTGTGCTGAATCTGTTAAACATTCTCAATGTTTAATGGGTGTAATTTGAAGTGGTAAGTAGTATTGCACTCTTCGGATTTATATTTCAATTTCCCACTGAATGTTCAACTTTATTCAAAGAAAACAGAATGTATTTGGTTTTACCTGAGGCTAAAACCAGTGTTCGTGTCTTGAATTAGACAGCACATAAAAGCCATTAATATTCAAGATTCAGGGAACTCTTAGGGGGTATTTTGGTATTATGTCAGAATGCTGTGGACCTTCTTGCTCTCTACAACTCCCTGACAGGAGGTTGAAGCCAGATGGGGGCCGGGCTCTGCTTCCAGGGAGCAAGGGACAGGATAAGAGGACAGTCTTAAGATGTACCAGGGGAGGCAGCTGGACATTAGGGAAGGGTGATTAGACACTGGAATTGGCTGCCCACGGAAGCGGTGGAGTCACGGTCCCTGGAGGTGCTGAAGCAAAGACCGGCTGTGGCGCTCAGTGCCATGGGCCTGCTGGCACGGCGGTGTTCGGTCATGGGTTGGGCTCGGCGATGCCAGAGGTCTTTTCCACCCGGATGGACTCTGGGATGCTGCGGGGCGGCGGGGCCCTGCCCGCCGTGAGGGAGCGGGAGCGCCACGGCCCCTCAGCGCTCCGGTACCGACCCGCCGAGGAGGCGCCGGCAGCAGCCCGAGCGCGGAGCTCGCCGGAGCCATTTCCCGCAGGCAGCGCGTCCCGCCGCCTGCCGCAGGCGGGCAAAATGGCGGCCGTGGCTGAGGGGCGGGAAAAAGGGGCGGGCGGAGAACGGGAGCGGTGCGCCATCCTCCTCCTCCGCTTTCTCCCACCGGCGGCTCGGCCGTGTGCTCTGCCGGCCCCTTCCCCGCTCCGAGCCCGGGCCACAGGTAGGTGCCCTCCCCAACGAGGCTCCTTGCCGGGGGGGTTGCCCCCTGGCCCTTCCCCTGCGGAGACTGCAGAGGTGTTTTTTGTAGTCGCTTGGTGTTGGGTGTTTTTATTCAGTGCCTGCAGAAGAGGTGAGGGGAGGTAGGTGGGTGGGTGGGAAGCGTGGTGGCTCAGGCGGGTCAGGGGCAGAGCTGCCTCGGGAGGAGGCGGCCTGCGACCCTTCCCGAAGGTGATCCCGGGGTGCTCATCCCCTAACTGGATGGGGTGTGTTGTGCCAAAATGCTGTGTCCCTGGTCTCCCTGGGGAATGGCATCAGCGCTGCTGAGCAGTGGCCCCCAGCCTGCTTTGCCTGGCTCCTGGCTGGAATCTGGCCTGCAGCACTGTGGGGTCTTTAGCCATGGATGTTCATCCAGGGAATCTTTAATCAGGTGTCCGGGCACACAGGTGGGCACGGGGTGCATCTGGATTTGGTGGGACAGGGGATGCCACAGCCTCCCCTTCACCTCCCACCTGTTCCTCCAGCCTGTGCTAGCAAGGTTACAAGCTGTGTAACCCTTACTTATCCTCACGTGAAAACACCTGTAAGACCACCGAGGTAAGAATTTTTGAGCCCTATGTGTTTCAGCTGCTTCGGTGGCAGAAAGCTGTACACATACTCTGTGATCTGCTAAATAGAAAAGCAAACCAAACTGAGCTAATCTAACATCAGCCCACATGAAGGATGGTGTTCATTTAGACAAAAATACGTGCTCTCCTGTGAATTCCTGCCTGAATTTGTGGCAAGGTTTGCTTTGTTTCCCTTCATAATAAGCGCATAAAGAGGTTATTGCAGCAAAAACTTGTGAAGTGACTTTATGGTGTTTAAGCCCTTTTTCCATCCTTGCTGTGGTAGTGTCCAAGTGGCACGGATCCCCTCTGGTGATGACAGACTGTTGTGCTCGGGGTTGTTTGGGTATCCAGGCAAGTTGTCAAAGTGGGGCCAGGCCTGTATGTCAGGAATGTGTATTGAAGCCAGGTCCTATAAACACTCACAAATGTGTGGAGCCTTGTTGCTAGGGCTTTGCACAGGAATACAACATGTACGAGTCCCTCTTTGAAGTCCTGATGTGCTACCTGACTATTTGGAAGCCAGGAGCGTAGCAGAGGGAAGAGTTTCCATAGTTAGTGAGCTTCAGCCTTGGGATTTTCGTTTATGAATAAATTCACCTCTTTTTATGGCTCGTTTTGGAGCAGAGCCAAGTGGAACTATATTGTTTATGTGCGTAGATTCTTGTGTCTCACACAAAGATGCCTATTGTTTACACAGAAACTGTAAGAGGAATGTTTTGTTAACATTTGGTTAGCAATATAAACTGACAAACACAAATGCAGACTGGAACTTGAAACAAAAATAGCCCTTCTCAGAGGAGAAAAACAGCTGCCCAAAAACTGTTTTTCAAGGAAAACTGTGCACCTATTGGTTCTATGTGGTTTTTTTTAAATTCAGCTTCTATGATTTCAATGCCTGTGAATCTTCTACTGCATGTAACTATCCCAGCAACTTAAGCTCCACACCCATGTACCCTCTAAACAGTGCTTATTTTTCTAAAGAAGATTGACTGAATTGTGATACTTTTTAATTACATTTGAAATTTGGTTTTACTTGGGTGTGTCATTGTTACATTTTTAAATTCCTGAGCTGACTGGGATGAATTCCCCTCTCCATTGTCAACATGTGTCTTTTCCATTAGTTCCAGTAGGACTGACTACTGCCTTCTCCTTACTTTTAAGAAACTTTCAGCAGCTTGAAATAGTATGACCAAAAAACCTGTGTTTTCAATATTTTATCAAAAAAAATTAAAATCCACAGCCTACATAAAGAGTCGTTACAGAGCCTGTGGGGGCCTGCTTTCCATGGTGGAATGTGTTGACTTAGCGGATGCAGAATGCAATTTTTCAGTGGTGATAATGCAAAAAATCTCATTTGCACTGTTTCCAACTTCATTCTCTAATGACCAACATCTACCTACAGTCAAGTGACTGATACCTGTTTAAATAAAAGGGGTGAATGGTTCTCAGAAGGGCTCAGAAATGTTTGGTATTGTAGGAGAAAGGGATCCACAGTAGTTTGAGGACTGTGGCAGCCAAGTGTTTAATTTTTAATGTCTCAGCAGCGATGGCAATAGGTGTTCATCAGATCCTGCACGTTCAGTGGAAGAAAGTCAGAATTTCAGTCCTTGCACATCTCCTAAGGCACACCATCTCTTTTTTAGAATTATTATTAATGACATGGTTTGGCACTACTTTTTTTGTGCTGGTTTTTTCACCCTGTTTCTTAGCTTGAGTATTTCTACCTGTCACTCATAGATTCTTGCTTTCATGATTAGTAGCATAGAATTATATTTGAATATCATAGTTGCCACCTTACATTCATTGTTTCTACATTGCCTGATCCTCTCTAAATGAGTATTTGCACCTATTTCTATTTGATGGGTTATTGTAAATGTCTACAGGTATCTTTTTTCCTTTTCTTTCAGCTTTCTCTATTGGCATAAAGAAGAATATATGTGCTGCTTCTGTGACAACTCACAAGTATTGTGTTTATTTTTTTATTTTATAAGTTTTAAGAAGCAAAAAGTGACCTGTTTATTTTATTGTAGTGCTCATTACAGTGAGATCCTGTCCTGCAACTGGGCTGTGTAGGAAGGGCAGTACCAATGTGGGAAACAATTTGTAGTACTTCTACTTATATTCTTTAACATATTTATGTAGAAAAAGCTTTATTCCATAAAGCTTTGATTTTTTACAGGGACCCCTGTGTGCCTGTGTCCTTGCGCTTGGGTGGCTGTTCACTGAAATCATTGACCCTTCTGTTTGTATACAGAGATCCTTAACAGGATTATTTGGAATGGGAGGTCTGTGGCAAGGTGTGATTGGAATCAGATCAGGTGGGGAAAATGTCAGTTTTAGGAAGGTGTTCTGCTCTGGAGATGAGTTGGTTTTATCATCTCCCAAGAACAGGTTATATATTTTTATTTGCAACCTTCAGATGAAAGAATGTGTTCACATTTTAAAATAGATGTTTGCTAAGTAGTTGTATTCTAGGAAATTCTAACAGCAACATGTCAGAATTCCACTGTAACTTGGTACATAAAAAGAAGAGACAAGAATTCCCTTGGTTCTGAGTTCCAGAATCAGTAATGTGTCTGTATATTCCTTTCTGTTCTCTCACAGGAAAGATGATCCCCAGGCAGCATTCCTGAGCCACGAGGATGGGGCCAGATGTACCCCTGCTCAATGACTACAAACAGGAGTTCTTCTTGAAGCGCTTCCCTCAGACTGTGCTGGGAGGTCCCCGGTTCAAATTAGGCTACTGTGCCCCTCCTTACATCTATGTGAACCAGATCATCCTTTTCCTGACACCATGGGTTTGGGGAGGAGTGGGAACACTCTTGTACCAGCTGGGAGTGATGAAGGACTACTGCACCGCAGCGCTGTCGGGAGGACTCATGTTTGTTACTGCACTTGCTCTTCAGATGACAAACCTCTATGCAAAGCAGAAAACAGTGACTGTAGAAAGAATGCAAATTCAGAATACCCTGACAGATGAAGATGAGTTTGAATTTTCCAGCTGTGTAGGTTCAGAGACAGTAAAATTTATTATTCCTGGCAAGAAGTATATAATCAACACTGTATTCCATTCCCTTCTGGCAGGGGTGTTGTGTGGGCTGGGAACCTGGTATTTGCTGCCAAACAGAATAACCTTGTTATATAGCAACATTGGAGGAACTGTTGTGATCTTTGTGTTTGGATGGGTGACCATATGTATAGGAGAGTATTCGTTAATCATAAACACAGCTACCGAAACAGCCACTTTCCAGGCACTGGATACTTATGAAATCACTGCTCTGATGAGACCTTTCTACATTTTTGTCTTTATTGCAGTGGATCTTGCACACAGGTAAACATAATAATGCGTTTTGCTACTTAAAGTGATGGTTATTCTGTGTATTTTTGATGGGAAAGGTTAAATTGGTCTTCCCAGGAAAATTTATTTTGAGATTTTAATCAACTGTAGTAACTTCAAAGAAAGAAGATTGATGCATATATGGTAAAAACTGAGGTTCTATGTTGTGCAGAAGAGGTCCTTAAATTTTTATAGCCTTCCACGTAAAGTAGGAAGAGCAGTTTGTAAGTAAGAGATAGTTTTACCTGTTTTCTACCATGTCATTTTTCATAGTTTTGTATTGGAGCATTTGCATTTATGTCCTTTTAAAGGATGTGTTTTGAAAACACATGTTCCTGACGTGGAATCATAGATCTAAACACTGCAAGCTTCAGGATTACTGGATTTATGTCGAGATTTCATCCTGGAATACTTTCTAATGTAAGCTCTGTAAAGTGATAGCAGAGGCTTTTATACAACAGACAAAACAAAAAAACACCACCTCTGAATTTGGTTTTAATGAATGGGTAAGCAAATGTGAATATTGCTGTGGCTTTGTTATATGGATTTTGAACTTGGATTTTTAAATGCTTTTGCAATACAAAAGAGCTGTGTCAGTCTACAAATTAGGAGAGTCACATTTCTGTTTTTTAGATAAGTGTCTTAGCTAAAGTATTTGTAATACCAGGCTCTTAAAACAAGATGCTTTTAGATTTACTCTCTGCACTCTTTCTCCCTGTCAGGTGATACTTATATCACTTTGTCACATGTACATGTTTTATGGTTGGGGTACTTCAGATACATTTTAAAAAAGCATGTTTGATTTTGCTAGTTTTGCACTGGGAGGTGTCTTTGTTAGTGATTTACCCTAATAGCTGCATCAAGTAAGGTATGAGTATTATACGTGTGGATCTTGGACTCCAAATTCTTCTATTTAATTTCCTGAGGAGAAAATTAAGACATTGTCTAAATTCCTGATAAAATTCCTCTGAGGCTTGCTTACTTATTAAAAAGTAGAGAGAAACCAAATATCTTGTCAGTCTAACTGGTGAACTACATATGGGTTAGAATTTATGCACATTTCTAATACTGATCTTTGTGGTTTTGCAGGAAGATTTTGACACTTTTACATAAAAAATAAACCCTCTTTAGGAATATACAGTAGTATTTGTAGGTGTACAGTTCTTCCAGTGTTAAAGCTTAAATCTTGGGCCTTGAAATTGCAGAAAATTTTGCTTTGGTGTGTCTGAAAAAAAAATACTTCGCAATTTTTGTTTAACAGTTGAGGCCTTGGAGCCTTTGGACCTTTCTTTTTTGCACAAGTATTTCTTCAGTGTATTATCACAACAGTAACAAAAATAATCGGGATAATTGCATCACTGTATTCATCTGAAGGCTTCAAACCTTTTACATGAAAAGTTAGTCTGTGTTGTGGTGTTCTAATTAATGTGTTACTGCCCTAAGCATAAATGTATGTCCTTATTTTTCCTTTTGAAAGATACTCATTAGGTTTTGTAGGTTGAATGTGTAATGGTTTTACTTTGGGATTTGCTGTAGTAATTAAACAGAAAGTCTTCCCAAATGGAAGTTATTTTTCCCTTCACAGAAGTCAAATCCATTTCTTCTTTTATCCAGGTTTGCTCTCAACGCACCCATTCTAGAACAGACAAACCAGATCTTGCACATCCTGTTTCTTTTTCTGCCATTCCTGTGGGCAATGGGAATTCTGCCCCCGCTTGATGCACTTTTTCTCTGGGGAATGGAACAACTGTTGGAGTTTGGACTAGGAGGTTCACCTATGTCAAGTAACACAAAGTAAATGTTTATACAATTGTAAAATATATCAGTACTGTTTATAACCTTTTTCTTTTCAAGCAAATCTTCTTTATTTTCTCCTTCACAGGTTGTTAGTAATGTTTCTCATTTCTGCTGGAACAGCAATAGCATCGTATTTCATTCCCAGCCCCCTCGGTGTGATCCTCTTCATGACTGGATTTGGGTTCATACTGAGTCTTAACCTAAGCGAGATTGGGTTTGCCTTCAAACACACCATGATCAGCCATTTAGCCTCCAGCAAATCTAAAAATATGCACAGAGGTCTTAGAATACAATTTGGGTGGAGGGAATTTATTTTCTATGTGACTGTGTTGACATTTGCTCTCACAGAAGCCAGCCTGCTGCATCAATTTGCAGGCTCCTCATCATTTTCCCAAGCCAGTCCCCAGGCCATAGCAAGTTACATTCTGATCCTATTGCTTGTAATTATGTGGATTCTTAGAGAGATTCAGAGAGTGTACTTGTTTGGAATCTTCCGAAACCCCTTTTACCCAAAGGATGTCAGGACTGTGGCTGTGTTCATGGAGAAGCAAAGAAGGCTAATGAAAGTTGGTGTTGTCAGGAGGATTTTACTAACACTAGGTAGGAATACACCACTGTCTGTTGTTTGTTAGATGATGCTTGTAGGGAGATTGAAACTCTAGAATTACTGTGTATGCAAGATTCTGTGAATGAACCAAGGGAAACCAAATGGCTGGAAATATTTGTTGATGTCTTGTTAAATTGTGCGTTGAGGTCAAAGTTACTGGTCCAGAATATTTGAAAGTGATTTTATTTATTTCTTTTTTAGGGGTGAACCTAAAAAATTGAGCCTTTTAAAAGCCCAGCTGAGAAAGCAGGGCGTTTTAAAGGGTTTTAGTTACAACTGCAGTACCCACTTTTGAAAAGGTGTCTCTTATAGATCTTTTTGAAGGTACTTGGAAACAAAATGAGTTGAAAGTGTTCAAGCTGACTAAATATTTGGTTCTTACAGCTTGCTAGGAAAGGGAGTGTCTTGGTTTGAAAAAAAAAACCAGGAGAGCTCCTAAAACCCCAACAGGGAACAGCCTCCTTTCTGGTAGGTTAGAGACAAATGCATCTACTTCAAGGGAATAAAAAATTGATTTAAATTATTTAATTTTGTAAAGAAGCATCAGTTTGGGAAAGTAGATTGATGACTGCTATTCCATGTTTATTTTTTTTGAGTATTCTCTTGGAGAAACAAATAAAGGACAAAAGAACTAATAGCAAGTAAGAACTAAGCATTGATGTAAATATTTGTTGTCCTGGGCCATTAGTGCAAATAAATTGTTCAATATCCTGGGAGTGTAATACAAAGAGGAGTTTGTGATGTTGAAGGTTTCTCTTTTTATGCTAGGATTTCCATCCTGCAATAAGACTGCTTACCTCTGTAGACTTTCGTTATGTTTTTGGAAGGAGGTCAATGATTCTTTTATTTCAATTGCAGTATCTCCGTTCGCTATGATAGCGTTCCTGTCACTTGACCATTCACTACAAAGTCTGCATTCCGTGTCTGTTTCCATTGGATTCACAAGGATATTTAGGATGGTAATTTGAATTTTAAATATGTTAGCCTTAGAAGTGCTCTTCTACATGACTTGAGTACCAAGGCAACCTAGAAGAAATATTCTAGGTCATGAAAGCAGAGATAAATAGATATATTTTTTAAGGTATTTCTAACATATCTCTATTTTAGGTCTGGCAGAATACAGAAAATGCCTTACTAGATATGGTGGTTGTGTCAGCAGCACAAATGTTGGTGTTTAATCCAGACCTCTGGTGGAACAGAAGCCTTGATACAGGAATCAAACTCTTGCTGGTAATGGTCATAATGTAAAATTAAGCAGATAGTTGTTACCTGAAGTCTGTGTTTCCTTGCCCTCTCCTATTGGAGAATTACAGAGCCCAGGACCCAGCAGATAGAAGCTAAAAACTGGGTACTAAGATATTTTCTACCACCAAGCAATGTAATTTTGTTAAAGTTACTGTAGCTGTGCTGAATATGCTGCATACAGCGCGCTTCCTGCCTGTCTCCTGCAGGTTGGCCTCCTGCGGGATCGGCTGTTCCAGTTCATCTCCAAGCTGCACTTTGCCATCGCCATCCTCCTGACGTCGTGGACAGAGAAGAAGCAGCGCCGCAAATCAAGCGCCACCCTGATCGCGCTCAACGTCGCCTTCTTCCCCGTCCTGCTGGGCCTGGTCGCCATCTCCGCGCTGCTTTCCTCGCCCCTGCTGCCGCTCTTCACGCTGCCCGTGTTCCTGGTGGGCTTCCCCAGGCCGCTGCGGAGCTGGCCCGGCCCCGTGGGCGGCACCGCCTGCGTGTGCTCCGACACCGTCTACTACCGGCAGCTCGTGCCCAGCCTGGCCGGAGCGCTGCAGTCCGCGCTGGCGGCGGGCGGCCTGGGTAGGTACAGGCAGCGCTGGAATTAGGTAGCTGAGTATTTCAGGAAACATGGTTTTGCTGAAGAGCAGGAGAATCTGTAGTTGGAAACCGTGTTTCACAGTGTGGGTTAAATCTGATATTCAGGGATTGCTCAGTTGAGGAAAAAGTGGTTACTTTTATACTTCTTGTACAACCAACTATAGGGCAAGAGGGAACGGCCACAAGTTGCAGCAGGGGAGGTTCAGGTTGGATATTGGGAAATATTTCTTCATGGAACAGAGGGTTGGTTAAGCATTGGAGCAGGCTCCCCTGGGAAGTGGTGGAGTCACTATCCCTGGGAGCATTCAAGAAACAAGTAGATGTAGCAGTTTGTGATACGGTTTCATGGACATGGTGGTATTCAGTCAAAGGCTGGGCTTGATAATCTGGGAGGTCTTTTCCAGCCGTAAGGGTTCTCTGATCTCTACTTGTTACAATCCTGTAAAAAAATAACTCTGGTTTGTTACCTTTAAGGAGAGACTAAATGGTGATGAAACAGTATCAATCCTAATCTTTCTGCACTGAACAAAAAGGATGGAATACATTCATCCCACCTAACTGGAGGCAGTAAATCGAGTTCTTTAGCCAGACGGCATAGAGAAGGGTGTGTGTCAGACTGGCTGTCTAGGTCTGTCTGTCTCTGCATCAAACCCATTACTCAGCATCCAGAAGGTGACTTATGCTAATTTGGCTGTGTTAATTGGCTGTGGTGAATATTGACTGGATGTTTGTGAAATACATGATGTAGCGTAGCTACCAGTAAACAGCTGGGAGCAGAACCCATTGATAAGACTTAATATCGTATCTTATGCAGGCCGTTGGGGTAGGACTGTAGCAGCACTTGTGGGTTTACAGCCTGTGAAAGGCATTGTGATGGGGTTTTCATAGAATTACAGAAACAGAGGTGAAGAAATGCCCAGTCTTTTTCCCAGCTGGAGAGAGAGTAACTGTTTTAAAATTGCAAGGTCATTTTCTTGAGAAACAGCCTTTGTGTAACCTAAATAATCAAAAGATTGTAGCCCTTAGACAAGAGGCAAATATAAGCCTCTTAGAAAATGGCTTATGGCTAGAAAAAATGGCCTAATATTAGAAGGCAGTGGAAGTTAACCTTAATCATGCTTTTCTGAAGAATATATCCAGGTGCTTTACTAGGAAACATTTGCTGCACTTTCATCACTGGTTAGAGGGAGGTACTAAATAAAACTGGGAAGTCTTTTTTCTCTAAAGAAGGATACTTCAGTTTGTCTGCTGCATTAGTCCATCTATGTTTTATATGTGCAGTAGATGTATTTATTACATTATTATAATATATAGCTATCATATATATATATGTTATATATTTCTCATGTCTATCTATTTTATACCTATACATATTTTAATAGGATTTTTTTCCCCATTCCCATCATGACTGTGGTGGCATATATGCCTCAGAATAAATAATTTAAAACACTAGTCTTGAGGGGTAAAAAGTCTCTTCTTTAATGTGAAAATCTGTGAATGAATGTCTTCAAGCAAGAAAAACTGTGGTGTTCTCAGTTGAGTTCAAAAGGAAGCGGTACCACTTTGTGTGTCACTAATTTAAACCCATCATTTTTTCTGTGTAAAGGAGTTTTAGTAGCTTTAACAGCTAGCAAGAAAGGAATTAAAAACTTTGCAAAATGTTAACAAGAAAATGCACTTAATTAGCTCAGTGGGATAGAAAAGGTTACTTAAATTTTAACTACAGCTTAATGGTTGGTTTCACTGATTTCATCTTACAACATTTTAAAACTAAAATTAAGTAAGTGAGTGTAAGTGAGTGGTCACCAGACGTGAGTGACAGTAGAAGCTGGTCATAAACTGGCAGCAAATATGCTTAAGAATAGAACCATTATGGTAGGAGGATTGACATTAGGCTGTAGTTCAAATACACTATGACCACTAGTTCTTAGGAAATTTGGCATTGCTCTTTTTGTGAAATAGGTAAAAAAGAGGAAAAGTACCTGTTTGGGGTTTTTTTGAGTACTAATTTGATGTTGTCCAGGACCTGATTTTCAAATTCCAGTTCAGTTATATTTTTATTTCTCTGATAACAAATAAACTTCCTATTCCACAGCAAATTGGCCCATTAAGAAACTCTTGTGCTATATCATCATTCTTTAAGGCATTCTCAGTCAGAAGGATTTGAGGTCTCCAGAGAACATCAGTGGGAACTGTGTGGTTGGAAATGCAGCCAAAAATTATCTTTAATCATGAAAGTCATCTCTGCAAAGGGAATTGAGGGTGGAGTTGTTTAACTCTGGTCCGGACTGAATAAAGTAGTCCTGCAGTTGTGTGAGGTTTCCCAATTTTCCACAGCTTTTTCAAAGCTAACACTGCAATTTCAAGATCCAGCTTCGCAGCCAGTTTCTTCAAGATTCTAAGGTGCTACTTAGCTAAATGATTGTGATGTTGATGCAGAAATATTTTGAGTTTGCAGTTGAATTCTTATGTTGGCATGTAGAAAAGGTAATATGTAGTTTTTGTTTGGTTTTTTTTCTTGTCTAGGTCTCTCTCTGCCTGGATCACATTACTTGTGTCGCTTTCAGGACAGGCTGATGTGGATGTTGGTGCTGGAAAAAGGCTTCACATACTGTGGTGTTAACATTAAGGTAACTGCATGCTGAGCACTGAGATGCTGATGTTTGGAAATTGTGCAAAGGTTTTGCTGTGTAACATTTCAGCAGTGTAACTGATTTACCTGATGTTACAGTAAATTTTCTAAGATGAGTGTTATACTAATTAGTCTTGCAATTGACACATGCAGCAGATGTGAAATTTTTTGTCATTTAGCTTGTGACACAATATCTTTAATAAGCTGGCTAATAAGATCTGCATCAGGCAAAGATTTATTTAAGACATTGATTTGTGTCTAATATTGCAGTGAATACTTTGTTATTGCTGTTATCTCTAGTTAGATTTGTAGGGTCAGGTGTGGAAATACTGACAATCATTTTGTTCAGAAAAATTCTGCTGCAAGCAAACAGCTAGCATGTCCTGGTGATGACTAACAGGAAGCTGTTTTCATGTGTGCTTTAGGGGCTAGAGCTGCAGGAAACATCCTGCCATGCTGCTGAAGCTCACAGAGTGGATGAAATTTTTGAAATGGCCTTTGAACATCAGGAGCACACAAGGATTCTGTCTCCCAATCCCCATTTTGGACACATCCTGACTCCCTGTACTGTTGTTCCTGTGCGGCTGTATTCCGACGCCAGGAGTGTGTTATCTGGAATAATTGATTCCCATGAGAATTTAAAGCACCTGAAAGATGATTTCGTTAAAGTGCTTGTATGGATGCTTGTCCAGTATTGTTATAAAAAATCAAAGACGTGGGAAAGCCCAGGCAGTGCCAACAAGAACAAACAAGGATCATTTCTGGAACATCATACTGGTGCAGTAAAAGGATCCAGGGCTCTGAGGGAAGAAGACAGCTTTAGTGTTGATACAGTGGAGGACTGGACTGATGACAGTGACATTTTTGATTTTGAACCCAGTAGCAGAACTAGAGACAGAAAAGAACCCGGGCAGTTGGGACTGACATCAAAAGTGCGCCTGTCTATTCCAGGGTCTGTAGAAACACAAAGCCAAGATTTCCTACAAGAAATGTCACCAGAAGATAAATTAAACAGGGCTGTGGTGCTTGGGCTGCCTGCTGTGGACAAAGGGAAACAGCCAGAAGTTTTACCTCACATAGAATTTAGTTGCTCTTACTCAGAGCTGCTGAGCATCCCTGAGGAATGGAGAACAGCGCCAGTGCCTTCTTCCAAAGTCAGTGAAATGAGGCAGAGGTTTCCAGAGGAATGGTACCACTTTGTTTTGAGCCAACTGGACTTTTTTCATCTGAAAGAGAAGCCTTCCAGTTTACTCACAGACCTTATGCAAGATAAAGCTTTGAAGGACCTGTACATCCATGGGGTGCTGTCATGTTGCTTTGGTCTGTTTGGCCTGGATAACGCCGTGCCTGCCCCAAGCCACGTGTTCAGGGCGTACACTGGTGGCATTCCCTGGTCTGCTGGCTTGGACTGGCTAACAGGCAAACCAGAGCTCTTCCAGCTGGCATTAAAAGCGTTCAGGTAAAAGAAAACCATTTCCTGAGATTAGAAAAATTATATAGAGAAGTGTCACTTCAGTAATGTTTTGTTAAATCTATACAGTTTAAATATATTTGTGGGTTTTTCCTACATAAATATTGCCCTTGCCTCCAGGCAGTGAAGCCTGTGTGTTTTCTTCTTTCTTCCCACAGCAGCTGCCTCCAATCTGCTCTGTTCAGTGGGGAAAAACAACCTTCTTTCATTGTCCCCAGATCTAGACAGTTGTGCTGAATTTAGGTATTTGGCACTATCCATTATCAGGCAGTGGGGAACTGTGGGAGGTGAATGAGAGATGTTTAAGCTGATGTGTTCTACATGTGGGTGAGCTAAAAGCACACCCAGACCAACTGGCAGTGACTCAGCTGACAAGCAGTGGCTGACAAGTGTTTGGTGGAGACTCTCTGTGGCCTGAAGAGCCTTTCTCCCTCCTGTCTTTGCTGCACAACTGACTGTGTGACGTTCTGCACCTTTCAGATACACCTTCAAACTTATGCTGGACAAAGCCAGCCTGGGCCCAGTAGAGAACTTCAAAGAGCTGGTGAATTACCTGGAAGAATACGAAAGCGATTGGTACATTGGGCTGGTGTCAGACCTGGAGTGGCAGCAAGCAGTTCTGCAGGAAAAGCCATACCTGTTCTCACTGGGACATGACCCAAGCATGGTAAGGAGAAAAATGACTAGGTCAAAGTTTGGGTTTCTTTTTCACTGTTCTTTTTTTTCCCCCCTTGTAATCGTATTCTAAAACATGAAGGCTCTGCAAGGTTGGTTTGTACTAAAGAGGAACTGGCACCACTGTTGTTGAAAACCCCACTGCACTGTTCTTCAGATGCAGCAATATTTCCTGATTATATTCCAGTGGAAGGATTGAACTGAGGGGACTGGTTTATACACTTTGCTGTGTTTAAAGTGTTCATAGAGTGTACCCCCAAAGCTTCACTCAGTGCTTTGTAACCAAAATGCTCGTGTGTCTTCTCGGAGAATGTACTGGACATCTTGTTTGTTCTCGTAGGGAATTTACACAGGGCGAGTCCTCACTCTGCAGGAGCTGTTAGTCCAAGTGGGAAAGCTCAATGCCGAAGCCGTCCGAGGCCAGTGGGCCAACCTGTCCTGGGAGCTGCTCTATGCCACCAACGATGACGAGGAGCGCTACAGCATCCAGGCACACCCGGCCCTGCTGCGCAACCTGACCGTGCAGGCGGCCGACCCGCCCCTGGGCTACCCCGTGTACTCCTCACAGCTCCTGCAGCTGCCTCTCTTCTAGACTGTCCTTTTTGTCATTATGACTGTTACTGTTTTGTCTTTTTCGTCTGCATGTTGGGAATCAAATGTCCGTGCTCCCCTCATGCGCTACAGATCAGGTGTTACTCTCAGGGTGGTGGTGCCAGGCCAGCGCACGTCCTTGGCACAGAGATGGTTCTGGCCAGAACCTTCAGCAGGCAGGAAGCTGGGAACTGGTTTCTTGCTGCTGGAACATGAGACACCATTGCCTGTGTGGCTGATGAGCCAGATGCTGAAATCCTCTTCTCCAGTTTAGAGAAGAGCACCATAATTCTGATCATTACCATAATTCTGATCGCTAACATAATTCTGATCATTAACTATTTTTCGTGCATTCTGATTTATTTTTACTTTTTTTTTTTTTTTCTTGGACAGGTGACTTGCACTGCCAGTCAGGTTACAGCTCCTTGTAGTATTGTCAACCCCAGAGTTGGCAACAACCAAAGTGTACATTGGACTATTTATATGGATATTTTTATTCTGGCCATTTTGTATTGGACTGAGTTCAGTTCTAGCATTTGTTATATGACTTTCACTGATCTTCCTTTAGTATAGTAAGTTATCAGCCATGCTTTAACTAAAGTAAATTCTAAGGGACAATTTTTACCAAAGTACTTGTACTAGTAAAAAGAATTTATGGAAACCAGTGTGTGCTCTGACACACTGATAACCTGGGTGACTTTACTGATGAAAGAAGTAAACGTGTATAATTAGGGGACAGAGGAAATTTTAAGAGCAAATGCTATGATTTCATCTCCTTCCAGTATCCATATATATGATCTATATAATATATTTATATATGTTGTTACTTGCAACCTCTGTCTGCCTCACTAACCAGTCTTCCACAAATGCAGTGAGAGCTTGATGGGGGGTTAGGTGGAAATCCAGCTGTCTGTGCCAGAAATAATTAATTTTTTTTAACCTCACTACGGGCTGAACAGACTTGGGCAGCTGGTTTGTAGTGTTACAGGTCACCTTGAAAACAGGTCCAGGCCCAGTTTCCTGTGGCTCATTTATCCTGTTCACTACCACCAGTCCTAGCACATAAATGTGTGTTCTCAGCAGGTCAGTGGTTACACTGTAGGCAAATGCTGTGCAGGGAGTAGGTGATTCTATTTCCTAATCCTATAGAATCAATTTAAATCAGACCTGCCCCATAACTGAAGTAGTATTGGCTTAGAACACCATGCCTTGTCTGATCAGGAGCATGTTTATGACTTCTCACCTTTAAGACCTTTTGTCTTAGATAAAATTTGTCACAGAATCATGGACTTGGCTGCTGGCTGTTCCTTTTGATAGTGGCCAGAAATGATTTTTAAAAACTATGCAAGTGGTGTAGTGGACATTCAAAGCAGGCTGGTGCCATGCTGGGGCCTGAGCTGCAGCTGGAGGTACAGAGCCATGGAAGTGACGCAGAAGGGGCTTATGGAGAGCATCTATTTCAGCTCCCTCTCAGAAGGAGCTACAGTGGCAAGTGTTTACTCTCATCTAAAACTTCCAATGCCAAGAGTGTCATGAACTCCTCAAGCAGTTCACTCCAGTTCTGTGCTGCTCTTGCAGCAGCTGGAAAGTTGGAGTTATTTCATAAATCTAATTAACCCTCCCTTCCTCATTGTAAACCTCTTACTACTTGTCTTCCGTATGGTCACAGAAAATTTAATTATCTTTTTTTGCAGCACTCCTTATTCAAAGATGGCTGTAATTTCTGCCCTCATCCTTTGTCTTTTGTAAACTGAATAAACCAGTTGAGAAAAAACTGCAGAGAGCTGTGATCCTTTTCCTTTCCTTTCTCCAGGTTCTCTCCATCTGGTCCCTGGCCTTGAGGAGAACTGCTGATAACTGGGCCCAGTGTTCCAGCAGAGTTCCTGATTGGCACCAGATGGAGGAGCACAATTAGCAACGGGCAGAGTTCCTGCTGGAGAACAGGAATGTGGAGCTGGGCTGTGCTGCCCTGCCACATCCTGTCCCCTGCTGTCACAGGCAGCATGTCCCACACCCCCACTCCGGGCTCACGGAGCCCCTTGGCACATCCCAGGATGTTTGCAGCCCTGAGACCCTGATTCATGGTACAGTCACCTTAAACCTGTCTGCAGTCTGGTTTTGGCAGAAACGGGGGCCAAAGCTTCTTGTTCTGTCCCACAAGTACAGCCACCTGCCCCTGTTGAGCTGTTGGTTTGTGTGCTCTTGAACTATGGCCTGTTTGGTTTGGAGCATTTCTTTGATTTATCTGGAATTCAGGAATCAGAGCACCTTCAACCCTGGCCTTGTCTGTGTTCAGAGGCTGCTGTTTGGATTACTGATGGCATCCTGGTACTGCACTCGGCAAAGGGACTAAGCTTAGGACAGGCCACCCCATTGTTATCCCATGGGCCTCCTGAACTGCTCTGTTTTCCAGCCAGGTGTCTGCAGAGCTTAATTTAGTTCTTCCCAACACCTCCTTGCTTTAGATTGTGATGTTCATCACACACAGGGAAGTGTAAGTGCAGTGGAGCTGGGGAAGGGTCCTGAGCGTGAGTCCTGATGTTGTGTCAAAAATGAAGGGATTTAGCCCTAAACACACATTTTGCTAAAGGGACAAATCCCAAGCACAGACCAGACACCCTTACCCTCTATACCACACCCTTCTACTTGTGGGGATTTTTTTAATCAACATGAATTAGGAATGAAAGTGAGGGAAACAGGATCCTGGGGTCTCTAATTTTAGGCTGCTTACCAGGTATTTGCCTGTGTCAGAGCAGCAGACAAACAAGCATCAGAGCAGCCCAGCCTCTCATGGGTCTTAGTCCTTGTAAGCTTAAAACTTCAGCCTATGGGAGTTTAAATAAAAATCTCTTTCTAAACACACCTGTTTCATGTCAATCAAGTGTATCATCAGCTTCATCGATCTGTCAAGTTACAGGATGACAAAGACATAAGAAAACCAAAAAAAAGCTGTTGTTTGCAGTCATGCAATATGAAAAGTTTCTCAGCCTTAGCACAAGAACAGCAGGATTTTTGTACACGCTCGTCCTTACTTCTTCTTTCTTGAATAAGAGGCATCAGCATCCTGGAGGGAGAAGACATTAAATCAGAATTTCCCCACGCAGCTTCCTGCTGTGTTAAGTCTTTCACTCACAGTGTTGTTTTTATTTTGAAACAGCTTGTGTCAGTGGGCAGTTACAGTGTGAAAGCACAAAGTTTTAAGCTACATGTGCTGCACTTATTTTTGCATTTCCTGCTCTTGCAGTACTTTAACAGGGTGAGGTTTTGTACCAAATTCAGCAAAAACACAGTGAGAATAAATAGCATCTACCAGGGAGCACTTCAGGAACAGAAAGCTGCCCTGCATATCAGGGCTCTAAGTGTGAGTGAGGAGCAATGCAGTCCCAACATTCCCACAGCAGGAGAGTCAGCAGAGTGAAACAAGCAAGCAGAGGAGACAGGGACACACTGCACACTCACAATTCCACTCTTGAAGTTCTGTATCCTCCTCTTGCCCATCCTGTTCATGAGCCACCAGGCCCAGGTGGGTGCGTACTGCCACAGGTAGCACACGGCCAGGTAGGGGTGGTCGCTGATCCAGGCCTCCTTCACGTCATTGGCCACGCTTACCAGGGTGAGCCGGGCACAGCGATCCGTGGGCATCTTGTGGGACTGGTCCCCGCTGTTCTCGAGGGACTGAGGGGGGAACAGAGCAGGGAGGGGTTAGAACTGGATCCTGGGAGTGACAGAGGGAGGAAAAGGGCCAAGCTCTATGTGACAGACACACTCCTTCCTGTTTTCCCACAAGCAGAACTCACCCAGAGACTGGGGCAGAGGAACCCATCCCTCACTATCCTCTGGTTTTCAGTGTGGGAACACTTCCCATCTTCCTTTGGCTCAAATAAAGCACACTTTTAATTAATGCCTCTCTTGATGGGTCAAAGGTTTAAAAGAAAATGGATCTCCAGGCTCTGTCCTGCTTTAGCAGGGCTTCCACTTGATGGTGTTTATTGAACAAGTTCCCCCATCCGCAGCTCTGAGGAATGGGAACTCCCCAGTTCCCAGCTGTGCCTGCCCCATTCTACCCTAAAAGTTACTCAAGTAACCAAGTTAGTAGATGAGGTCACATTCCCCATTAACTTAAACATTCCTGCCAGTTCTCTTCATCTCAACCAAGAGAAAAGCACCTAGCTGCTTTGGAGTAGGGACATCAACCCGAGGTCTTGTCCCCGTGTATCATTTAGTTAACATAAACCACAGCCCTGTGGACTAGTGCACATTTCACTCCAGTAACAACAGGCTGCTCTAGCAATCTATCCTTCTGTTTCACAGGGAAAAGCAGTTCTGGTCTAGATTTGCTCCTCCTCCCTGGTCTTCTGCCACACCAAAATCTGAGGAATATGTTTTGCAAGCTTTCACCATTGTTCAAAAAGAACATCTTTTCTTACATGCCAGTCAGAAGTTTTGCAACACAAAAATCATTCCAGAACACGATTCGGCAACAAGAGATCCCCTCCCTGTCACTGGTGGGTTATCCCAAGCTTCAAATCGATTAAATTTAGGCAGATTACAGTCTGATGTATCACAGTAGCAATTTTTGCCAGCTGCTTTGTCAGACAGCCTTTACTAAAAGCCATTGTGCTGTTGGAAGGTTTTGCTTTTCCTCCTGGAACAATCCCTAACAGGAAAGGAATGCACAGCTCGTGTCAGCTGAGCCAGGGCTGTGCCAGCAGCAGCGTCACCCACCAGGGCACAGCGTGACCAGGGCAAACAAAACCCTACCTGTGCAGCAAGGACAGCACTCCTAGGCTGAACTGTATCCAGAAAATCCTGGCTTTCCCCCCAAAACTGCAGCACAGTGGCTGTACAATATATTTTACTAGATTTGGGTTGTATGTGTTAGAAGAGAGAAGGCATAACCATTATCAAACTCAATTTTCATTTGACAGAGACTTGATACCACAAAGAATGACAAGACTATAGACAGTTCTGCACCACTCAAAGGACTTCTTGGTAAGAAGATGAGGTTAGTGTTTGCTAGGAGGACAAAACCAGACAAAAGTACCCCACAAAAGGATCACTGACCCGCAGCAAAAGTTGGGTTTGTCACAACAGAACTGAGTCCTTACCTTTGCAAGATTCTCAGTAAAGACATTTTGGATAATCTGGGACTGTACAGGCCCTGGGCAGATTTGGATAATGCTTATCTCAGGGTAGTCAGTCAGCTCGGTCCGCAGAGAATTAAAGAATCCCTAGAAGACAAGAATATAGTGAAATCTTCCTCTGCCATGTTTTCTGCAAGGTTTAACTGATGACACCTTTTCATAAAAATTTATGCTACAAAGAAAACAGCATTTCACTAAAAGCAGTTCCTACTACTTTCTGTGACTTTTCACAATCAATGGCTAATTTAGCATTTTACCTGCAGTTACAGACATTGATATATAAAGCAGTGAGGAATCTATCCTCATCTTACCAAACACACAATTTCTCTAAACTACAGCCACATTCTGCTGTCCCTGTACTGAGGCCAGGCCTTGCTGTTTGGCAGTAGAAATGCCACCAATCCTAAGAATTGCAATATCATGGAAATCACCCTTTTGCAGGTGAATTGACATTTGGGGTGAGATTAAAGAGTTTACACAGTGTCTATGAAGTAAGTGAGGAAGAAAAGGAGGAAAATTTTCAGCATAGCAAAGTCAAAAATGCACCCTGACACTTCAGGGGCTTAATCTGCAGCACTGAATCTACTGCAGAGTTTGAAACTGGCATCCACATTGATAAAAATCTAATTTCAGCTCAGGAATATGCTACCAGTGTATCCAAGTTAAACTAAAATTACAAAAATTGCAAGTACTTCTTTTCTTTAAGCTAAGAGGATACAAGGTTTTCCGAATCTCTGTAGCAATTCACGTTTAGACAGCAACTATTATGGGAAACATGGCCAGTTCAGGAGGCTGCATTCCACCAAAGTTGCTGCTCAAGCATTGTGCAAGATGATTTAGCCAACATCCCATCATGTCTTATCTCAGACCTGGCTACCAACAGTTCCCTGTATCTATTCCAACATGTAATTTTGTGTCACAACGGAGACACAGAGTGAGCACAGGCTGATAAACTTCTCCCACTGTCGTAAAATTTTATCAGTTTACTCCCATCCAGCTTGGGAGGAGGGCTGGCTGACCCAGAGCTCTTCCCTGAGCTGCAATACAGGCTAAAACAAGTCAGATATGGGCCTGTGGTGACACAGAACCATCACCTGGGACAAGCCACCAAAGCTCAGCAAGGAGCAACACACTCTGACCAAGAACATGGGCTCCAACTGCCCAGTTGCTGGTGGCTAATTTCAGTTCATGGATTGCCTACAGGCTTTGCAGATCAGTTCCCTAAAAACACTGAGCAGGAATTTAAAGGCATGAGTACCTGCTGGCTCCAGATCTGGGGCTGGATCTTCACAGCATGTGAGCAAATCTGGAGAGGACTAAATTCTAACATTAGACACACTTATGTGCCCAGAAATCTGCTCCTGGACAGATGGGAATCTGCTGGCCTTCCAGTTGTTTTGGATTAAAAAGCAGGCCCTCCCCTGGCTCCTCCACCCCTGTGGGCACCAAAAGGGCTGTATTCTATCCACCACTCCAGGCTAATGCTATATCCCAACCTGCACTTTCCTCACCCCTTCCTTCCCTGAGCCCACTTCTTGCAGAAAAGCCCCAAAACCCCCAAGTTGTGCAGTCCTGTCACAAAGGCCGTGCTGTCAGTCCAGCTGAGGATAAAGTCACACATACAAGACACTTAGACCACACTCCCCCACCACTCCCTGTCCATTTGAGAACTGGCTCCCGTTTTGCCTGAAGGGAACACACTCAAGATGCACTTCCAGGAGTCAAGGAGGTGGAAGGGAGTGCGTCTGGGAATGCTGTGGTAGAAGGGAAGCCAGACCATGGCTTGGTCACTTGTGACAAAGCTCCTACACTGCTCAGATGGTGAGATGCTCCTGGGATCCAGGCTGTACCAAAAACTGGGCACCTGAGCAGCCACGCGGAGGCACACAGCAGCAGCCACCTCTGTGGGCACTGTCGAAGTCAGGGTGATTTCATTAAAGGCTGCACAGCCTGTAAGCATGAAATGCAAGCAGCCAGAGATGCCAGCGAGCTCCTGTTCCTGCTCTGCAGCCATTCTGCTGCCCCACATCCTTGCCTCATGCTGCAGCTCCAAGGTTTTCCACCAGAGAAGAGGCACAGACTTCACCAGCAACACAGGAGGGCCAGGACACTCAGTCAGCTGAAATCCTGGCTGATGCACACGGACAAGAGCCTCTTGAAAACCAGAATCTTACAAAGACTCAGTCCCCTCCAGAGGCTCTGTGTACAGTATGTACATGTTTTCTAATTCCAGCACTTATCCTTGATATTCAAAGACAGCTGGCATGAAATTCGTCTACTTCCTCCCAGAAGAGAAGCTTTAAATTCCTCAGAAAGAAAAATAAGTGCTCTCTCTTCTTGAAATTCAGACAGGGACAAGCCCAGATTTGGGAGCAGTAAAGGAACTCCAGTGCAAGAGGGAGAACCCAAGTGTTTCCACCAAGCCCAGACTGAAGGCAGCTCTGGCATTCAGACACAGAATGTGTGGCACAGGAACTTCTTTCAGCCATCTCTGGGTCTTTCCAGCTTAGTGACAAATCCTAGAAGATGCTGAAGAAGGCAAGGCTGAAATAACTGCTACCCTGACAGAAGTACTTAGGAATTCCACTCATGACCAGACAGCGAACAAAGAGAGGAGCTGTTGCTGCTCAGTGCAGTCCCTGTGCTTCTCAGACAAGTTCCTGATGAAGGAACATTTTGAAGGCCACCATTTCTGATCCACTCCCCATGGCACCAATTAGATGAATTCCAACTGGGTGAATGGCACATGATCTCCACGAGCATCATCCCTCCAGGAGAGAAAATGCACCAGGCAGATGCAAGCTCCCATGGACTTGACTCATGCTCTTACAGCACTCCCAGCACTGAAATAAAGGGTAATTTCATCAGTAGAACATTGTTATGAAGAATTCCAGTTGGCATGAATCAAAGCATGATTGTTTCAAGAACAGATTCTAATTCTAGGCAGAATTCCTTCCTTCCTCCTACAACTGCCATTTAAAGGAATTAAAAAATAACATAAAAAAAAAGAAAAAAAAACCACAAGCAAAAGGAAGGACTTTTTTCAAAAAAAGGTGTAATTAAGATTGCAGCATTAAGGGTGTCAGTTGTGATATAGACTCCAAGGCATGAATTAAAAAAAGCAACAGAACAAGCCAAAAAACATGACAGATGAATCTGTGTCAGATGGGCTCCCATGTTTAATAACTGGTGGCTTAAACACAACCTTCAGGAAGATCTTAGAATACAGGTGGATATATTCTGGGAAAGCATCACTTTATGCTTTGGCTTATTTTTCCCCTCCCTTCTTCCAGTCTCCATTTCTTCTTGGTCAGCATCAGAAATGGGTTACAGGGCTGTCTGAGGAGGGCTGCCATTCCTACAGAATTCCTTTATCTGAAATGCACTGGAAGTTTGTTATTTCAAAAAAGTTTTTCCTAGTTTTTGGGGGCTTCGTGCCCTTATCTAGCTGTAAGTCCTGACCAATAAAAGACTCCAGGCAGAGTATTTCCAAAATCTGTATTGCAAGTTGTGTTTCAACACCTGCAATTAGTGTTTGTAGAATTACTGTGAAAGAAACAAGGAAGCAGGTTTGGAGTCTGGCCTGGTTATTGAGCAGAGGTAAAAGCTAATAAAGATAGAAGCAGTTCAGTCAGCTTATTTTAATTAATTTTAGTAAACCATGTCTTCAAAACTTTGTCTGTCCTCTCAGTCTTAACATGAGGTTCAGAATTCTGAGTTATTTTTAAAGCAACATGTGAATTCCTTGTGCTCTGCAATTAATTAGCCATGCTTGGCCCAACTGCACCACACCCAAAGATAATTCAACCGAAAGAACATTTAATAAATAAATGAGCATGAAGGGAAGTCAGGCTTCTGCTCATTGCATTCTTCTAATTTAAATCTACCAGGCTTAACCCAAAAGCTGGCCTGTAATGGGCAATTCCAGCACTCACTGCAATGAAGAGCAGCAGATCTCTCCCCATCAGTAACTGAAAAATGTTGTTAGCAGAGACCTGTCACCATCTTCTACATCTTCATCTTTTCAAGAGGCTTTGCAATGTCAGCCACTGGTTACATTTTTGTTGTTGGCGGTCAAATTGTTGAAAAGATACTGATCCCTCGGCTTAAGCAGCTGTTTGCTCTGTTCATGTGCTGAAATGCAGCAGGGAGTAAGAAGTTGCCAGTTTTTAAACCATCACTGAGCACAGCTGAAGTTTGTTTTACTGAGATCAAAATGTACATTAGCAGGAGGCCAAGCAGTGGTGAAAGACAAATATGTCTAAACAAATTCACTAGTCAAACAAGTGATTCCTCAATGATACAGGCAGAAACTTTTCTGAGCTCCTCTTTTATGTTTTTCTACTCAAGTGACACCACTTTCAAAAAGTTTTTCCAGGCAATATTAAATGCTAAGTGTCAGGCAGAAGATAACTTCCTACAGCACTGGGAGCTGCCAGTTCTTCACACCACAGAAAGACACAGAACTGTTGGGAAGAGTCGTTCAGCTGTTCCCAGATGGATCAGGAATTCTCATTTCTCTGAGTACTCTGCTTTTCCACTCACTGTTCTCACTTCACTGTCCTAAAGATTTCCTCAAGTCTTAAAACTCTCACCAGTGACTCTTTCTCCCTAAACGAATTAAGACCATTAGGGCTCTATATGCAACAGAATAATCCTCTCATAGAGGTGTTCCCTCATCTGAAGGCCAGAGGCTGAGGTTTTGTGTTTCACACTGGAATTTAACCATGTAGTGGTTAGAACCAGCTAAGCTGGCACTTGAATTCAAGTCAAGCAGATACATCTACTGTGGGAGCTGAGTTATTTCACATTTCAGAGCAAATTAATCTTAAAGGACTTCCA
Source organism: Corvus cornix cornix (assembly GCF_000738735.6). Lineage (NCBI taxonomy): Eukaryota > Metazoa > Chordata > Aves > Passeriformes > Corvidae > Corvus > Corvus cornix. Next base: position 5,118,811 of record NC_046335.1, read on the forward strand.
ATACCTGAGGATGTCGCATGCACTGTGTGAAATTTCAGGTGAGACTTGTGTTTTCTGCACAGAACAAGGCCCTCTGCTACAGCCCTGGTACTGGTCCACTTAATTAACTTAATTAACTTCCAGACTGTAACTCACCTGCAGAGCGTGCTTGCTGGCACAGTAGCCAGTGGCAAGAGGAGCTCCCATGATGCCCATCACACTGCTCACAGTGACAATCTTCCCTTTCTTCCTCTGGATCATGTGATTCAGGACATACTTTGTCAGAGAGATGGTGCCCAGGTAGTTGAGTTCAATGATGGCATTGTAGACATCCAGGTTTGTATCCACGAACAAGGAGCGTTGGGAGCGCCCACCATTGTTGACCAAAACATCAATCTCAGGAAAGATACAGAGATAAATTAATATAAACACAATTTCCTTTAGTATTTGTGGTTCCTCAGGCAATCCAGTGACATCAAGTGAGTGTTTAGCCCTTGGCAATGATTATTTGGCACTTTTATAATCATTTGGCAGCAATTATTTGGGTTTTGCTGAAATCCAGAAGCAAGCAGCAGAAGGGACAAAAATTCAGGTACTTTCTGGCGAGTTTAAGACTGAAACTGAATAAAAATATAGACACTGCTGAATTTATCACACAGTAAAATAAAAGTGAAATATGAGCATAAATGGAGGTCTAGGAGACAAAGTAGTTTAACCCAGAAGCACATCTTACCTTGCCAAAATGCTTGAGCACACTGTTGGTTGCAGCTTCGTGAGAGGATCTGTCAGTCAAGTCGAGACGCAGAACAAGGATATCATTTTCAGTCAGGCTGCTAATCTCTGAAAGACAACCATGAAGGGAATGGGAGCCAGTAAGATTCCCAACATAACAACTGTGGGCAACATAACACGCTTTTAAACACCACATTTTCACAGACACCAAGAAACAATAACATCAAATTGGAAATAAAATGCTTGCTTTGTTTCCATTTTGATCCCCACGTAGAATCTATTTTTAATCTGTTCCTACCAAGTGTTTTTCTCATCATTGGTTTTTGTATGTGAAAAGCTTGACTTTATTAAACAGGCTTGGTAGCACAATACAGAAGTTTCACTTCTCCAAATAAATTGTAATAGTTGGGAGTAAAATCCAACAAACTTTTCACAGAGGGATTCAGAAGCACATCAGGAGCCCTGACGCTTTGCTTGGATGTCAACAGGTAAAGCCTGTTTATTCCTGACAACAGGACTCACACATTCAAGCCCAAAACACAGCATACATACCTGAATAGCTATGAGGCAAAGTCTATAGAAGCTGAATTATTGGGGGCTTTTTTGGAGGAGGTAGAAGGCTTTTGTTTAACTGACAGCTTTTAATGTATCCATCCCCTGAAATAAAAGTCAGCTGCCATCAAGTTCCAGCCTTTTTGTTGTGTTTTTCCCCCCACTGTCTCTTCAGAACAACTGACCTTTTCCATAGAAGGCATTTCTTGAGCAGTGATTTGTTACCCTGGTGTTTTGGGGCAGATGACTCACAAAAACAAAATCTTCATCATTTCAAGCTTTTTTTTTAACTACATCTAACAAGAATTTTTACATTATTTATATTAGTGTGTTGGTGCTATTTTTTTTTCCTAAATCAATTCCGATCCATATCTAAGTGCAGTTGCTCCCCTTTAAGCAGCTGCCCTCTTCAGAGAGCCTTAGGCTTTGATTTTTTAATTTCTACTTCTTGCAAATACAGGGGAAGTTGAACTTTGTCTTAACAGTGATGTAGAAATATAGAAGTTACTTAAACCCATGAGTTGCCTCTGTTCAAAGGTCATTAGTATTTAAGATACTGGTTAAAATAAACCCATCTGTCTGGTTTTAAGTTAGTAGTATTTCCATTTATTGCTCCCTCCAACCCCTCCATGTGCATTTTCTCCTCCATTTCTTCCAGAAATGCAGCAGTAAAATGTAGTTTAAGCTGCCCTCTCAGGGCCACACCTCTACCTCTGCTGCTTGAAGTAGATTTGCACAGCTGAAACCTGTTGGGGTGTGGATGTTTCTGCCATGGATTAACAAGACCACATGGTCAGCCCAGCCGTGAAAGATACACAGAGGAGAAAGCAAAGAGCAGAGAAAGAGACACAGACTGCGGGTAAGGAAGGAAGTGCTCTTTTATAAGATGTAAGAAACTTCTGACATCAGGAAATTTCAAACCAGAAACCTTGTTTTGGAGCAGTCTGTTGCCCAGTTTGATTTCCACCCCCCAAAGCATTCAAACCACACATCTCTAGCAGCTTCCTTAGTTCTTTTCTAGGCTAAGGGATCCTTACTTCAGGCACTCCTCACAGACAGCTTTTACAAAAATCAAGCATTCCTGTTACCCTTTTCTAAACTCCTTCTCCCATTCACTAGCCCATTGTTTTCCTGGCTGATGACGAGCACTGTGCCCACTGTAGAAGGCACGTATATGTCCCAATTTATACACTGCCAGAATGGTGTTCCTCATTGCTTTTACTAATAAACCCTAATATTCCACTGCCCCTTTTGCCTGCTACCAAAGTGATGTTTTAAAGGGAACAATTTCTGGGTATCCAGAAAAAACACTTAGTCCCAAGTGGGAGACCTTAGTTTAAAGTTCATTGCTCAGGTTTCAGATCAGTAACTCTTTCCAATACATGTTGATCCAAGGTAGCAGTTTCTCATAACATCATAAACACTATATCTCAGAAGTATTTTCCAGCTCTTCAGCATTTCCTCTTCTGCCTTTTATTTCTTCCTTGTATAAATGCCCTTCAACAGAGGTTGAGCTTTCAGCAGAGGCTGATCAACATGACCTCTTGGGGTCCATTTCAACCTCAATTACTGTATAATTCTTGAACTTATAGATTGCCTGTCACTCATTTGGCCTATCCATAATTAAATCATATTTGACCTTTGCCAAACCGAGAAACATCCCCTCCCACTCTTTTTTTTTTTTCCTTTTTAGGGCTTTTGAGAGAAAACAGCCTCCAGCATTCTGACAAAAGAAAGGGAAAGAGTGGTTGGGGAAAATAGAGAAGCCTCTTTCAGGAGCTGTGTGAGTTATACAAGTTGTTTTCTCTCCCTCCTGCCCAAGTGCAATGAAGTGTTGAGTTGGCATATGCATGACTCAACAGGTATTACCATGGCTCTTACAGTCCTTTCCCTCTCTCTCTTTCCCCCCCTCAGCTTTTAAGCAGTGTAGAATGCACAAACCTGTACCACAGGGTGGTGTCACTAAACTTTGGACAAGATATATGTGCTTGTTTCTGACACACAGCTCAGTTGCTGCTGCATTCAACCTCTACAGCAGGCATGGTACAGTCTATGAGCTCCAGTTATGCCCCATAAATAGCCAAATTCATACTGATGTTGCTCATTGCAGCTCACACTTCATCTACCCCACATTACTCAAACCTTACAGGACAGTCTTGAACTCAGCTGCAAAGACAAAGCATGCAGGTGGAAACAGGGACAGGCCATCCAGGAAGCACGTGGACCCACTGGACAAGCATGCAGGGATGGAATCAGGAAGATCAACACCCAGGTGGAGTTGAAACTGAAATTTCCATTGGACTTGAGGAATGTGAAAGGCAGCAAAGGCTCCACAGGTACAGCAGCAGCAAAAGGGAGACCAAAGACAGGGTGAGCTCACTGCTGGATGGGGATGGTGAGGAGGAACTGATGAAATGCACAGGAAAACGTGAGGTACTTATTGACTTCTTTGCTTCAGTCTTCTCTGGCAAGATCTCCTCTCAAGCCTCCCACACTCCTGAGGCTACACTCTGGGAAGGAAACACTGCCTAGAGTCAGACAAATCAGGGACAAAATGCACATACAAGCAGGACAATATATGCATCCATGATTTACAAGAGCTGACCAATGTCACTCCTTTTTGGAATGTTCTTCTAAGTGGAGTAGCTCCCCAGGGTCAGGAAAAAAACAAGTGTCATACAGCCTTACTTCAGTCCTTGGGAAAATTATGTGGCAATTCCTCCTGAAAGCAATTTCCAAGTAGGTGAAGGACAAGGAGTGTGGGAAAAGCCATCATGGATTTAG